>NC_042517.1:24496282-24806698 GCF_900963305.1 Echeneis naucrates
ATCCACTCTGTCCAGTTAAAAAGATAGATTGGATGCAGTGTCAGTGTCAGCGGAAGCAGATGAGTCAGGAGAGGCTGAGGAAGAGAAGCTGCAGCAGTATCATTAGCTGAACTTGATGAAAGTGACAAGGAATGTTGCTGCAGATACTACTTTGCAAACTCCGCCGTTATCTCATCATGCTGAGCCAAAGTGTCATTTGCAAGGAGAGCTTAATCCCCAAAATAACTGTTAAAAACTCACAATCACTGTTCAAAACAGCACATATGGAAAATAGGGCAACTGCAACCAGCCTGCACATTCCTCAACTTTTATTTGCTTTTATTACATAGGTAAAGCCCTTCATTTTGCAGCAAGGGAGGAGGCAGGATGGCATTACAAGCAAGCACTGCTTCTCTTGGTGCAGACACCAGAGTATTGACTACATTTGGTTTTAAGGGGATTATTAATTCTGATCAGCCAACCACATACTTTCACTCAAAATCAACAATGATTTTTGGCTAGAAAAATGAGGTCACCCCAACGACTGATATACTGTGAGAATAACAAGCAATGTGTCATTTACCACTTTATTGATGATGCACTTGAAGTTGTTGATTTTTATAAAGTTCATTAAGGCGTAACATAACACATCAATCTCACAAAAAAAATTATTTAATCCACATTATGCTGATAGTCATGGTTATTTGAATTCCAAGCAATTTCTGTGAGCAGCTTAAATCATCCACATGTGCTTGAGTTTGGTTTTTAATGAACAAGTACTTGCAATGTTCAATAAAAGCCAAGAAAACCCATAAAGATTCAGTCTATCTGTAAAAACCAAGGTTAAAATGAAATACAGGGACCTTCAACCCAGCAAAAAGTAAAAAAATAAAGAAATAAAGAAACATCTTTGTGTGTGTGGCCGCTAGCCATCATGATTCTCCCCCAGCAATGACCATGCCACCACGGATCTCCTGCAGGGTCTTTTATGTAACACAAAATACATAAGAGTCAGCTACGACCATCTGTGCCCCCGGCCTGAGGATCACCTCGAACTTAAACAGCTGTAAAACCAGATACCACCAAGTGATCTGCACGTTGAAATCCTTCATGCGTTGGAGCCACTGGAGGGGGGCATGGTCTGAACAGAGGGTGAATGGACGTCCCAGCAGGTAGTACCACAGGGTGGCGACCGCCCACCGGATGGCCAGGCACTCATCTATCGTGCTGTAGTGTGATTCCCTCTCTGACAGCTTCCGGCTGATATATAGCACGGGTCGGTCGACTCCCTCCACCAGCTGGGACAAAACAGCCCCGAGTCCCCTGTTCTAGGCATCCCCATGCAAGGTAAAATGGAGAGAAAATTTAGAGGTGCGAAGGAGTGGCTTCCCACAGAGAGTTTGTTTTACCCTCTCAAACTCCATCCACTAGAGTGGATCTGACGCACCTTTACAGGTGAGGTCAGTCAAGGTCTGCAAAGTTAGCAATGAACCTCTGGTAATACCAAGCCAGACCTGTTTCCAGGTTGCAGCGGGTGCTGGGGTGCCTCATACCACCAGTGAGGGGCGAGGTACACCCTGGACAGGTCACCCATCCATCACAGGGCCAACATACAGAGACAGACAGAGACCAACAACCACTCACACTCACACTCAGACCTACGGACAATTTGGAGTCACCAGTTCACCCAAACATGATGTCTTTGGATGGTGGGAGGAAACCGGGCTGCCCGCAGGAAACCAACGCAGGCACGGGGAGAACATGCAAACTCCACACAGAAAGGCCCCAGGTTGGGAACCGAACCCGCAACCTTCTTATTGTGAGCGCTAACTATTGTGCCTCTATTAAGCACTTTACAAACAGTGTAAGTGTGTTTATAGCTTATTTTCCTTCAAATGGGACCATCATTTAAAAAATATCTATATCATATGATAGTGTGACCATGTGCACTAACATGGCCACTGTAGTCCTGACACAGTAGAAAGGAAAGGAAATGTAAATCAAAGGATTCAACAGCTGCTTGTGGTTGTGTGGTGCTCCTGTGGTGCACACTCAGGGGTTCAGGGCCTCAAACAGCATTCAAAACCTAGTTTGATGTCTCCTTTGTTCGGCCTCTGCATGTATACCTGGATAATTTATTGTAAAGAGCATTTGGCCAGAGTTCCACTGCCTAAAGCATGAATTAACCGCTGATTGATAGCTGATTGCACTGATGAATTACGCTACCAACCCAAGTGGATACAGCAAAGGGTGAAAATATTATTGGACAAAAGTGATTAGTCGGTTAAAATGGATAATTTGTGTTAAACAATTATGGATTATAAGAAAACCAACGTGTGAAACATATGAAAAAATTATGATCTTTATTACAGTTAAAAAACGCACCAGTAATGTGACATCAGAATGGGTTGTGCCATGCGGGTGGGGTAATGGGGTATAAAAGCAGTGTAGCACCCCCCAAGTTCCTGGAGTCCCGAGAAAGGTTGATTTTGGAAAAATAAATCACCCTACTCCTTGCCTGATTGTGTGCTTGTCATCCTGTGTTGACCTTTGTAATGAGTCTGGGTCCACAGGTTGCTACATTACCCTCACTTAAGGCATAGGTGTGACGGGTGACAGCATGGCGGCATCACGATTAGCACTGTGTGGGTTTAATTCCTGGACCTGGGGCTTTTCTGTGCGGAGTTTGCATGCTCTCTCTGTGCCTGCTTTAGTTTCCTCCCTGAGTCCAAAGACATGCACATCTAGGTCGATTGGTTAGGCATGAGTGTGAATAACCATTCCAGTTCATCTCTGTATGTCTTCATGCGTTGGCTCTGCAATAGATTCTATCTTTTGAAAACGATGGCCATTAAAGAATGGCAGAATAATCGGAAATTGACAATGACCCAAGTCTAGATGACCACAAGAATCTTCTTTGTGCAGACTCTCACTGTCATGAATAATTGGATTTCAAGTCCATAGAGCCCCAGTCAATGTTGAAAAAGGACTTATGGAAAGTAATTTACAATTACAGCCACATTGACCATAACATACACGCACACACATTCATAAATCACTTTTAACATGACTCCTAGAGCTCATCTAATACTATTCATATAGCATTTCCACTGTAAGCACACACACACCCACACTAATGCGCTGAGGGAACAGCCATCGGACACAATTCAGTCTACAGTATCTGACTCAAGGCCAGGAGCAGAGGGGGGGAATCAAACCACTGACCTTCAAATTAGTGGACAACCCGTTCAGCCACAGCTGTCAAATACATTTTAATGTTAATTGCTTACAACCCCTTCACAGGGTGCAGTAATGCTATTGGAAGGGCAATTAGCTGCTACCGAACAGTGACATGAAACCTGCGGTAACTCAGGTATTTCTCTTTTAGGCTGGCATCTCCTGTCAGGGGACTGAAATAGTCAGTCACCCGACTAGTTCTACTTCACAAGAACACCAGTCACGGTTGTAGAAAGCCCGAATTTACCATCCAGTCTTATGCTGGCATTGTGGGCTGAACTGAATGAAGCGTCAGTGGCAGGAGCTGCCCACTCAACAAACCTCAATGACACAAGGGCTTTTGGCTTCCCCTCATTCTCACAGACGGATGCTCCAGGGTTTATGATTGGATTTAAGAGCCATATAATCCAACTTTACTCTCAAAGCAAGTCTTTTCAAATGTTAATACATTTTCTACATTCACATGAATTTTCCATCACTCTGAGGCTGATGAGAGAGACTGTACCTCGAGCAGCGGGTGTACCTGCAGCACTGACAGCTGTTATTCAGAGGATTTTATGGTGCATTCACACATAGGAATACAAAGTTATTGGCAGCTTCTGGCCTCCCATAAATATGTGCTGCTGTTGTGTTGAGTGTTGAGTGTATCGTTTTAATGTTTTATTGAGTCTGTGATATCATTGTCTGCTATGTGCCTATGTAGCAGCCAATGTGGATGGATGCCCTTGATAAGAGGAGTTGTAAAGTAAGATAGTGGGATTACAGTCCTTGATCACTAGCAGGTCCTTCATAAAGCTCTGGTCATTTATTCAAAGTGTGTTTGTCCTTTTTGGCTCCTCTGCTCAATACTAATCCCCTTCATCCTAAATTTGGATTTTGTGTTTGTGTTTGAATTGTGTGTTTAGACATATTTCTGCATTAGTGGCAACACATTGTTTACTTCATAAACATTATGAAACATAAGCCATCCATATAACCATCCTGAGGTTGGTGGATTTGTCTTTAAAACAAAGTCCCATGTGATAGTGGAACTATATGCTGTCTCTATTTTCCATGACTGTTATAAGCAAGTAATTAGGATTGAACCAAACTGAGCTGTGACCATTTGTTGATGTAACCATGGCAATAAGGATCTGTCTGTACTGCCCATGTTTCATTATCAACATCATATTTCTGGAGACCATCCTATCTTTTGTTTCCAAGTGGCAACTTCCAAAACTTCAGAAAAATGAAACCAGCATAGACACTAACTCATTCTTAAAATGCCTGACTTTACAGCTGGACAGTAGTGGATTTTAATAGAACTCACCTGAACATTTTGTGAAGAATTGAAGCTCTGCTAAACTGAGGTGTGTTGCTTTAAGTGACAGGTGGGTGTCTCAGCTCCTACAACTCCTCCTCTATGAGCCATTTTTAGATTTGGGTGCCACGGAGTCGAGCACTACCATGAAAGCAACAACGGAGCAGATGTCTCTGACACACCTGCAGGTGATGTCACAGAGGCCATCTTTATTTATAGTACAAAAACAAGCTGTCACTGGACACACTAACAGCCAACACATTGTCCTTAATGTCCTGGTTTCTTGTTCAACTCACATCCTGACCTAATGGAGCCCTGCAGTCGACTTTTAATTAATTTCTTCATTTCAAACATTTTGTCTGGATTCACATCTACAGTGACATCTTATCTGACTTTTCTGAATTTTTCTGACGACAAGTTCTGCTTCTGAAAAACAACTTTAACATCCCCTGAACAAATAAAGCTGCCAGCTAAATAATTTTAAACGCAGGCCATCCACAATTCATTATCTACAAACTCTTACCTAAACCAGCTTCTTGCTGTAATCTGTAATACAGTCTGTGTGAGAGAGGGAGCTACAGTGGTGTGTTTTTGATTTTATGCATACTTCTAAGGTTGTGGCGATACGTGTCCTTAAATGGACTTCTGCAAATTAAAATTTTTCAGAGCTGAACACAGTGTATGAAGTGTAATGTGTCTGCTTTCACAAACCTAAAGGCATCACCTTGTATCAATATGCTTCAGCTCTGGACTATGGAAATGCTGACTGTATTTTTTGTTCTTGTGTTCTGTATGACCTCTGTGAGCACACAGTGCAGCAAAAAAATGGCTTCCTTGGAAGCTGAAACAAAATTTGTCTTAAGAGAGCAGCATCCTCAGTCATTCTCAGTATTCTCAGCTGTCGCAGAGACTCGGGTGGTAGCAGTGTGGAAATTCAGTGTGTGTTTGAAGTGTGCTGAAGGCTGAAGTAGGCAACAAGTGCGCCATTCATTATATTGAGAAATGGAGGATACAGAGGGCTTAAGAGCTGCAGTGACAGAGAGACAGTATTTTTTTTATAGGTTTATATTTATGACACAGAGCCAGTGCAATTAATCAGTTAATCAAATGACAAATAATTTATAATGTTGTGCCATTGTTAAAAATGTACATCAAAATGTAATTTTTTTTTTATAGTTTTATTTGACTTTTGATACAAAGCCAAAAATACAAAATTGACCATTTCCATTAACTGCTCCTCCGCGGACCGCACAGATAAGTGGTCTAGATAATGGATGGCCCATTAGCTGTTGGATTACTTTTAAAAAGGTAATGTTTTAAAATTATTACATATATTTTTGCAATGGCAGCACGGTGGAATAGTGGTTACCGCTGTTGCCTTATGACATGAAGGTCACAGGTTCGGTTTCAGGCCTGGGGCCTTTCTGTGCAGAGTTTGCATTGTCTTGTGCTGTGTGGGTTTCCTCCGGGTACTCCGGTTTCCTCTCATCATCCAAAGACATCATGTTTGGGTTAACTGGTGACTCTAAACTCTCCGTAGGTCTGAGTGTGACTGTGAGTGATTGTTAGTCTCTGTCTGTCTCCGTGTGTTGGCCCTGTGATGGACTGTACCCCACCCTCCCCGAATGTGAGGTGGGATTGGCTCCAGCACCCATGACCAAAACAGATAAGCAGCAGAAGATGGATTATGGATGGATGGATAGTTTTGTAATATTATTTTAATATGTGGTTCATGCGTTGCTTGCAAGCAATTTTTTGTTGACAAAATGAATATGTGCACTAAAGAAAAAAAAAACATCACTACCAAATTCACAAATTTTCTTCCTTTTCAATTGAAACTACTGAATGTTTATGCCCTGATGGCCCACACGGGTCATCTCACAAAAGCTCTAGCAGTCCCAGTATCTGAAGGATCATTTGGAGCAGTTCGCCTGTTGGTCATTTGCAAGCTCCATGTAATGAATGGATTGTAGCAGAGGCATGGTGAGTTTTCCCCACTCCACATTTGCATGAAACAAAGGTCAAGTCTGCTTAATGCAAATTGTGCGGAAGGAAAATGATTCATGACCTTATACTCTGTAATTTCAAAATTTTTAGTTGAGAGCACTTTGAACATCCAATTCATGAGAGTTTTGCAGAAGGATAGATTGTTTTAAATATATATATATTTATAGATTACCAACAAATAATAATCTATTTATCTGAATTAATCATACACAGCTAATATGCAGTTAGGAGCTATAACTTCAATCTACCCATCTTCTACTGCTTTTCCATTTCTGGGTCACGGGGAGTGCTGTATCCAATCCCAACTCGCTCTGGGTGAGGGCGGGGTACACACTGGACAGGTCCACTCACACTCACACTCAGACCTTTGGACAATTTAGAGTCACCAGTTAACCCAAACATGATGTCTCTGGACGGTGGGAGGAAACCGGAGTACCCAGAGAAAACCCACGCAGGCACAGGGAGAAAATGCAAACTCCACACAGAACCAAACCTGCAGCCTTTTTCCTCGGGGCGACAGCACAAATCACTACACCGTTGTGCCGCCCAGAGCTATAACTTTTTATTTCAAAATTTACCCATACGACCCAACTAAACTCTTGTCACTGTGACACCTTGCAAGCTAGTGCATCTGTTTGTCAGTCATGTTTACCATGAAGAACTGTTCCTTTCCATCGAAGGGCTGCTGTGTGAAGCATTTTTGCTGTGCTGTTGTGTGTCTCTCTGTGTGTGTTCAGGGGCTGTAAGCTCCTGTGGTTATCAAGAATCCCAGCCATCTGTGTGGTTGTGCTCTGCTGTGTTCGGGGAGCAACGTTACCTTGGACAAATCCTCAGTGGTATATTAGCAAACGATCTCATCAAATCTTACATTGCCACAAGTCTTACTGGGGATTACACACTGGTGAGCTTAGCAGAGGAGTAGACGATGGCGTCAGGTATGCTGGAAGACAGCCGAGAACAGCACTGACAACACACAAGTACACAAGAGAGCCCACAACAATGCTTAGTGCGTGTCATTTTCAGACTTTGTGAGAGAACAGCACATCTTTGGACATGCTATTTGGGATGTTATCTAGGATGTTATTCAATCAGTCAAATCACATTCAATTTGTATGGCACTTTTCACTTTACTTTACTTTTTGTTCTGTAAAAAAAGAAACTTCATGCACAGTCCGTAGTCATGCTATTCTGATTTTCCACAGCCAGTCAAGACATACATGAAAATGTTCTTTTCTTGGTTCATTTGGTTGTGTGTTCTGTGATGTTGTGATTAACTATTAACCATTTAATTATGTTTTACAGTGAATCAGATAAAACCATGTCTACCGAAGTAACCACAACAAGCAGAGAAAACTGTACTTATCAAAAGGACACATTTATCTTTATTTTATATATAACATCAAACTTGGGTGATTGAAATCCATAAATCCAAACACCACCCTTGCTATGCCCTGATGTTAAAAGGAGAAACTTGATTGGATCAAATTTTTGCCGACAACCGGGCCACACCCGTGAGTCGGCCCCCAAATAAAAGTAGTCAAAAATTACATTTTATGAAAGTCTTGAATTGGAGGAGTTCTGGGGAAGTTCTGAGGATGAGAGCTTCCGCAGGAGACCTGACAAAGTAATAACAACAGCAACAAGAACAACAACAACAAAATAAAAGAAACTCAGGAGTCAGAACTTAGCCACTAAACCTCAAGAGACTAAGTCTCTCTCGCCGGACATCTCCTCTGCCTTTTTGGTGGCCAGCTGCCACCCAAAGTAAAGTTTGGTTTTTCTGCTCTCCCAGCTGGCTGTTCTGAGTGGTGCGAGGCATGGCTATTAGACAATGCTGACCCTAATTTTAGCTTTAAAAAGTCTCCTTCCTCAGAAAAATCCTTGTATTTGACAAACAACTTTCCGTTCTCATGATAATCACCAGCTGCTTGATTATCAGTCATATCATGTCATTCCATTTACATATCCAAGCTCCGCTGTTTCATTTAGCGTATGTTCTGATCTGCATCTGTATATAATGAGCACGTTTTGATTTATCCCTTATTAATTAATAAAAAAAACAAATTTTTTGAAGTCAATCCACAGTAAAGAACATCCTTTCCAGATTGAGACTTAATAAGAGGCAACATGAAATAATAATAATATACACAATCCTAGGCACAACAAATACAACAAAAAATATACAAATAAAAAAGCTTTTACATTATCTCAAACAACCATATAATAATAACTGAACGGACAGAAGTAGAATTTAATAGTAACACATTTCCATTAAAATAAGTGAATGAAATAAAGACTACTGATGAAAAACCAGATTTGATTAAAATCCAGACTGAAGATGTGTTTTGACTTCATGCCATATTCCATCTATAAAAAATGGATGCAGACTTCAATACTGAAGAGCCTGGATGGAGTCTCCATTTTATCTAATGAGCATCAGGAGGCGATTGCACTGGTTATAAAGAGAAGTCAGATTGTGTTGAAGTCGAGTGGAAAACGTCCCACTTTCTCCCTTGCATATTAGCTTGGTAATACATTTCCTAATGAGTTTATGATCTCAGTCTCTAGTGTGATGTCTTCAATACAAGGTGATGTGAATGATAGTCCCATTCAGACGAATGTAGACAATAATGCAGGGGATGGATTAGGGGGCATGGACCCCCCCCCCAAGCCTTCTCAGCTTCACTCTCCCCTCCAAATACTGTTTCCTCTTGTTACTAAAACAGTTCTCCCAAAATGGTAGTGTGCCAAAAGATGACATAATGGTGGGTCGCCTCTTGAAGCAAACCTGCTAATATAAACAAATTAACCTTTTTAGAACTGCCAGTCCTGCAAGTCTTTCTGCTTGGATTGAGGACACACACAATCATTGTATGCACCTACAGAATGCACACATTAACACATTGACACACTATGGCGGGAATGCTAGCTGCCCTGTAACCTGTGAGGAATGGGTCTTCCTCAGGTTGGTGCTTCTGTCTGGAGCTGTGTGTTTTTAAAAAGTATCTCACTATGTTGGACAGGTGACAGGTGTGTTTTAAGGTGAGAAAGGCTGAACAGCATTGTTGTCTACCTTGAGTGATAAGGCTCTTGTCATAAGTTATGTTAGACTCGTCTTAGCCTGGAGTTAGCCTGGTTTTAGTTTGCTGTTAGTGTGGACTTAGCCTGATGTTAGCCTGGCTTTCGTTAGCCTGGCTTTCGTTTTCGTTTTCGTTAAAATTAACCACAAGCAGCCAGGACACTTAGCCCAGTGAGGCTTTGTCCGTGCAGTTCACTCTGTAGTGCTGAAGAACTATGCAGACCCATTTCATGTGCACATGGATTCAGTGTGTTTTGCAGAGATTGGCTGTTGTCAATGTCTTTGAACCGTGCAAAGCAGGGCCCACCACTGTCATCTTGCTGCCAACCTGTCATTAGCTCAGGCAACACAACACCATCATCACTGTCACAGTGTTTGTGTGTGTCTGCATCAGAGAGAGAGAATCTTTCTGATTGTATATGTGTGCCAATGAGAGTAGGAAGATGAATATAGGCAGACTAGTGGACATTGTGTGTGTGTGTGTGTGTGTGTGTGTGTGTGTGTCAGCCATAGTCTGTGCTGTGCATCAGCAAGCTGTCATTTTAGGTTAATGTCTGACACCTTGTGCCTGACTAACCATGACATGCCCTCACAACATCACAGCTGGCCTGTTTTTGTATCTCTTCATCATCATCATCATCATCATTACACAGATAATACACACTTTCTGTGCCAGCTGATGCAAATGCACCCATGAATTCACCACTCTTTCCAACTCATGTCCAGACAGACAAGCATTGTGCATAATCTCTCTGTCTCTCTCTCTCTTACACACACACACACACACAGCTACTGCTTCACATCCTCCAGAGGTGATTTTCTCATTAAGTGTGGAACACAATTTCAATTTGTGCGGTAAATTAATGACCATAAAGGCCAAATCTGACATTGTGGCTTAATAAATCAATTATCACCAGGCATAAACTGGGCTTTTAGCTTTCCTTTCATTATATTTAAATCCAAAACATTGTTTTAGAAAATACTCAACAGACTACGCTCTGGCAGCTCTGATGGGCACACTGCAAAGTATTACAATCGCATATTTTAATTTCTTGTGGTGCAGCTTGAAAATGCCTGTTCTCATTGCCAAATACACATAAGACAATCCATTATCTAACCCACTATACAGGGTTCACAAATTAAAATAGTGGTTAACAAAGACAGGACAATCATTACAGCTGCCCCCAGTGATTTCTACAGTCTCTTCACAGGAAATATAGTCAGTGTGATGGGAAACAGGAACCATGGAAAATCAAATTTAATTCAAATGAAATGTATATATGTATCAAAACAAAGTTACATCAAGGCACTTTTACACATTCAGCAAGACTAGACCAAACTCTTTATGGTTATTAAAGAGACCCAACAGGTCTTTCCAAGAGCAAGCACTTGGGAACAGTGTCAAGGAAAAACTTCCTTTAAGAGGCAGAAACTCAGTACTCAGTACTAAGTGCAAAAGGGAAAAAGTGAATAACCCTTAAATATTTAACTGAAGGCTTTGTCATAAGGTTTTAAATCTGATCTATAAACGTGTGACAGAGTCCGTCCCTTGGACTGATACTGAAAGTTGGTTCCATAGAAGAGGAGCCTGATAGCGGAAAGATCTGCCGCCAGATTTATTCTTGGAGACTCTAAGAACCATAAGAAAACCTCCATCCAGAGAGGAAGTGACCTCCTGGGACAGTAAGGAACTATGAGATTTTAGGATGAAGGATTTTAGATTCTATTCTGAATTTTACTGGGAGTCAATGAAGGAACACTAGCATAGGAGAAATGTGATCTCTCTGGCTGACTAACTTGAGGTCCACTACAGCTCCCAAGAGAAGCCCAAGAGAGGAGATGAAACTGCACTGAGATAGCTCTTAGTTCCACAAATATCTCTTCTTGCACAATAGCTTTCAGAAACAGTCAGTTCCTGCTACTTCATATGAAACAAATCTTACTGCAAATGAATGTATAATGTGTAAAATCCGGGCTGTGTTGGTTTCCCCCCGCTTATCCGGTTTCCTCCCACTGTCACAGACATCATGTTTAGGTTAAGTGGTGACCGTAGGTGTGATTGCAAGCATGAGTGGCTGTCCGTCTTTGTGTCTTGGCCCTGTGATGGATTGGCAACCTGTCCAGGGTGTACCCCTCACCCAATATGAGCTGGGATGGGCTCCAGCAGCTCCGTGGCCCGGATTTGGAGAATCTGTAGAAGATGGATGGATGTGTAAAATCCTGTATCTCACCTCTTTGCTCCCTCCTTCTGTGCTCAGCTCAGCCTCGTTTATAACCGTGTCTTATAACCACCTGAAATTTCAAGTGTATTTACCCAGCTGGGTCTATACAATCCCAGTGTATACTGTAGTCATCAGGTACGAAATAAACCTTAATTACTGGTGTAACAAACTGAACAGCAGCCAGACAATGACTGGAAAAATTCTGCACCAGCTCAATTTGGCACTGATTTCTCAACCCACATCACAGAGTGTGCTGGCTCTTTCCTTTTCATCTTAAATGGTCTATTCTTGCAAAATGCATAATTTTTGAGCTCTTGTTATGTACAAAAAGCTTTTTCACTACACATTTTATTGACACACCTGCATTGTGGACTCACTGATATATCACAATATCAGCTGAAAGGTTCCAAACAATTGGATCATTCCAGAGACCATCTGAGAGTCAAAAGACCAATATGTCCATTTCCTGAGTTATGGGAATTGTGTAAAATAGTGTCATCCACATGCCCTGAGATCTCAGAGCTGGGAGATCAGCCACCCATTGGACAATGTTCATTTTCAGCACCAATGTCCTGGCTCTGGATGATAAAGAACCCTTGCATATGGAAGCTGTTCATGGTCCATTGAGAGACTAGATCCAAGTCCTCAACGAACATTCATTTCATCGGCATGAACAGGATCAGTGAATTTTTCACATCGTTCACTGTTGTCCAACTTCAGTTCAAACCCACAGGCCACTGATGTTGGTGACTCACAGTATTAATTAAGCTCTTATGTTGACAATGGAAAAGCCCACACAGAATGAGCTGGAGCCTCCATGACTGATCGAAGAGTCGCACATAGAAGCTCTGACTTTTCTACGGGTTTAACAACATGAGGATGAGAGATGAGAGGGATCTGTTTCATCAGTTGGCACAGCAGCTAACAGCTCACTCTCCATTTTTCTATGTTTGTCTGTAACTGCATGAGTCATTACACATAGGCAAATGCTGTATGTAGATTAATATAGATATATGTTTAGAAATATGTCTAATAGATAGATTAAAAGGTAGTGGTAAGCTTTTAGTAAAATGTTTGTGTATGGTAAAAAAAAATCCTGCTATAGTTGCTAACTATGGTGGAAAACATGCAAGTTCAAGATACAACTTGACTTCTCTGACCAAGAGATCGTGAAAAGATATGATTCTAGTCCGAAGCGATAAACTAAGTTAAGGCTCTTGACAAATCTTCTTTCTTCTCTTGTGCTGAACTGAGGGCAGACTAGATGCCAACATTTAGAGCAGTGGTGTGAATGAATGAAACTGCTGTTCTAAATGTGTCCACTGGAATGTTGCAATATAAATTCTGTTAAGCAAGCAAACTGTTCATACCGGGGCTGAACAAGGCTAGGCTACAGCTAGTCCAGAGCTAGCTTGTCTTTCTGCCAGACTGATTTGAACATTACGTGCACCCTCATTGCCCCAAAATGTCTTCCAAAAAAGAGAAAAGTGGACGCAGAGTGCAGAGTTTTCCAAGAAAAATGGTCATCCTCCTATTTATTCAAAGAAGTAAATGGGAAAGCTGTGTGTTTGATTTGTTCACAGCATGTTTCCGTGCTGAACGAACATAATGTTCGTAGCCACTATGGGACTGCTGACAAATACAACAACCTTCAAGGACAACAAGAGAGAAGGTGAATGAATTGTTGGCGGATCTGAAGAAAGAGCAGTCTGTGTTTACTCGCAGCTGAGGAATCAGTGACGCTGCAGTGAAAGCGGGCTACATTATAGCTAATGAAGTTGCAGTGGCTGCAAAGCCATTTATTGAGGAGGAATTTGTGAAAACATGCTTGCTGAAGGCTGCAGAGATTGTGTGCCCTGAAAAGCGCCAGGCTTTTGAAAATATCAGCCTGACGAGTTTGATACCCCTGATCTCGAGTGACAAAGCTATTTTTTTAGATCTCAGAAATTGAATCAATGCAGATCTTGGTCATGGCATCATCACTTCTTTTTTTATTTCTTTTTTTTTTTCTAAACCAAAACTGACATATTGCACCTTTAAACTGCAGCTTCATTATTAACTTAATCTATACTAATGTGGGGGGAGCACTGGTCCTGCAAACGCTCCCTGCTATTGGTGCTTTGTGGAGGAGGCCATTAGGTCTGTCTAGTGCAGAATGAGAAAACTTTCACTTTTCTAAATCCCAGTCTCAACATCAACAAAAGGTCTAAATGATTTTCTCAAGAGTACGTCACGCAAAAATAAAACATAATGACAGCTTCCTCTGCTCAGCACAAACTAAACAAGAACACATTGTGTATGCGCAGTGCAGTAAATCTTGGAGCACAGTGGGGAGTGTTAGGAAATGAAATGCTCTGGACAGATTTTTCCGCAGAGGGGAAAGGTTGCCAGATCAATAGCTTCTGCTGATGCTTCACTGTGAATTCACACAAACTACAGTGCGTGAAGGAGAGGTACTGCAGGTCCATCCTTCTCTCTGCTGTCAGACTTTACAACCTGCTCTGCTCCCAGTAGACCAATAAAAACACAAGTGCAATATTGTATTCTGGTGTATATGCAATACCCTCCTTACTATCCCGTCACAACCACACCATAAAAGCATCGTATTTATTTATACATCTGTGTCCATATTTGCACTGCCTTTTAGGTACTATTTACCTAGTGAATGCATATTTTTGCACAGCTACTGATTTGATTGTAATGTACTTCTATACACTTTAAAAAATATATTTTTTTATTTTTTATGTTTTCCAATCTTTATTTTTATGCAGTCCACTTAGGTGCACTGTATGTGTGTACTGCTGCTGTCAACACTGAATTCCCCCATTGTGGGATGAATAAAGGCAGATCAGATCTAAATGAATGGACATGCAGCTTTCAGCAGTTTGAGGTAACTGAGGCCTGTCTGACACTTTTTGACAGTCTTTTTTAATCCTCGATTAATCCAACTTGGTTCAGCCTGTGTTTGAATAAACAAGGAGTACAATTATTCAGTGTTCTGTCTCTTTGTGGTGTATATATATATATATAGATGATCTGGCTTTAGTCCATTTCCATGTCCTTTTTTTTAACGAACTCCTACAATTTTGATCCAAATGACATTACAATCACTCAGTATTATCATTCTTGTATGCAGACCACATGTGCATGTACTTTAGGCCGGGGAATTGCCAAAAACCTCACAATTTGATTTCAGTCCTTTAGGTGATCATTCAATATCGATCCAAAAAAATCTTTTCTTTCACACGCAACGTGCTTAATTTAAAAATAAGCTTGCTAAAATTTTCACAATGGACAGCTGGACATAAAAGACCAGTGGAAACATTGACCTGTGAATGAACATATTGACAGATCTTTGCTTGGTATCACTTCAAGGGCATTTGAACAATAACCCAATTTCTGAACCAAGTCTTTTTATGTGTAGTTCAGTACTGGATGAAGAAAATTTAGTGTGCTTCTCTGTGCAGTGACTTCCCTTGAGCGGGTCATCGTGTTCTACTTGCTGCTCCTGTACATCAGCTGCTGTTACTTCCATTTGTCTTTAACTTGCTCCTTATACAACACATTTGCACCTGTGCTATCACCTTATGTCATTCTCTTACACAGTGAGCTGTCTGATGACTAACTCCACAACTCGACAGCTCACATTATACACTTTTTCATATGAACAGCTCACTATGCAGAAACCATAACAATACAGTTCACAAAGCACATGAACACAAACAAAAGCTTTGCAAAATTAGAATGTTCCAAGATTTGAAAAATTGAAAAATAACTTGTATTATATTCTTGTCAGCAACCAATATGACACATAAAAACATTTGCTCCTAAACAATACAAATACCCTTCTCTCAAACTGTTCTCATATTCTAAGGCATTGTTTTCTAGTTTAACAACAGCTCATCTCACCATGCGGTGAAGAACAAACTCGTAATGTATATTAGGAGTGATAGACTACTGAGCAGACAGGTGATATTTAGGTGAGGGAGCACAGGTGAAAGTAATGCAGCTGAAGAGCAGGCAGAGGTAGGGGAAGTGACATATACACAATTCTCAAGAATCAAATATTTAAATGCCATTCTTATAGACATTGAGGTCTTCTTTGACAACATCTACATAAAGTACATAACATAACAGACCTCGGGCAGAACATCACATTGTGGCACATTACAGCAATGTTGGCCTTCCCTGGTGAAACCACCTGTAATAGGAAAAGAGGGAATATCTTAGATAATACGTTAATATTTATTTATTAAAAAGTATCTTTTGTAAAGGTAACTATATGTGCCGTATGAAACCACATTCCTAACTCAGGGCACACACATAAGGATAAAACCAGTAACTAGTTTGGTAACCTGGATCTGTCACTGTTTTTAACACTATAAAAAAATGATAGGTTTATTTTGCAATTCCAACCAGAGAGCGTGTTTGGCCCCAGATGACATATTTGGACATATTAAAAAGCTAAAAGTAAAGCCCTGGATTTTAATGGCTAATTCGGAGCCATTTCTAGTGGCACTGGCACATTAGAAATGCCCATTTTTAAAATCAGTGAATTAAACATGTCCTGAAAATTTTGTTTTGAGAGTTTGATTCATTTCCCTGGTAACTGCATTGTGGAAATGGTAGCAAAGAAGGCTAAATGATTAACACAACACTGTTTACTCCCATGGTGGTAACAATTGGGTCATTATGCAATGGCCAAATTTACACATTTACCTAGCACATGCACAAATAAAATGGTGAAGGGTTAGGGTTCAACTCTACGCAGTGAAAACAAAGTGCTTTCATGTACAGCTCTCTTCGCACTGCTAGCATGAATGATATAAGTAAATAATAAATGGTATATTGTATGTATGGTATTTTTGAAAAGAGAACTGTTGAATGGACAACAGACCCCCACACAAAAACATTCAACATATGTGTAAACATAATTACACCTTAACACACAACACTTTTTTAAAAGAAATGTGATAAATACATAAATAAAATACAGTACCAATCAAATGTTTGGACACACTTCCTATTAACTTGAATCAAGCTGCTGCTCGACATCAGGCAACTGCTGCTGTATACTGTGCTGTGATATTGATACAAACACAGAAAAACTGCCAAGTATGTCAACGTATGTCTTTAAACCACCAAATAGGCTAATGATCTTATTCTTGCCTAAAAAGCTTGTAACAAAAGTGCTTCAGCTACGATAAAGAATGTGCTCAGAGTCACCACATAATGCAGGAAGAAAGAGTGGGCAACAATAAAGATGTATGAGGGTTGGTGAGGCTATTTTGGAGACAGGGTGTCCTTAATATTTATGATACCTCATCTTCAGGTTCCCAGATGATTTAATCAGCCATAACATTATGACAACTGACAGGTGAAGTGAATAATATTGATTATCTCTTCATCATGGCATCTGTTAATGGGTGGGATATATCAGCCAGAAAGTAAACATTTTGTCCTTAATGTTGATGTGTTAGAGGCAGGAAAAATGGGTAAGCTTAAGATTTTGAGTTTTGAGTTTTGAGTTTGAGCAGGGGCCAAATTGTGATTGCTAGACGACAGGGTTAGAGCGGCTCCAAAACAGCAGCTCTTGTGGGGTTTTCCTGGTCTTCAGTGGTTGGTATCTACCAAAAGTGGTCCAAGAAAGGAACAGAGGCACAGTAGTAAACCAGGGACAGGGTCATGGGCGGCCAAGGTTGATTGAGGCATGTGAGGAAGGCTGACATGTTGTAAAATCTTACTGGATACAGCCAGTTGGTTCCAGAGCAGGTTGCACCGTCCGTTACACACACAATTCCTTTGTCTTATGAGCTATCAGGAGGTAAGTTAATAATATATTGCTCTTTGAAATTGTCAGTCGTTCATTATAATGCCAGTGTCATAAAACAACAGACAAGACAGAGCAGAAGAGCCCAACAGCAGCACTGTGAATAAATCTTCTATACTCTGATGTTCCCACGTTTCCCATGATTCCCTTGTCTGTTGCTAATGCTAGTCAGTGGGCTTTCAGCAGCATGGTGTTTGTCCCTCTTGCGAGTCTCCACATAAGCACACATAGGAAGGATTGAGTTAGTTACAGGGAGGGGTCAGTGTTTCCTGTACAAACCTAAAGGGAAGCACAGGCTATCAGGCTGGGAACTTAAGTAGGATGAAAAAATTAGCACACTGATAATGGTGAGTGTTGATGAACGTTTTTTTTTTTTTTTTTTTTTTTTGCTTTTTGCTTAATATACATGTCACTATTTCTGTTGCTGCTAAAAAATTCCTAGAGGAAGCCATACAAGGTATGGCGGGTCAATTTTGGCAAAAATCAAAATCATGATTAATGATTAACTTTTTGGTTACAATTACAATTACTACAATTATTTGTAATTAATTGTAATCCATTACAGTGTTAATCATAACGGATTACAATGAATGATTATAGTGCCATCGGAAATGCCTGTGGATTGGACATTCAAAATGTGTTTTTTTACTGCTCCTCCTTCTCCTTCAAGTTGTTCTTGAATTGAAATTACTTCCCTGAAGTTTCCCTGATTACTCTCGATCACCGCCGTATAGCCGGTCACAATACGCAACGCAGATTCTGTAGTGACCCCGGCAATAATGGGCTCTTTGAGACACACTGAGAAAATGAAAGGGATAATGTTCAGTAATGCTGTAAACATAGTGCTCTATCTGTCCGTCCATGGGTGTTAAAAGTTCCATACTTTACACTCCTCCTGTGTTTTATCTGAACTGTTGATATCAATAAGAAGATATATTTGTGATTTTAAGAACCAAAAGAGTGACAACAGGCCAGTCAGCTAATCAAGTAACAAGTAAAAAGCATATAAAAAGCAAATGCATTAATGACGTTTTCTAGTAAACACAAAGTTGGATGATCTAGGGGAGGGGCTCATGTTCATGGCTGAGGGTGGTGACTGATTTGTTGTGGCATCACAAATTTCAGGAAGTCAGGGTGGCTGGTTTTAAGGCTCAGTTTCTCGATCCAGGCTGTGAGCATTTTTCGATGGACTGAGACATTTGATACTTTTCACTGTAACAAAATAGAACCTCAACCTGATTTAAACCACAATACCACAAGACCTTTAAATCTTAAAGTGCCCTGCAGCAATGACTGTGATTTTCTGGTTTCATTCTTTTTTCTTTTCTAGTAGCAGTTCACGTGGCCTTCCCACATATCGATTGTAGTCAATCCTAAAGTGATCTCTGCTCAGTGACACTGAGCCACTCACATTTTCCAGAACGCTTTCCACCAAAATCTAAGCGTAAATAATACCCCCAAAAAACTGGAGTTAAAGTCTTGATGATCTCCTGTCCCACAGGCACACACTGCAGTTATGATTTTGAATGCACCTGTGACTATTTTTGGAGAGTAACAGGTGGAAAGCTGACATAGGTATATACTGTTCATCTCAAGAAGACACAGTCAGTAGGCGCTGATATACAGGGTGAGGTGGCGTTTTGTGCGGCGAGATTGTTCAGCAATGAAGGAAAGTAAAAGGTCAGGTGGGAAGAGCTTTCTGTTCACTAACATGTTCTTATTCCCGGCATCTTCAGTTGAAATGGTTAATCGAAAGAAAACTTTATAAGGTGTCTGAGAATTTCCCAGACTCTAGATATGTCTCATATCTTCGCAATGGGCTCAGATTAGGCTTGATTTTATAAGTTCATAGTTCAAGTTCAGAGTTCATATTTATGAAACAACTTGTTTAAATCTGTAAGAGAAATCTGTAGGAGGTCTGTACGTGTTGCAATAGGTCACATAAACATCTAATCAAAATGCACTAGTTAAGCAACAAGAGGGAAGACCATATATATAATATAATAAATAATATAATATGTAATATCCAATATTTCACTGCGTGGGATGTTGATGGATTTTTGCTTTCTCTTGTTTACATATTTGTTTTAATTATTATAAAAACTTACTAATTTCCTAATTTAAAGTAATTTAAAGTTTGGTTCTGTGGAACATTTAAAAGTACACTTTTTTGTACAGAGTAATTACACTATTCAAACAATAATGTAAGTTTTAAAGCAGGAAGGTGCTCTTCTTTATTTCATCCTACGTTCTTCCTCGTCTTCCTTCTGCTTTCCTCTTTCTGCTACAGCTCACTTTTTTTCCCAAAAATATGACTCAGTGTTGTTTGTAGGACAACCCCCCCCCAGTGCCAGGTGCTATACCTGCAGGGTGGGCATTCCTGTGGTTCATCAGCCCTGATGCAGGTGGACAACATCATCACCATCATCACCATGCAGAAATCTACATGGTGCTTTACTCTTACTGACCTGAGTGATAAGAAATTATAGAGCGTAAGACACTCAAAGCAACTCCTAAGAAGTGGGATTGAAACATTTTTTAGTGTTTAATAATTGATGAGGTGCATTCTTCATTATTTACTTCTACTTTTTATAGCCTCTGTGCCGGCGTCTGTCAGGTCCAGTTATGACATGAATGTGACAGCTCAGTAAAGCCTGAAAGGAGTTTCATGGATGAATTGATAAGATTTTGGTCAGTGAAGGTCACAGTGACTTCATAGAATACATTTTTGACCATAACTAAAAAATTCATACATTAATTATGGCACAAATTAATAGGATGAAAAATCATGACAAGCTCATATGAGATGGATTTGTTTTATCAAACTGTCCCTTACGTTGATGCTGGAGAAGTAGTATACTGTATCTGCTCCTTGTTATTTGTGTGTAATCCTCCTTTAATCATTTCTTGCTGTCCATCTTCTGCATTGGGGTTCACCAGTGAAACTGCTCTAGCTGGTCTGCGTCTCTTTTTATTAGTTCTGCCTTCTTGGCTCAGTGAAGCAGAACTGAGCTGTGTTCAACCGGCCTCTTTTGTGCAGCTGTTATTTATGTCACGTTTTTTCAAGTCAGCAGATAGGCTTTGATCCTTTCTCTCCTCAAGGCGGTCTTCAGATGGAGGTTTTGACAGGACACTGACCTTTAGTCTCAATAAAGAGGACAATGTCAGTGCTCTGATATAAACCTTTATTCTACTTACTGACCCTTCCTGTATCATGGTGTGTGTCTTTTATGATAAACCAGTAAAGTTTTATTCCAGTAATTCTGAATCATGCAGCTTTATGTTTAATTGATTTGTTCTGTCGTTGTGAAGACAATTGATCTTCTGAAAGACAAGACAGCAGCCCTTGTCTCCCCGTCTGTAGGTAGTGCACGGTGACTGCAGCTCGCAGCAGGCTGGAGACATTTATTGATCAGCTATTGATGGGCTTTCATTAGGAGGAGTGCAGTGCCCTTTAAATGTCTGTGGGAGATTGTCTTCCATGTATCACCACAGCAGTAAGGAACGTGTTAACAGGAACATGGGACAAGTTTGTTCCTGCTGCCTCTCCGGGGTTGGCACTTAGCTTTTGTCTTTACAAGGCAGATTCAGTAATAGCTGGAATTACCAGTTCCTCACCTGCCGGTGGTCCTCCTGTTGAAGCTGAACTTCCCCTCTCTTATGTAAGAGACTGAAATTGAAGTTCACACACAGCTAAATTCCAGCAGAAAATTGCTTTGGCAGGAAGGCAATACTGTCAGCATAACTAAGAAAGATATAGAAGGGGCAAAATGCAGGTTGCAGAATCAGATTTGATTATCATGAGGCTGGAGGTTTCATAAAAAATATTTTTGACAGTAACTTTGCATCTACTGAACTTATTTCAATCTTGTTTCTTTTGGTGAATTTCCCTTTGGGGATCAATAAAGATATAGATATATCTTTATAGATAAAGATATATCTATCTATCGATCTACAGAATAGGCTTAAAGTCTGGACACACTTTCCTATTCATTTGAATGAGGTGTGTCCAAACTTTTGGCCTGTACTGTATCTAAAACAAGTTAAGAGTTAAGAGGAAAAATAACCAATAAGCTCATACTTTATATGAATTATATTATTTATTCATGCACTGAACTTTAAATTGGTGCATATATGAAACTCATGTGGGTCATGTTTGTTTATATCATGTTAATGTCTGCATTTATGTCAGGCTGCATTATATTCATGAGGTTTATGTTGCTGTCAGGCATCTGGGAGACTTTATGTAAGCTGTTGGTATATTTTTCAGTCAGATACAGCTAAATAAATGCTTGCGTAAACTGTAAATTTGGGTTGTTGTTGTTGTTAAGCCCCAGGAGACCAAATGATGTGAATACCAGACCATAATTTCTCTTTTAAATGCATCCATTGTGTATCTGGGAAACAGTCACTGACGACATCTGGACTTTTCACTTTCATCTGTAAGTGATCAGATTCAGTGACAGATGATGGTCTTTCTTGTTATTCCATGATCATAACCTTTGTCTAACATTTTCCAGAGTGTTTTGTTTCCAACACTAAAGCCCTCTATACTTACCCTACTTTGCTTCTAGTCTGATGTATTATAGCAAAACAACAGTAGTAGTTAAACTAATGAATTACATTGTTATCACAATAAGGACCATATGCCATATATTTGTGTAAGGACATACTAAAATAGCAAATGCTGAATAAAAGCACCTGATGTGCCATTTCAAAGACCAGAAATAGGCTCTTCATTGTTCCAGTGTTGCAACTCTAATTCATACTAGAAAGACTGAGAAAACGTTATCCTAACTTTAAGTTCTGTGTGCAGGTTAACCATTGTTGAATCCTATATTTCCCTTAATGAAACTTGATTGATTGATTGATTGATGGATGGATTGAAAGCTTTTATTTCTTCCTCTCTACCTGACAAACAAGGGTGTCTATTAATCCATGTACCTAGTTTTTTATGACACAATCTCCTCTTTATGTGGACCATCCTCAGGCGCCACAGTGAGCAAGTGAAGTCATATCTCACTCAGCGTCAGAAAAACTAATGTGGTGAGCAGCTCAGCTAACATGGCGCTAATCTGATGTTCAGTCTGACTTCTCTCCAGTGGCGGTTTGGAGCTGTTGTCATGACTAAACAAGGATTTGGAACCAAATGAACAACTCAAGAGACAAAGTACATATAAAACAATCTTGAAAAATATAACAGAAAATTGGTCTACAGAGGAACAGACATGGGGAAGGGGCAAGTTACTTGAAATGAGAGGAGTACATTTCAAAATAAAACAGGAAGCCACAAGACAAAAACTAAACTTTACTTAACATGACAGCTGTTAGGCTCATTCATTCATCTTCTACCGCTTATCTGAAAATTAGGTACGCCCTGGCTTGTACAATCTTACCAAATTGTACAAGCCATTATTCTCTGTCCTTGTGCTGCTTTATATAAATAATTCGGCTAATTCAGTGAAATAAACTGAAGAAAGATTTGATCTCAGTCTCATCATGTCATCTTGACTGCGTCAAACTGTGAGAATGACAGGTTGGTTTTCCTTTTTAAAAAGGGGATGCTGACCAAAATGTCTCTTTATTTTATATTTAATTTATATATTTGTGTAAATTCTCAAATTTTTTGTAAGTCTGTTGTTTTTTCTTCGGTCAACAGAGTGTGTTCAGTAGATTCATCGCAAAGACAGAAATGAGTTTTAAGAAATCCTTCCTACCCTTCTCCTCTCAGTTCTTACCTATCCCTCTCCTTTTTCTAACTTTGCACTGAACTCTTTCTGCCTTTAAGTGTGTTTAATCCAGACTAAGCACAGAGCCTCTAAAAATAAGAGCACGGGTCTGAAGACTTGTCACCCATCACATTATATAAGTGCTCCACTCACCTCCCTGGAAAGAAAGAGGCCAACAGACTATCAGTGAACAAATGCTTGAATAGTGATAAAAAAAAAAGAGGATGAGAGAGGAGGAAGCTTGAATAACCAGAGTGGATAAAAAATGTTCGTGCCATATTCACATTAATGAAGTTTAAAACTGAAGGACAGAGAGAAACGAAATTAGAAGAGTTTGAAAGACTGAAAGACTAAATATAAATTAAGTATTACTGTTGTATTGATGGGCTGTACTGTAGCGGAGTGGAGTTTCAGTGAGAAATCTGCATGTTCATTCCTGCTTGGGTTTCCACCCACCATCCAAAGACATCATATTGGGATTAACTGGTGACTCTAAACTCTCCATAGGTGTGAGTGTGAGTAGTTGTTGGTCTCTGTCTGTCTCTGTCTTTTGGCCCTGTGAGGGACTGGTGACCTGTCCAGGGTGAGCTGGAATTGGCTCCAGCACCCCAATCGACCTGGAAACGGAAGAAGATGAATGCATATTCCTCCTTTTTTTTCTTTGTTCAAAGATTATGTTGGACACGAAAACGATTTAATGCAGCAAAATAAAATTTGATCTTACAATCCTTGTCATAAGTGTTAACACATGTTACATCTATTACAGCTAATGATGAATTGCTCTCTTGAGGGCTGTGTCCTCTTGAACATCAGCAATCAGAACACTGCACTGGTCTGTTCATGTCAGGAATTTGTACAGGTGGTGTTGTTCCTGCTTGGCATCTCTGCCTGCCACACCTCCTACATTGCACTTCAGCTCGTCTCAGGGTGGTCAGCTGGAGCCACCAGTAGCAGATTTTTCGCCCCACACCAGTACATCTACTGCTGGGGGGCAATGGCTGAATGGGGATGTCTCCCCGCCATCACCTGCACCTGCAGCTTATTGTGGTGTTGGACCCAAAATGCTATCCCTCCTCCGTAGCCACAACTAGTAGCTGGCTTTTTCCACTTCCTCTGCCAGCTCTTTGA
This sequence comes from Echeneis naucrates, assembly GCF_900963305.1. Lineage (NCBI taxonomy): Eukaryota > Metazoa > Chordata > Actinopteri > Carangiformes > Echeneidae > Echeneis > Echeneis naucrates. The sequence goes on from NC_042517.1 coordinate 24,520,794, forward strand.
TGGCCTTCTGCAGGTTTGCCCCTGTCACTTGGGCTTCCCAGAGAAGCTTGATTGTTGCGCTGCCTGCGAAGCCCCTGCATCCTACTTCCACCGGGTGAATTGTTGTAGCCCAGCCAGGTCTCTGCATTTTGCAGGAAAATCGGAACATTTCATTCGCTTGAGTTCATGTGCTGCTCCCAGGGGACAGTGAATTTGATGATGAGGACCCTAGCTGCTCGCCACGATCTCCCGTCCCTTTCCAGGAGCAAGCAGGGCTGATGGTCCTCAGGCTGCTTACTTGCGACAGCTGTTTTAGGAATGGAATGGCCAGTTGGGGGCGGGACTTGCATACTTGTTAGATCCCACTCTGCATTTCTCAAACTGCTCTGCCAGCTTCCTCAGGACTTTGTTGCGCTGATACCTGAGGCACCCTCGTACCAGGGCCACATTACACCCTCAAAGGATGTGCTTTCAGCCTGCATTGTCCTGGATGCACAGGGACCACTTACCCTCGCTTCCGAACCATTGAGAGAGACTTTGGAGACAGCCCTGCTTGGCTGTCCTGCATTCATTCTATGATCTCTCAATGCTGCCTGCTTATAGCTCGGTCCACCTCTGGCTGGGCTTTCCACTTCCACCCCGTACAAATGTTCGCTTCTGGTTCCGTCACCGTCTGGTCTTCTCCTACTTGAGTCCGAAGTTAATGGACACAGGGGCAGTTACAGCATGTTCTTGCCAAAGAGGCCTGTGTCTGAGAAGCAGTGTGGGTGGGCCAACCACTTCCTGATGTAGGTGTTGGGAGATGCCATCCATTCTGCTGGCTGCTGTAGATGCAACTTCCCTGATTTTCAATGGCCACATCAGCTGCTGGCACAGTGTGAACTAGTAGCACCATACATTCCACTTCCTGCTGCTGTCAATCTTAGTTATTTATTTTATTTTGAAGAATCACCTTCTGGGGCCAATAAAGTATTCTGAATCTGAATTGATATGATTCATTGAACTACAACTATAACATAGTTACATATATACATTATAGACAAATGGCAAATGAGTGAGTGTTGCAACCCAGCTTGTTTGGGAAAAAGGAGGTGGAAAATAAAACCAGATGTTATGGTCAAGAAAAATAAATATTTTTTCCGAGAGCCAATAATACACAAAAATGGAGGAAAGTGAGAATGAAGGCTGTATATAATTAAGAAGGAGTTTGTCCCTGCAAGTCGCTTTTGTTTGTGTGGGTTAAAAGCCTTGCAGCAGAGTTCTGAACAGCCTGAAAGCCGTCAGGCTATTTATTATGAAAACAAGTAAAAAGACACATTACAAAAATCTATACGAGATGAGATAAAAGCATGAATGATCGTTTCCAGTTCAGCCTTTGACACCAGTGATCTTATTTTGGAAATGTTCCTCAAATGGAAGAAGCAGTTTTTTGCTTCTTTTTGAATGGTGCTCCAAGGACATCGTTGAATGAAAAATAAGTTCAAATCAAATGGAATCAAATCAGATTTATTTGTATAGCGCCAAATCATAATGTTACATCAAGGCACTTTACATACAGAGCAGGTCTAGACCAAACTCTTGAGCAGGCACTTGGTGACTGTGGCAATGAAAAACTTCCTTTAAGAGGCAGAGACCTCAGACAGAACCAGGCTGAGTGGCCATCTGCCTCTACTGGTTGGGTCGAGAGAGGGAGAGGGAGCGAGAGAGAGCGAGACAGAGGTGCTCAGTCCTTCCTCCAGCAGAATAGCTAAAGAGTAGATGCACTATAAGCTCTGTCATACAGAAAGGTTTTAAGCCTGGTCTTAAAAATTGCTAAGGAGTCTGCCCCCCGGTTCCCGATCTTCAGCAGGACAGATGAACCTAGAGCACCAATTAGCTGCTTAATCTGGGGATACTACTATCAGGGGCGATAATTAATGTTTCCTTCTTGTCTGAGCTCAGTTATCGCTTAACCACTGTTTGATGCTTGTCAGGCAGTTAATTAGGGATTACAGTCTATGGAACTCATTGACCCTTAAATGAGCAGCTGGATGTCATCAGCGTAAAGATAAGAAATGTTGCTAAACTGTCTAATTAACTGTCCAAGGGAAAGTAGGTATAAAAGGAACAGAATGGGTCCTAGGACAGCCATGAGGTGCCCCAGATGACAGTCCTGCGGTATCAGACATGATATGGTTTGCAGAAATGCTAAAATTCCATCAGAAAGGTAAGTGGAGAACCATTTTAAAACCAAAACAGACATCCTAACCACAACCTGGTGTCTATTAACCAAAATATTATGGTCAACCGTATCAAAACCTGAGCAGAACCAAAACTGGATCTTTGCCAGAATCAAGATGTAACTGGAACTTTAAGTAGTACAGTTTCAGTGGAGTGCTTGTTGTGAAAACCAGAGTGAAATATGTCCAAGACCTCACAATTCTCGATAAAGTGAGTTTTCTAAAATTTCAGTTTGGAAATCAGCCTGTAGTTTTTGTGCTGGCATGGATCCAGACTAAGCTTTTTGAGTGTACAGGTCAAAGGTTTGGACAGGTTCCACAACACAATACTTAAAAAAGCTAGGAAACACACCAGTTAAAAGTGAGGCATTAAGACTTTTTTAAACATTGCAGTAGGGCAAACATCTGTAGGGCATCAAGTGGGTTTCATTGTCAGCAGAGCAGTGATATCATATAATATAATAGATTTAAAGGAGACAGACAGATCAGAGACAGTGTTGATAACAACTGATGATAGAGAAATGCTAGACCTAATATCCCTGACCTTATTAACAAAGAAATGCAGGAAATCATTGATGTCCACTTTAGAAAACACAGAAACTAGAGGAGTGGAGGATTTGGGGATTTTTCTTATTTGAGGATATTATCTTAGAGAATTGAGTTCTGGCAGTTCTCAGCAATTCATTTAAGTAGTTTAATTTAAGTACCCGTAGGTGAAGGCTGAGCACCTCAAGTTTAGTTGGCTTCCATAAACGCTCTACCCTTTGACAGTTTCTTCTGAAACCCTTGACAGAATAGTTTATCCAATGACAGTGCTTTTTCTGGGAGACAATGTTAGACTTCACAAGTTCCACTTTGTCCAAAATAGCTAAACAATGACTGTTAAAAGACTGAATAAAGACATCTGCATCATTGCATCCCGACAGTAAACTAGTTTTAAATGAAGTAGAAAACCTCTCAGCAGCATCCCGAGTAATAATCCACCTTTGGGCCCGAGGAAAGTTGAAGTCAAAGAGTATACAGCTGTGGTCACTCACATGTTAACCTTCCACGCGCACATTTTCAATATTTCGGCCAAGTGAGAAAACCAAATCTAAAATGTGACAGTTGATATATATGGGTCCACTAACATGTTGGGTAAAGTTAAAAGAGTCAGTGATGGATAGGAATTCAATAGCCATGTTACAGATGGCATCATCAATATGAAGGTTAAAATAGCCAGTAATTAAAATCCAGCAGGACCAGGAGGGTGCTAAATTAGCACACAATAAAATATGTTAGCAGAACCAGTCTTAATAATCTGTGACTCAAAGGAGGAAAACTTTCAGACTGTATCACTCTACACAGATCTTTCCCAGTGCACAACTGCAAGACCTCCTCCACAGCATTCCTAACGGGACATCCCAATAACAGAGCAGCCAGTGGGGCAGAGCTCATTGAGGTGGGTAAATTCATTATCCCTTCGCCATGCTTCAGTAAGAAATGTAAAATCCAACTTCTCTCAGTCATTAAGAATGAAGGTTTTATTAGAACAGGGCAGACTGGATCGGTGATGACAATCACCAACAGCTGCTTTTAGTGGTAGTGGCTGCAGACATGTGGTGCTGACAGTTGAGCCCATAGAGGTAGTGGTGAATGAATCTGAGCTTGCTGCCATGGAGGGTGGGGAGGAAGAAGTCAGGAAGGGGGTGTGTCATGTAAACAAGTCTGTATTATTATTATTATTATTATTATTATTATTATTATTATTATTATTATTATTATTATTAATTCTTACAGAACTGTGTACATATTAACAGGCTGAGATTGTGAAATTCCATTAATGTCATTAGCAAAGAACCTCCATTTTGACTTACACCATAATCTTTCCACATTGTGTCTATTAGTTTAATGCACGTCTGGAGTATTTTAATTATGTAGATTTAAAGTGTTACATTTGTCTACATTACACATTTCTACTTTATTAGATAAAGATATGTATTCAGACTTACTACAGTATGAGCAAGAGTGGAAGCTGCTTTCCACTGTTAGATTTTCTTCCAGGCTTTTTAGTTTATATGTAAATCTCAGATCACATAAGATGTTAGCAAGTGTGATTAATAAAATATGCTAAATATGTTGCATTTTCAAAGCAAACACACACTTAAACCATTGTGATTACACTGTGATACTGTTATTTAATAAATACAAAATAACCATTGCACAAATTCTCTGCTGCTGATGCAAATGGCCAAGGAGCAATGAAAAAAGATGAGATTGAGAGGCTGGGATCGAACGGCTGAGGCAGTCAGTTGGAGCAAATAAGAGAAAAAAGGGATGGAAAATGATGAAAGTCACAGTGAGAACAAAAAAAGAAGAGGGACATCTAGTATGATATCAACACAGAGTGATACAGATGCCAAGGAAGATGCTGCTCTGATGAATCAAGCAGACCTAGCAGCGTCACATAAAAGGAGGACAAGAAATATAAAACATAACATAATCTGTCAAATCCTCTGTGTTCTCCCTGTCTGCTGTGTCTGCGCCATTGTGTCCATATGGTAAATGGATCACTGCATCATGGTTTGGTTGTGACTCGGGGCTATGCATCTGACTACCAACAGGTTTCATTTGGCAAGGACAAACCTGCCAAACACCCACTCCATAATAACAGGATTGTAGGTTACGCTGTGGTTTCCATGGCGTCTCCCAGGGTGACAGGCAGAGAATAGAGCACCGTTTCTTTAATTAGAGGCGATTGTGCTTGATTAGACAGGAACTGGGCAAGAGCATGCACAGACAAACACAAACACACACACACACACACTCACACACACAGAGTAGGTGCAGGTCTCAGGTAATGGTGTGGGTGGACAGTGAATGCCAAGTATCTACAATCTATAAATCACACTGCAATGGTTTATCATTGTGGGACCATCAGTGATTCCATGTAAATCTGTACTTCTGTAAACCTTCAAGGCACAATGAAGAGAGGAAGAAATATTAAAACAAATAAGCAAAGAAAACCTAAAAATATAAATGGAGCTTCCCCTGAGATGGACAGGACACCTTACCTGTTCAGGTCTACGAAGCTGATAAATCAAAGGAGAAGTATGCCATTTTCCCATATAATTCAAAACATTTTTACTTCCTTTCACAACCAGTGGCTTCTCCCTGATTTCTGGCACACCTTACACTAACTCGTATAACTGTAGGGTTGACAGGAAGAATCTTCCAGCTAAGCCAGAGAGACTCATCTCTTCTTCACCACTGAGTTGGTCTATGCAGCAGAAATCAAAATGAAATCAAATCAAATCAGATTTATTTATATAGCACCATTTATAACAAAGTTACATCAAGGCACTTTACATATAGAGCAGGTCTAGAGCAAACTCTTTATAAAATGATTTATAGAGAACCAACAGATCCCCCGAGGAGAAAGCACTTGCTCATGTCTCTGCATCATTCCTCAGGTCTGAACCTCCACACAGTCCAGTCCTCTGAGTACTACAGGGACCTTATGGCTTATGTTATGACCTGCATGGTCAGCTCTGGGCCCTTGTTTTGACAGTATGTGTCTTTATTGTCCTCATGGGGGAATTTGGTGTGCAACAGCAACACACTACAGATCATCCAATAGATAAGCACACGTAAGACATACAACATAGATGTAAGCCGTTCAAATTTAGACTTTTTTTTTTATTTGTGACTTATTTTTATATTTATTTATTTATATTTAATTGTGCTTTTTGCTCATCTTCAATTCTATTGTATATTTCTCTTGGCATTGTCTTTGGTTACACATACTATTGTGTAATGCTTCTGGTGTGTTGTACCTGTGAGGAACAAAACTTTATCCAACATATAGTTGCTAAATGGTGAATGAAAATAAAGTTGAACCTTGAACATACAATCATATCACCATCAGCACACAGTTAGAAAATCTAAATAATCAAAAAAGTGCTGTCCTCCCTAAAAAGCAGAAGTTGTAACTCCGTGATGATGACATGTGACCTCATATACGACCAACAAGGCCCTACAATATTGTCCTGTCTGTATTAGTTGGTTGTGCTGAAGTTGCAAAACCAGAATGCCTATGAGAAGTTTAAAGTAGATTCATTAAAAGATGAATGAAACATTATTAAGAGATTTCAGCATCCTGAAAAAAAACTGTCTCTGATTGGCCTTTTTAATTCTGTATTCTGTGTTTAGGTCAAAGGTCAGCTTGTCATTCAAGATGGAGTCCAAGTATTTGTCCTGGCTGACTGTCTCCACTGCAGTGCCCTGAATAAGTATGGGTTTTAGGACAGGACTATCAAACAGCAATTGATCTTCAGACAAAGTTAAGATGTTTATTTAGTTATTCTTCTGCTGCACCTTCTTGTGAAGCCAAGAAGAGATTGATGTCTGCCACGTTTATATCTAAACTGAATAATGGTAATGTTTTATGCTTTATGCCTCTTTTCAAAGCCTACATGCTCTAGATGCAGTTTATCACAGAGCTTGGAGGTTCATTACCAATTTTAAAGCCCTTCCTCATCATCTCACAAAGTGGCTCCCCAGTTGGCTCCTCAAGTGGCTCCTCAGAATTTTTATTTTTTTGGTGTTGTTGCTAATTAGATTATTACCATAAAAAATGTAAAATTATACATAAAAAGATTTATTGAAATGTAAAAACATACATTATATCAAGTCTTCATTATTCAAATATCTTTTACTCTGTTTTTGTACTTTATAATTTATCTCTTGTAGCAAAGACTCTCAAAACGGTCCAATCTCTGATTTTACTTATTTACATTCAGTATATTTATTTATATATGATCTTTCAACAATTTGGTGTGAAACAACAATAAATACAAAAATAACAAAATTGAATCAATAAAATAAAACAACAACACAATTATAATAAATAAAATGTGTAAAACAAAAATAAAATAATAGCAGTAACAGTTTCAGCTAGTCTTAAGAGAAGATTGGCACTGAGGGAGGCCAAGTGCCTGCTTCTGTTCCTTCTCTCTTTAATTACTTTCCCTGTTTTTCGAGGATTCGCTTGACGGGGACGGATGTGGCCACAACACACAGTCTCCATGCCATCACGTGTGCTAGGCGTGGGTAGACTGAAGCCTTGGTCTCCCACTCTGCCTTTCTTTGATCAATGAAATTGAAATGCATCCAAATTTTGCTTCATTTCTTGCCACTCATTTTCAATTCCCACCTGTTTCCAGTGTCTCTGTGTGGGTGTGTGCCAGTGACCATTCGCTCTCTCTCTCGTGTCCCTTGCAGTAGCGCTTGTTCTCTCGCTCTTCTCCCTCCCTCCTGTTCTCTGTCTCTCTCTCTGTGCTGTATTTAGCCCCGCACTGCTCAGTGCAACCACACTTCATGTAGTTGACCAATCACATGTGGCTTGGACAGAAAAAGGAGAGGGAAAAAAAAACAAAAAACGAAGTGAGTCCTAGCGAGGCAAGAGCTGCTTACCAGGCAGGCAGGATCTGGCTCCCGTTGTTCATTTCAGAGCTGCATCGTTCACGACAAAAACATCACTACTCACCATTGCTTACTGTGTTTGTTGGATAGTCTTCTTTTCTTTATGTAGACTAAAACACTGACATATTTTAATCTACCAGAGTATTTTTTGTTTACTGCTTTTATTCTATCCCCTCACTCAAATTTTTGAGGATTTTCTGTATAAAATAAAGGCTGATCAAAATAAAAAGAAATAAATATGAGTATGAGCTATAACACTGTTGATGAAATTGTCTAAAACTGGGCCATGGCCCACTTCATGGTACTGCAAGAGGGTGATGATTACTGAGTCATCAGCAAAACTTGACAATCACCCTCATTTGTGTTACTAGTCATTAGTGTGGAGCCCAAATAGCAGGGTTGACAGACCATAATCCTTAGGTGATCCAGTCAAACACGTGCTCTGTTCACCCTAGTCCTCTGTGTCCTCTTTGTCAGGGAGACAACCAGCCAACAAATGGTGCTGGAGTTGCTCCTAGATATACCAGACAAGTCTCTGTTATAAAATATTGGCCTGTGTGTAACTGAAAGCGGAAGAAAAATCAATATAACATAGTTGTGCATGTGTTCTCTCACCTTCTAAGTGTACAGCAACAAGGTCCAATTGTCATGGCATCCACAACCCCTTTACTTGCCTGGTGAAGTGAAACTGAATTGGGTCATTTACACTCTGAGTCACTTTCCAAACTGGAGACTTGAATGCCACAGAGCAATAATCGTCCAGTGCTTTTGGTGGAGGAACCTTTACCACTGGAGTGATAGTGGATTTTTCTGTTGAAATTTGGAAATATCTGGGGAGGAGAAAGGCAAGAGAGAGAGAAAAGGAATAAGAGGGGAAGGATAAGACCAGGAGACAGACTACAACAAACACTAAGTATGCATTCGTAAATATTTTTTTTTTTAAAGTTAGAATTGCAGAAGAAGTTATAATGGAAATTATTAATATTGGCAGTTAATGATACCCAATAGTAACTATTGCAGCAGCAGAAAAACGGAGCAGAGATCATTCAGCACCTGTAGGGACAGGATGGACAAAACATAGACTACAGGAAGAAACAAAGTTAAGTTGGAGAAAGCGGTTAGTGGTGAACATACACTCACCCACCTGTCACTCAAAGTGATATCGCTTCATCTATTCTCACATTTAAATCTCAATAACATCTAACAAGCTGAGTGAGGAAGAAATTATCTACTGATTGAAAGATTTTCCAAGTGTTTGCCTTCTGTTTTCAGCCTGCTAGGGGACGACCTTGTTCACTGGTTAGCCTGTTTCAGCTAGGTAACTCCAGTGACGTTTTGTAGTCTGGATGAGAAGGAAGTGAAACCTTTTAAAACCTGGTCTTCCCTCCCAGACTGGCTCTTATCAGCCTCAACGATGTGGATGATGAATTTCTGGTGACTGGCATTTGTCTGCACAGCAACTGCTGAACTCTGTACTTTAAGCATTGATAGAATGAAAGAGACTTTATACTTATATATATATATATATATATATATAAGTATATATATATATATATATATATATATATATATATATATATATATATATATATATATGTTGTGGAGTGGATGTTTTATGCAGAAGTGTTGTGAGGTGCTTGTGTGCCCTCTGCCCTCCCCGCTTTATCTGAACAGATTTACATGGTGGGCAATCAGGAACTGAACTATGAATGACGCAGGTGGAGCCGGGGGGCGAATACGGTCAGACCGGTGCCAGAGTGGGTCATTTGGCAGCTCAGGGCTGTGTGGATGTTCCCCATGTTTGTTGTGCCGCTCACTAGTGCATTGAACCACTGACATAGAAATCTGTATGCCTGTAGTTAGCAGACATGGTTCACTGTTGATTCTCTGATTTGGGTTGACATTTTGTAAAAAGTAATATTTTTAGCTGAATATTTTTCCTGATTATTTTTGTTCAGCCCAGTGTTTAGCCCAGTGGGGCTTTGGCTGGGCTACATGGACTAAAAGCCATATCTCAATATTTTTCAGCTGAATGTGCGATATATATATATAATATACTATATATAATGTACAATGGGCAGCACGGCGGCATCGTGGTTAGTGCTGTAATGGGATCAGTTCCCAGCTTGGGTCTTTTCTGTGTTGAGTTAACATGTTTTCCATGTGTGTGCCTGGGTTTCCTCCCACCATTCAAAGACATCATATTTAGTTAATTGGTGACTCTAAATTGTGTGTGAGTGGTTGTTGGTCTCTGTTTGTTGGCCCTTTGATGGACTGGTGGCCTGTCCAGGGTGTACACCACCCGTCGTCCAAAGTGAGCTGGGATTGGCTCCAGCAGCCCTGCTACTCGGAGACTGATATATTTTTCCTGTGACGTAACTGGGTTTTCCCCAAAGCATTGTAGCATACATGCCTGTTATTTTCATTTTTTTTTTCAAAGCAAACCCTTAAAAACAGTCACAAGTTTGAGCCACGCACAAAATCTCACACAGAGAGGCTGTGTGTGTGCGGCAGTTACACAGGGGGCTAGGCAGAGGAGAAAAAAGTGCATGCTTGCGGCCCATGTATTGTAATTTTATGATGACAATGAACTATATTGTTATCAGCAATATTTTCCCATTTTATATCACTTTTGAAAACATATCGATATATATCAATATCTCGGGATATTGCTCAGCCCTTCCCAGTGTGATATCTTAATGTTCATTGAACGCCACAGTGGGCGTAGCCTTAATATCTTATGACAGTGATCTCAACAAACACCAATTAAAAGTCACACTGGTAAAAATCCCAAATGAGGCTCAGTGGAATGAAAAGCTGCTGCTGATATAGAGCTCACTGAAAACATGTCTCTGCAGTGAGATTTTTATTGCTCTCTTCACAGTTTAAACCACCATTCTGTGGATTTGTCTGCTCTCAGGGTGATCGAGATGCTCACATTCTGTCTCAATGTTGCACATTTTTTGGAAGACTACAGTAAAAGAAAGATAGTAGAGCTGACAATTGGTCCAAAAATGCCAGGACAAAATGATAGTGAGCTATCACTTCTCCCACGGTAACCTCAGATCGACTAGGACATTGTAATAACATTTTTAATATCTGTAAACCTACAGTGAGTTTCTGTCTTGTGTGTGTCTCTCTGCAGATGGGAAGGTGTATGCATTGGGGGGTATGGGAGTCGACACTACGCCGCAAGCCCTGGTGAGGGTCTATGATGCAGAGAAGGACATGTGGCAGCCGCTGACCTCCATGCCCACGCCGCGGTACGGAGCCACACCCTTCGTGATGGGCAACAAAATCTACATGTTGGGTAGGACATGAGATAACATCAGCTTATTTGTCTTTTTTATCTTTTCATATCTTGGAGTTTCGTCCATCTGAGTCTGTCCTTGAGGTTCCCACACTCCTGACCTTCAGTGAGGCCATTCACAGCGCCACAATGCAGATAGTACCGAAACCATCCATCCACTATTTATACTGCTTATCTGTCTGGGTGGTGGGGGGACAGCATTATACTACAGTTTAGGGGAAAACAGGGCATAACAGAAAAGTGTGATTAGCCTATTTCCCTACTCCTAACCAAGGCAGATGAATGCACTGCAAGTCAGTCAGTCTTGGCTGTTTCAAATGGAACAGATAAGCTTCCAACATCCCTCAAATTTTGGAGTTTGCCAGTAGTGCAGTCATAACAGTCACTGGATGGTTGTGCAGGCCATCCTCCTCAGGATGATGAGGAGATGACCACAAAATCTTCCTTAAAGAAAAGACCCATCATCTCAGGGGAAAGGGATGTAACACAAAGAACCCAGGTGTTAATGGGTATAATGTTGTTTATTGTAACTCAAATTAGAGAAAGTGGTTAACAGGCAAACCAAAGATAAACCAAGGAACGGGGCCGGTGGGTGCTGCTTTAGATCAAAAACAGAATATAACCAAAAGAAAACTCTCTAAGAGCTAAACAGTACCATCAGGGCTAGTGCAAACTAAAAGGACAACAAAGGCTGGCTGAAGCTAACTAAACCAAAACTACAACACAAACAGCACCCCTGAAACTAAAGTAGACAATAAGCCCAATGGCTACAAGGCAGACAATCGATAACTAAAGTAAATCTGGCCTCCACTTCCAAGCTTTCACAGAATATCAAGTTTTCACAATTTAAACACATAAGCTATAACAAGGGCTGCAATCTTAGCTTTTACAAAACGAAGGGGCGAGCTGTAACACACAGTCAGGGGTTATGAATCCGTTGTTCCTGACTGGGGTGGCTGGGATTGGCCAGTCTGCAGACAGGCCACACCAATCAGGAATCCAGGTGGTGATGAAGCTGGAGCTGGCACGTGCCTGGAGGCACCAATCAGAGCAAGGAGGGCGGAGCATCTGGGTATGCAATTTTGCAAACCTGGAAAACATTCTCACACACATGGGCAGAGTGGTGAACGTAACATTTCCTAAGAGCCAAGAGAATAAAAAATAAAAATATCATCAATGAAGACCAGATATGAGAATACAAATTACAGTGCAGTGCAACATTGTCTCAAGCCTTTAACAAAATGCAGTGAACAGAAAAGTAAATTTTTTTCTGTCTTGAGCCATAAGTTAGGTACGTTTTAACTGCACGACAGCGATGATGCAATAAACAGCACCAAAAGTCATGTCCGAAAGCGATTGTTCATTTTGTGAACGAGTTCACTAAATAGTCCACTACATTCATCTCCCACAAATGGAAATTTTAAAATCCACAGACTACAATGAAAAGATTTTGTACATCAAAAAGTGGTGTGAGGCTGTGGAATGACGTGGAGCTGAAACAATGTCCAAATATAAAGCAATTTAAAAACAAATACAAACAAATGATCTTTACAAAAAACTTGGAGGAAGGGCTTTAAGGGGAAACTAGAGCATTGTTGCTATTTTGGTTGTTATTTATTATATTTTATTATTATCATCAATTAATATCATACTGATGTTGTGTGGTTGATTTTGCAGTAACTTTGATTGTAACGATACAGAGTGGTGGTAGGAGTTTTATAAGTTCTTTACTTCTTCCTACTCCTTTTCGAATCATGCTGGGTTTGTTTTGTCTGTTTGTTGTTGTTGGTCTGTTTTATTTTATATATACTTTAGATATACTATATATTTATTTCATGTGTTTTTTTTCTCCGATCATGGAGATTTTGTTTTGTTTTGTTTCTTTCATTTGCAAAATAAAGATTTCAATCAATCAAATTGAAATGAGTTATAGAATGAAGCACTGTGGAGAACAGCATAAATCTGTAATCAGTAATATCAGGAATTATCCTTTAAACACAGTTTAACTTCTCACTCTATGCTCATTTGCCTTGTGGACCAGAGTAGTAGATAACAGATTACTCGATCAGCAACTCACAGAGCCTTTTACCTTAATCAATTTTTAACTTTTATAAAATAATGAATTGTGCTTTGTTTTTAAACGTGTGCTGTCATGAATTATGAATTTTAGCATATTCCCGTAAACATGTTTTAATTGCATTTTAACAGTATATTTGTGACAATTTTTATAACCTTACATAGACACTTTTTAAACTCCAAAAGCACAAGTTCTTGTAGCTGTGCAGACTCTTTTCCTTTGCTGGCTTGACACTATTTACCGAAAACCACTTTTTTCTCAACCACAAACTTCACATAAGTGTGACTGACATTCTTTTCACAGTTTCTGAAATTTTGTATACAAGCTTCATATCATAGTTTAAACCTTGATCCCCTGGGAGTGCAGCACACACTTCTTGTGCTTTTCCTGTTAGTTTACACTGGAGTAATCAAACACATCTTTCAGCTGATTTAAGGTGGCCACAATGCACTCAAAGACATTAAATTAAGAATATACCTCAGAAATATTACATGGTGGAGCAAGACCTTATGTCTGATGTCAAAGCTGTCATGGGGAGAGAATACAGGGTTGCATGGAGTAAAATGACAGGGGAGTGAGCATAGGCTGACGTTGCTACTCCAAGAGTTTAACTTAAAGGTGCATGGCTTCGACATCTAACACCCGATTCCTCACCTCCATCTTCTTGATGCAGAAAGTGAGCTGGAGCTCCTTAGCTGACATTGTTGACACACAGGGTGGATCAGTGGGAATGGTGGCAGTGATGGATGGGCCTGGTGCCACTGGGGCAGGTGTTCCTGACAGCATTTTATTTTCCTATCTGTCACCACCTACAGTTTTAAATAATATCCTCTCCCTTAATGCACTAACAGTCAGCTCCTTCAGCTCTGAGTTTTTGATATTTGCTGGCACTTTAGCATTGTACAAATTTGCTACCGGTGTTAAAACCACCATGCAACACTTACCCAGTTGGTCTCAAGTAGGTGTCTTTTGATAAATGACAAAGTAGCAAAACACATCAGGGAGTGTATAACCAAGATAACAAACGTAAACCAATTAGAATTTGAGAATTAAACTGACCAAAAAAAAAAAAAAAAGACAACGAGCTTACCTCCCTAACAAAGAAAGTGATGGACAAAGTGATGGACGAAAAGCTTCAGTCGCCTAAACCAGTTTGGGCTGCCTTTATAGCACAAAGGCAGCCCAAAACAAAAAAATCAAAAAAACACAAAAAACAAAAAAAAAAAAAGCACAAAAAAAGTGCAACACAGCACACAAAGGAGGGAAAGCCACATCCAGCAAGGTGAACTTCCTGTTTTAAAGGTGAACCAGCCAGCCCAGCCACTCTCCCCTCTCCACCAGGAAAAGGAAATTAAATACACCCATACACACACATACTGGGTGGACTTGACCCTTTGAACAAGGAGCGCAAATATATAAATAAATAATAATATAAATAAACTATATATTCATAGTACAAATGACCAAAGGTCCTAACAGGCAGTCCCAGCTTGCAGGTCACCAGTGTATCAGGGAACCAGCAGGCATATAGGGAACATGTAACCCAGAATATTCTCACTGTGAGTATGCTGCTGGCCCATTTCATGCAATATATGTTGTGAGTCATTCATAATATATACTAATACTACTATAAACTTGCAAAATATAGTGTAATTTTGGATAAAATGGTGTGATAGATATGAAAATATAAGGATTTTTATAATAAGAGAAAAGAAAAAATACCGTTTTATGCTCCCATGTCACAGTGCAGATAGAATCTCAGCGTATGTCTTGTGTTAGCAGTGCTAAACCTGGTGGTTTTTGTCTGTGAGTGCAGCACCCCGTTGTGAAAATAGTTTTGTTACTGCAGCAACTCTGTCACCTTTTGATAGTTTACTCCATTATCAAGGAGAATTTTAATGCACCTGTTTCAATGTTTTTTTCTTAAACTAATTATACATACACCCACACACACTTATTGTTGAACGTGTTTAGTTGAAAGAGAAGAAAATTGAACGTGTTCTTTTTTGCACATGAAGCCGCAGTCTCTCTGACATCACCTCAGTAATTGGTCTGACATTGCTCTGAGGGAGGAGCTACAGTTTTGGTCATTTTGCAAAGGACATAGAGCTGCTGACTTGATGTGTTTATGCTTCCTGCCAAGATGTTAGCATCTCTGCTATCCTAAAAAAGCCCATAGGACTTTTACATTGTCTTTTAAATTGCTTCCAAAAAAAAAAAAAAAAACACCAGGATCATCTACTCTAATGAAAGTACTTAATGGGATGTGAATCCTAAAGATTAGCAACAGGAGTAAAAAGGTAATGTTAGACTGTAAATCAGCAACACCACATCCACACTGCTATGCCTCTCCTTATAATTTGATTTAGCTTTCATTTCTCTACAAAAGCTTTTCCTTTGTTACTGACAGTCTGTAGAGTTGCACTGATCAGTTGATCAGCTCTCATGGTTGGCGTTCAAGTCTGAGACAACCTCTGAAGTCTCATTTAAATATGAGTTGAGAAACGCTAAAAAAAAAAGAAATCCTGACCAGAATGTGATGGTTTGTGTGCACGGTGGACCAAGAAAGCAGGGAGTTTTAACAGGGGTTTATTTGGGAAAAACTGCAACTGAAAAAGCCGCTGGGAGAAGTGGTGCTGGGGTCGGACTGGGCTTTTTCACAAGGGGGAAAACAAATCAAAAAAGTGGTTTGGGTGCTGGTGGCTGGAGGCTGGCTGGCAGGGGAGATGGCCAACAAACAAAACAGCTGCTGCTGGCCTGATCTGTAGCTTGGTGACTGTGTCATCTGGCAGTGGCGTAAAGGTGAACCAGACTTTTCTGGAGTGGTGATTGCTGGATTTGCCCCAGGTATGCTCTGCTGTGCTCCTCTGGAAAAGTAGGCTAGCCACGCCCCCGAGCCACCACCTGCTCTGCTGGAGAAACAAGGAAAAGGGAAACAGCACAAAACCAAACACAGCAACAAACGATATAAAAACCAAAAAAATTACAAAAAACTCAGTCCACAACACAGAATACCATTATATTATGTTATCTACACTGCTCATCCTTATATGATCACAAGAGGCAAGATTGTACAGGGTCAACATATAGACACTTTTTAGTTTTATTACTATTATTATTATAGACACATTAGCAGGCAAGTTAACCTAATGAACAGAGGGGAGTACTACGAAGCGAGATTAGTGCCTTAGCGAGCTATGTTGAGACTAAAGTCAGACTTTCCTGTGTCACAAAGGTGACACAAAAGAGGCATGTTAAACTGGCTTTATCACCGGTGTACTTATGCTGCGAACATAACCTGGTCTGGACCAGTTGTTGTTCCGACTTTAATCTTAAAGTCAGATATAAAAAACTCTGCCCCTTCACTTATCATCCTCCCTGAACGTGGCCTCACTGTTTTTGGACAAATTGAGTGATCTGTTGGCATTTTCTGATGATATTCTCTATGAGTGATACAGATTCTCAGCTGAGGGAAGATTATTTATTAAAGTTCTGGAAAAGGAAAAGTCTTAAGTATACAATGTCAATCATGCTTGACAAAACATTTTAAAGTAGCATTTACTGCAGTACCCTTTTCTTTTACTCCAGTTACTTGATCTCAAGTTTTAGTTTCTTGATTTCAAGCTCTTTTTTCTGATTATCCAGCTCGACATTTCTTTTATAGAGGGCCCTCACATTGTCTGCTCCAACCTGTATTAATAGGTCATTGAAGTGTTCATGTAGTAGAGTACATGACAACTCTGACTGTTACCTCTGTGTGGGGGCCAGCTTTTCTCATCTGAGAAACAACAAATATGCATTTAGTATTTTACCACCAAAGCACTTACACATACCCTGGACACCAGGGTCTGAATGAATACCTCCTTGTATCTCCTCCATGATCTAGCTACTCTGAGGCCGTATAATCTGCAGGAGTGGACCCCTCCAGTCTTTCTCCTCTAATTTTTCTTATTTACTCAAAATAATCTCAACACTTAATATGTTAATATTAATACACTTAATATGTTACGCAGTGTATCATCCACATTCCACCGTGATAAATGCACAGCAAATACAAACCACTTTGGACTATATTTTGTGCTTGTTCCAAATTTGCACTGCTGGCATGACAACTAATAGGACACCAATTAGAAAATTTTGTAAACTTTATTACAAATAAGACAAATCAAATAAATTTTACTTTGATTTGGCTCTAAGTTCATTGTGAGACAATGTCAGGGAGGGAATTAAAATTATAAAATGATATATTGGCTATATCAACTTACACGATCTGAAATTTTTTGTCAGGCTTCCTTTCTTGCCTTGTTTGTAGAGACAGTGTTGCTTTTAGCTGTTCTTGTCAGTCTGGACTCCTCATAGCTCTCCATTAACACAATCTGCTCCTCTTGGCTGAAATATGTGGCACGTAATCTGACAATATTTCTGTGGAAATGGCGTCAAATTACACCTACATGCCCCTTTTTATGTGAACACTTTGAACAGAGCCTGATGAGGAAAGCCTGGCTCAACAAATCAAGTTGATAATCACCGTCATGATACTCGTTATCTGTGTTTGGAGCTTTTGGCTTTGTCGAGCCAGCTCACCCAATGAAAGCCCGGTTCTGTTGAGCTTCCTTCATAGTATACCCCTCAGATCTTTGGATAGGAGTAACTGGAAAAAACTAAACAGGCACAGGGAGAACACCCAAGCTCCACATAGAGAGGCTGCAGGTCTGATATGTGAATGAATGAACAAGGCTGTATTTTGAAAACATAAAAGTAATACACAACAGCAAAACAACAAAGAAACAATTAAAACAGTTGAAACAATATTAACTTAACATTGTCAGGCCAGGACTCAGATGCAGAGGCTTTGTAAGACACAGACTTTATTCTTGGCAGCAATGATCTCAGAACCAAGTGAAAAAAGGAAACAGGGCTATGAAACCTTAACTAAAAGGGATGTCACAAGGGAAAAAAGGGGGAAAACAAAAAACACTCCATAGGGAGGAAAAACCTGACTAATAAAACAAGAGAAACTCATGCTACTAAACGGAGGATCAAGGTAATTCTATGAAAACGTTATTAAAACTCAAAATCACTCTTAACGAGGAAAACACAAAAGCTATGAACATTAATCTATCCAAAAGAATTAACAAACAAAAGGTCACTCATGCAGAGGAAGGAACAAAAGGCTAACTCTGGTATAGAAAGTACAAACAAAAATTCACTCAGTCAAGGACCAAAAGCTTACACAAAGAAACGAGGGCTGTGGGATGGACGTAGCGCTGGTGTGAGACATGAATCGACGACACACTGGCACAAGACAAGGGGAAGACAGACTATTTGAACTGTGGGGAAAATGGGGAACAGGTGGAGACAATTGGTAATCATGAGGGCACACAGGAGACATGAGGAAGGGCAAGTGTTCTGAAACGAGAGGAGAGTTAGGCAATTTCAAAATGAAACAGGAAATGACGAGACACAGTAAGCCCAGACAAGACAACCTCACCACGGTGTGACAAACATTTCAGTAATATCTTAAAAATCTCTTGTTTTAACCTCACACCTTATCTTAGTGCTCTAACCAAAAGCCCATTCGGAGACCCCAGGATAAGGGGACTTTTAAAAAGGGGTTTAGGAGCGAGTGGATGTGTGTGTGTTAGACTGTGTTTCCCATCATATTTTTTTTCAGCTTGCATGACTTTATCTTCTTTTCAGTTTCAGAGCTGTAAGAGAAACTGATGGAAAGACAAAAATGTGCCTCTCAGGTCTGCAGTCTCACTGTCTTAGCACGATATTGATCAAAAAGTACAAGGTTGGCATCAAAAGCTGCTCTGTGGGAAAGAAAATAAAGACAAATGTGTGCTTCGTGCAGATAGTATTTTTTGTACTTCCCCTCATAGCCCAATTTACATTACTTTGTTTTCCTTCAAAAGTTTCCTCTCTTCTCATTGTGCATTTTGAAGATGTGTTATTGCTTAAAAGCACTTGGTCAAAATTGCATACCGGTATTGAGAGAAAAATTTAAATCATACAAAGCACCATATTATCATTTGGCTGCACCGAAAAAAAATACCATGAAGACATTAAAAGCAAAGTCGTAGAGAGAGCTGAAGCTTTTCCCCTTTCTCACACAATACACAACAACATTTCAATAAGCCACTCAGTCATTCACTAGTTAACCATAACATTATGACCACTGACGTGTATGAGTAAAATTAATTGCCTGGTTACAGTGGATACCCGTCAGTGGGTGGGCTATATCATGTTACCATGGATACTTGTCAGTGGGGCGGGTCAATCACGCAGCAAGCAGTTCAACATTTAGTCCTGAAATTGATCTTGAAGTAGTAAGATGGTCCAGTGTAAGAATGTGAGGGAATTTGAGAAGAACCAAACTGTAATGTGTAGACAATGGAGACTATTTCCAACACTGCGGCTCTGTGAGACGTTCCAGGTCTGAATGTATAAGGACCTACGTGGAGTCATCAAAGGAAGGAAAACCACCGGATCAGGGGTCAAGACTCACTGAACGCTGTGTTTGGACTGAGGGCTGAACCGTGTGGTCTTATCAAGCAGAAAGGTTACTGCAGCTCAAACTGCTGAAAAAGTTTGCGCTAGTTCTCGTAGAAAGCTGTCAGAACACACAGAGCATCACAGTTTGTTGTGTAGCTGCAGGCCAGTCGGGGCGCACACACTGACCACAGTCCACCAACAAAACCTCTTGCACATGGAAACATGAGCATCAGAACTGGGCCACAGAGCAATGAAAAAAGGTGGTCCGATGATGGATCAGCTTTTGATCAATGGATGGTTGGATGTGTGTGTGTCACTTACCTTCAGAGGTCTTGAGGAGTACCTGCCTTTACAGGTCACAACTGTTTTGGCATCAAATGGCATGATGTCATGGCTGATTGGTGTGAATTCTAAGGAGCCACCATTAGACAAAAGCAGTGGAACCAAGCTCACAATCACAACTGTCGTCCCCGTCCCCTCATTTTCATAGGACAGAA
The DNA here is from genome assembly GCF_900963305.1 of Echeneis naucrates. Taxonomy (NCBI): domain Eukaryota; kingdom Metazoa; phylum Chordata; class Actinopteri; order Carangiformes; family Echeneidae; genus Echeneis; species Echeneis naucrates. Next base: position 24,540,837 of record NC_042517.1, read on the forward strand.
ACGAACCAGCTCATAATGGGCAGAGCAGTTGATGGCCTGAGTAATTGTAATTTATTTTTTATTTTGTTTTAAAGGGGATAATGTAAAGTAAGTGAGGAGAGAGAGGAGTTTATGTTTATGAAAGCACAGATAACTGCCACCTGACCCTGCAGCTCCTTTTTGCCTCTTTTTTTATTTTGACTCCTGCAGGTCCGCTCTGATCCATTTTATACCGATGCTCATGTCAGAACACAAACATGCCTCTAAATGAATGTCACTCTGTGGCTGGTTGTGAAGAGTTTGCTAACATGTTAATAGTTTCATCTTACAAAGTGATGAAATACCAGTGTTGCACATATTCATTTCATTGACATCACACTAAAAGGATTGAGAAGCAGCTTTATAATAACTCTCGATACAAACACAGGCATGCTGCAATACATCAATTCCTCTCCTTAATTCCTGAAGGAAAAAACTAGAAAATAAGACTTAACTTTGAGCTGTAGGTTTAGGGTATTTATGATGATTTCTCTAAGCTGTGTGATTTTGGTTAATGCAGGAAGAGCAGCATAAAGAGACTGAGGTGAATGGTTTTGTGACCAAGAGCTGGGCCAGCTCAACAAATCTCCCCAGGTCTAAAATCTGCAGGGCAGTAACTCCTCAACACACTTAAATACAGCAGTGTGTGTGTGTGTGTGTGTGTGTGTGTGTGTTATTTAACTTGTACAATGATGATAGAAAAAAGTAATAAACATGCTGATGAAGCCATTTTGTGATTGCTTCAATTCAACGCTGTTTGAGTTTTATTTCTGCCATATCTCACGTCAAATGGGACACAACAACAATTTGCATTATGATGTATTCCAAGACTAAGATGGGAAATGCTGCTGTTGCTGTTGTTGAATGATGAGCCATTGTCAACACCCACCTAAAAAGCGACACACAACTGACCACACTGATGTGTGTGCAGTGACTTTGTAGCAGCCTGATCTCGTTGATTTAAGGAAGGTAAACACAGCGGAGAGTTATGTAGAATGGCAGTGTGCTCTGACACATTTCTCACATCAGAGGCTGCCATTTCATCAGCATTAGTTTCTTGCTGCAAAGATTTAATGAAGGTGAAGCTTTTCAAATGGTTTTAAACAGCTACAGCAATGTGATCCCCATCTGTGATCCATAGGCCTGGTCTTGTGGTATGTGGGCTTGTACTATCGTCAGAAGTGGTACTTATCTCAGGGAGTTGAACGCCCCAGCCCTACATAGTTCCGGGTTGCCCTTGGGCAAGGTGTACAGTAGCACCCATTAGCCCCCCATCAAGGTTACGATACTACTGCTTTGTAGCAATCCTTTGGAAATGAAAAGGCTAAGAAGCCAAGTTGGACTCTGTTATGCAAACACATGAACCAAAGCATTGTTCTGGCAAATCCTGAAGCCAACCTGTAGCTGGGGGGAGCCTTGTCGTCTGGGCTACACAGGGATTCCATAAACCTGCCCAGACTTCCTGTGCCCTGGAGAGGAAACTCCAGCTCCACTGTGTACCGGAGAGACAACACGGGAGGTTGGCAGTTCCTGGTTAAATTTTTTTTTCTCAATTGGTGTAGAGAGGGGAGCTACCTCCGACAGTGGGAGAGACACTTGGCTCTCACTGGAGAGTGGCTGCCCGCCTCAAGCAGGGCAGCCCCCAGCCAATTAGGTGCTGTCCCACCACAGCCTACCTGCTTCATTTGGCACATGAGGCTTTGGGATCTATGCTAACAAATGTGCTCCAAATTTATGCACCATGCCAAAAGACACACTGCAGCCATAAGCCATGACCTTCTGAAGCAAAGACTGACATTGCAACCCTCCAGGAGATATGTCTCCATTCATTAGGCTCTCTCAATTGAGAGGACTACAGGACAAGCCACCCTGCTAAGGAATCCAGGGAACAGAGTGGTCTTTGCTGTCAGGAGCACTCTTCTGGGAGCAGCAGTACCAACCACTTAGCTCTTTGTTTGAATACATCTGTGGGACCTGTACGCTCCAACACTTGTCTCCCTCAAGAAAAAAAGGACAGGTTTTATGATGAAATTGAGACAACCATGAAAAACATCCCCAGTCTTGAACAGCTTTACCTACTTGGCAATTTCAGCTCTCTGCAGAAAGTTGATAAAGAACTATGGAAAGAAAGTTTTCACATGTCAGCTGTCTTTCTTGAGTTTCATAGCATTCAATGAATGGACACACACACATAGTACAGGCCAAATGTTTGGGCACACTTTCCTATTCATTTGAATCGGAAGGTGTGTCCAAACTTTTGGCCTGTACTGTGCAACCGCATGAACAGTCAGGCAGTGAATTAGCTTCTCAAGACTTACATCTCATAGTGTTCTCAAAGTAAGTGTTAATCAGTAATCAATACTTACATGATGATTTTGATACTTAAGTTTAAGTTTTTTTCTGCACATCATAGCGGTTGTGCAAGCACTGCTCCTCTGTCATTTTGCTGCTCAAGCTCAGTCAGCCCCTTCTCCTCCTGTCCTGCTATATTGTGAGTTCAACAGCGTACTACTGCCTGTGGCTGCATGATGGCAGAGAGGAAGAGGAGCTTTTTTACCACGGCAGTCCAAACTACTGCAACCTGTGATGTTTGCAGAAAACAAATTTGCTTCTGTGGCAATTACACAAATTTATGCAGGCACATTGAAACACATTCCAAAGAGAACTCCATCGTGCAAACCAAATGGAGGGAATCACGATGCCCAAACCAGAACCCCAGCCCTGAGGGAGAGGTCTCTAGTAGAGACCTTTCAGCATGGGCAACATCATCCAGGTAGCTGATTTAGTGAGTGAAAGTAATAATGAATCATCTCCAGCATTAGGTAATGTTATTTTTCGATGTAATTGGTCATCATTGTTGGATTTTATCAGACTGATTAGATATAGAATATTCAGACAGTCACATATTTAGATATTTAGATATTTAGATATTTAGCCAGTTGAAATAAATCCAAATGACTTATTTCACTGGAACTGAAAAATGTGTAGGCTACCCACATAAAGATATGTGAATGGCTGAAAAAAATACAGGCCAAAAGTTTGGACACACTTTCCTATTCATTTGAATGAGAAGGTGTGTGCAAACTTTTGGCCTGTACTTTATAACAACCCTTTTATGTTAACTGTCAAAAGAACATTGGTATTCCTATACATAGACTACATTAAGATGGGTTATAGACTTCATTATTTTTCTATTTCACCCAGTTGATTCCCAAAGAACTATCAGTATCACAATGAGCCTTGCTCAAGTGATTGTAAAGGGCCTACAACCACTCTCTGTCGTTGAAGACGTTAGTTGACAGAATTTTGTAAAGACATTTGATCAAGAGAACAAGATTCCAAGTTGGAAAATGTTAATGGGAACAAATACCAGCACTGTATGAAGAGTGTCACTCAAAAGTGAACAAAGGTCTGGATGTTGCAATTAGTGCTGTACTCGCAATATGTGGAAATCTAGAGCCACAGAGGTGTATATAACTCGCATGACATATCATTGATGAAAACTGGCAAGAATCACTGATGACAGGGACACAGCTAAAACAGTTCAAGCTGTAATCAGAGATAATCATGCCAATAGGGTTGTTGCTGTGCGCAAAGCAGGTTGGGCACATTATCCATGTTTTGCACACACCTTAAGTTTTGTGGTAAAAGACTCCATGAAGGCTCTCCCTGATCTTTCTGACACCCAGCAGAGATCCAGCGTCTTTCTTGCACCATAGCAGAAAACAAACCGATACAATCAGTTGAAACATGTTGGGACTCTACACGTTTGAGAGATTCCTTTAGCAAAAGAAAACTGCCAGAACCATTTCAGAGCTAGTGAAACCATTACCTGGACACAGGATTTGAAAACTTTAGGTTCTGTGACATGGCAAATGCTGAAGCTGTGAAAAAAGACTCATCACTGAAATGCAATAAGCAAACCAGACCTCAGCCTCTTCAGTGTCAGCATCTGAAACAAGTACAAGCCCTGTCTCAGCAACTGCTCTTGCAACTTCCTCCAGTTCCCCTGCAGGAGCTTCTCCATCCCCACCTGTAGCAGTGGATAGAGTTTGGTTATCAAGTCATTGCATTCCAGCAGCATCACACACCTGGCACTGATGCCTTTATTGACAAGCGCTGGCACTCAGAAGGGATGGACTCTCCACAGGATGGAGGCCCACTTCTTTGGTGGAAAATGAATGAGCCAACATTGCCCTCTCTGAGCAAGCTTGACAACAAAAATCTGGTTATTGCAGCTATTGGGGTGATTGCATCATCTGTACCTGCAGAAACGATTTTCTCTAGCGCAGAGAAGAAGTGCAAAAGTGCAAAAAGGAAAATTATAAACATATTTTTTTTCTGAACAAAAGCCTATAAATCTATAGTTCTCAACATGGGGACGAGTCTCAAAAGGAGACCTCAGGGGATAATTTCTCAGAACACAGGAGGCAGAGATGGGGACTCTGACAGGAGGGCTTTGGGGGCAAAAAAAACAGAGGTCGTGAATGAGAGCCAATTGGAGTATTTCTGTTTACTTATTTGCATTCTGACTTTATTTTTAACTTATTTTTCAGTTGGGTGTAAAGAAGGGACATTTGTGTTATATTCTTGATGTTATTATATTTATTATATCTATATATATAATCTATATATTATATTATCATATTCTTCTCTATCATGCCATCTGTCCCCCTCCACATTCTGTTTGGATCCACGTTTGCCACTCTTGGTGCTCCAGCACAAGTTATCTGGGTGGATTGGCCTCTCTTACTACTGGAGGCTTGGGGTGCACATTTCTGATGGTGGTGGACAATAGTTCGAGTCATCCTCCTTTAACAGTGCAAGTGCCTCCTCGGCACTGCAAGTTTTCTTCTGGACATTTCTTGATAATAAATCCAACAATTGGCTAAAAAACAGTAATAGCACTCCAAAATGAATGTTTGGCGTGCTCCGTCTCCACTACTCGAGCATAAATCGAGCACGACTTTTATATAGTTTGTGTGATGACGCTCGCCTATATCTCCTCAACGGATTGACCCCTTACTGTAACCAGGAGAGCTACCATACAGAGTCAGCAGTAAGCCATATTGTTTACAGTACAAGTGTACGACTCCCTTCCGCTCAGCTGCTCCACTCGGATGCTCGGACTCCGCTGAGTGTAGGCTGCCGTTTTAGGTGCTGTGGGACTGTCCCAGACAAATGGTAATGGAGAAAGAGGCATAAATGTTGCTACTGGGTAGACCTGACATTGTTATATGTTTTTTATGCTTAATTTAGTTATTAATTTAGTTGGTTTTTGAGCTGTGACTGGAGCATGAAAAAATGGCTTACATTGCCTTGGAGCACCGGGTCTGCTCTTTAATTTGATGTATAACATTGCTAAATTCTTGCACGATTAGTCCATTGTTTCAGAGTATTTTATAAGGTGTCTTTCAGGACTTAAGTTTCCTGCAATCTCTTTCACAATTGTATCTCCTAGACGATAATGAGATAACAGTGATATAAAAAGTATTGCTTTTGTCTCATCTCAGTGTAGACTTCCTTTAATCTAGAAATGAGATCTAAACAATGTTTTATACAATGCTCATTGTTGTCCAGTTTATACATTTCATACTTTACTCAGGGTGATCCACCAGAGAGCTCTCTCTGTAAACTTTCAGATCTATTTGGTCAGTCTCAGATTAGGCTCAGTCTGTTCTAAAAAAGAGACCTCTAAACAGTCTTGAACTGTTCTCATTCTAGTCATCTCAGTTTTGTCCTTTTTTCATTTACAAAAGTAAATAAACTACTCACCTGCCCTCTCCTAGCCAAAAGCTTTGTGTGTTCAGTCAATTCATTTCAGTCATTGCCTCTGCCTCAGGTAAGATCCCTCTCTGGCTGCTTGCTGTCATCACCACAATTTGCCTCCTTCTCACCGTTCTAAGTCAGTGGTTCTCACCAATGCAAACAGCACTGAAAATATAATAAGTTACCGTTCATCTGTACGATGTTTTGTGTGTGTTGTAAATAGTAGGCTAACCGCCACATTTCCCCAAATGAATTAGCACTGCAACTGCAGGCTTGTGTGCCATGGTTGGGGTGCGCCGCAATAAAAGTTCTGAAACAATAGAGATTTCTGGACAGAGATGGCCTTGCCTCCACATGTCCAGAGTACCTTATCACGCATTCTGCACTGTGTGTAAGACAAAGCGACATTGAAATCAGTCGTCACAGGGCAACAAGTAAGGAGAAAAGTCACAAACACATACAGACCTCTAAAGTAAACACTCTAAAATGTCACCAAAGGTCAAACAACCAAGTGAAATCAAAATTATACTCCCCACCCCCCGAAGCAATCATATTAAAAATTAAAAGTATGATAAGATATATAGGCTAGTCTATCACACCGCCCTCCTTCCCATTAGTTGGGGGGAGAAAAGGGGTGATATTGCTTGTGACAGTTTTAGACAGACTAGGTGCTGATTAACATAAGATAATATAATAGAATAATTACAGAACTGCATTTAGGTTATAGTTATTATTTTTATTTATATTATTTTTACCCCAATTTAATATATGGACATTTGTGTAGTTTCACTATACTCCACTCCAAATGGAGTGGATATATAATAAATGTCTATATTATGTGTTATGGCGTTAGGTATCTTAGTGGTGGTGGGTGAGCAATGGCGGCGTGTACACTGGTTGTGGGCTGTCAGGTGCACATGGGGGTGGGGAGGGGGTTGTACCAATAAAGGTTCTACAAGGTTTGCAGGTCTGTAGATTTTTTCCTAAAGGACAGAGTCAATATTTCCACTAGGTGTAACACTTAAATGTTTGCATGTTCTCCTCGTGCCTGTGTGGGTTTCCTCAGGGTCCAGTTTCCTCCCCTGCTTGGGTTAACTGGTGACACTAAATTGTCCGCAGGTCTGAGTGTGAGTGGTTGTTTGTCTCTAAATATATCTGTATGTTGGCCCTGTGATGGACTGGTGACCTGTCCAGGGCCCCAGGCAAAGGAATTGAACCCATTACGTTTTTGCAGTGAGGCAACAGCACCAACCACTATGCTGCCCTGGTACCCAATTACATTATAATCATATGAAAAAAGACATATTAAAAAGAAAGTCAAATATTCAAGATTCAAGATCCAAGACCTTTATTTCACCCTGTGGGACAATTGATATGCAGTAAAAAAAAAGCAGTTAAAAAAATCATTAATATTTTCATTTTACATAGACCTCAGTCCTTTTATTGTATTTTTTTATCAATAAAAAAATAAAATGTAAGTTTCTTTCTCTGCTTTTAGGTTAATCTTAAAACAGTGTAATGAGAAATCATTGGCCGCTGTATTAAGGCAGGAAAAGTTTGCCCCATGTTTGAGATTTTTAAGTCGTGCAGGACTTTGAAAAAGGCTGGAGCCAGATTACTTCTTATGAGAAATACCACCCTAATATTTATTGCATTTGGTGTCAGAACACCTGCATTTACACTCCGGTGAACATCTCTGTAAGAGGCTTTACTGCAGGACATCAGGACCAATGTCACAACTTATGTTACCTCATGTCTCAGAGATCTCATCACTAATGGCAGGCACAGAGAGCATCACTTCACACCTGTTTTAAAACGTGTTGCCAAAGGCATTGTGATCAATCACTCAAAGGATCTCACTTCCCTGCAGTGCTGTTTTTATCCAATCTGACAAGTGGATCTGTGGTCAGTGTAGTTGAGTGTGTGTGTATGTGTGTGTGTTTTTGAGAGAGAGATGTGCAAATCAATGCACTTCTTGCACCTTTGCGTTAAATCAGGCTTTAGGTCATCAAATATCAGTTTCAGGGGACGTCAGCAGAAGAGCTGATTCTTAAATGTGAACACGACACCTCTGTGTTCATGCTGTAAATAGAATGTGGCCCATTAGATGTGGATCTAATTCATGGATATGTTGCGGGTGCATTCATCATGCATGAGCTATTTGGATAGGTAGGCTGCCTATTTATTAGACAGATAGTTGAAGGGGGTAAGTTTTCACCGGCAAGTGTGGGCGGAGCAGGTGAGATGGTGTCTGTGGGAAGAATGAGGTCCATGGTCGATGGTGTCATCTGACACAGCTCTACCTGAAACTCTGGGTCTGGTTGGATGTATGTAGAAAAATGGGAAAGATCCATCAACTGTTTTATGTTCTATTTTCCTCTCATTTAAAAAATGATAAACATGTTGTATTGAAGACTTGGAATTAGAGACTGAGACCATAAACTCATTAAGATGTGTACTAAACAAATGAACTGTGAAGTAGGGACACATTCCTATTTCCTTCCTATTGACTAATTAGATAGAGGGAAAGGTTTAAGCTTATCCAGTGCTTGCTTCACTTTAGAGACCCAGAGTCCTGGTCCCCTTTGACAGACAGTCTCTAGCTGCTGGTTGTAAACATGATGCATATTTTTCAAAATGCCTAGCTATTCCTTTAGGAGTTGCATAGAGATCTGCGCAGCAACATGTGGGGCATTCCATTCCAAACTTTGAGTTTATAGTGCAGATTCTGTGGTAGCTTCCAGCCATGAAATTAAATATCATGGACTATTACACCACAGAGGAAATGTGGCCTGAGACTGTGCATCCAGCTTTGCCCATGGCAGTTCTGTGGTGAAGAGCTCTGCTGTGTGTCAGGACCAGGAAAACTTCTTCAGTATGAGAGAAGCAGCACTGGACTGCAGTGTTAAGAGGAGAAACAGAGGGAGCAAAAGAGTCAAGTAAAAGCATCTAAGATAAGCAAATACATCCATCTCTGTGTGACTGGAACAAATGATGCTTGACAACTGCATGGGACAAAGCGGACTGACTCAGCTAACATGCACCCATGTAGACACTGCACATACATCACTGGGAGTTTAATGACATTCTGTCACATTACGCAGAGTGATGAGAGATGAACAAACAGAAGATGTGATATTCATTGTTTTGTTTGTATAGCCAGGAATCCAGGTCACCATTTCTCTTTCTTTCAGTCTTGTACAGTGTGTGTAGTGCTTGTTCACTCTCTGGACTTGAAAACTTTGTTGTACCTTGCGATTTCATGCTGCTTCTTCAGCTGCTGCTCTGCTCGGGGGTGTGTTTGGATCAGTGGGTGCCCTGAACCTCCATCAATTCAAATTCCGTGTTCCCAGTCAGCAGCCAACATACTGCCATATGACGTAACACAACAGACCTCATGCTGCTTTGAAATGATTGTGTACTTTGTGTGTGAGTGTGAGTGTGAGTGTGAGTGCATGTGTATGTTTGTATGTGTGTGTGCATATACACAATTTGAAGGTTTTTGTAGCAGTGTCAGAGTTCGTGATGAGCACACAAATACAGTGGAGGAGAAGCTCACTTCAAGTTACGGATTATCAAAAGCTCTTGTCAAACAGGGAGACAGGGTGTGTCACAATTCATAATAAATCCATGACCTGTAAGCATTATATACCAATATTGAATAAAATGATTTACAGACTACTGACTGGAGAAATCCCACACAACCATCAGCAGAAGTGTGTGGGGGTGTATTAATCCCCAGAGACCCTGCCCACTGCCTGTTGTGTTTCTGTGCACTGGGTACGTGGCCCCCAGCCAATAATGTCCATTGCTGCTCTCACTTGGCAGGGGGTGGCTAACTTTGAATTGTGTATGTATGAGGAGCACTGGACAAATCCTGCATTGTAGGTTCTTATTATTGTCTCTGATGCTGCTTCTTGACCAGTCTGTGTGTGGGGACTGGATGTCCTGCTTCAAAGTGAGACATCCTCAGCATTAAAGACACGATCAATAATGGCCACAGTTGAAGCTCACTTGTGCTCTATCAGGCATGATGTGTATGAAGATCTTTGTATACAAATATATAACTGTTTTTGTTTATTTAATCCTGATATCCAAACATCAACATGCTGTAAAGGCACCAAGGCAATTGCATCGCAATTCCTTCTCCATTGTGCTTGTGCTTGTGAACAAAAGTACATGCAGTTTCACTTGCAGTTAGTCATAACTCAAGGGGCCCAGCCCTCGGCAATTGGGTGGCCTGGGGGCCCTGTGGGGGACAGTTTGGTTGGGTGCCCAGGCTCTTCTACGACCTTGTGGTGTCATGGGTCCATGGCGGCTCCTTGGTGGCCTCCATGGCTGGTGTGCAATGGTTTGCTACTTCCTCTCTCCCTTTGCAGTGGGGTTGGGGGCTTCTCTGTGCATGGAAGATTTCGGTGTCCTGCATCTCTGTGTGCATCGGAGGCACATGTCCAGCACCCCGTGGCCCCACAGACCATCCCCCCTTCGGCCAATGAGCAGTGGGGGCATTGCAGAGGCTCCTGGGTTGGTCTATTTGGCTGGTAGGGTGCTTCTGGTTCATCCAGTTGGTGGGGGTGGGGTTCAGGGCATGGATTTTGGTGGCAGATGTGGATGGCTGAGTGGGGGTTGTTGGACGGTGGGAGGGCCGTCCTGCCAGATGTGTGCTTGCTTGGGCAGTTCAGTGGTGATGGCTGTTACCTGCCTGGAACAGTGGGAGCTGCAGTGGCTTTCTGGGTTTGGTGCCTCATATACTCCCGCACACACGGGAGCCAGTGCCTCTGACCCAACTCTGGCCCCTGGTGGTCGTTTCACTCATATTTAGGGAATGCCCACTTACACGTGTGGTGCCACTTGCTATATCATGTTGGTCACATGATGAAGAATTGATTAATTCTGCCTAAAATCAGCTGGCTGCTCGTTCATTCCATCACTATGCACCCTATCTTTGACTCCGCTCCTCTTTTGGGACACCTTCACCTACCTGGACTGCAGTCTCTCCAGAGATCTACACAGAAACCCTCTGGACTCTCTTAGTGAAGTAACAGGAAAAGCACAGGATCCTTCACTCCACTAGTTCCTACCACCACCACCTGCTTCCCTTCCCCTGTCCATCCTTCCACACCTTCTCTGTCCTTTACTCTCCCCTGTGTTCACTGAGGTGTAGCACTGCCCTCCCTGCCACACAAAGGTCATTTCAATTAATAAAGATCGACAAATAACAAAAGTTTAAATAGCTAAAATTGTTTATGGAGGAACTTTATTTTGACCGTTTTCGAAATGGTGACATCACATCCTTGCAGGGTCTATTTCATTTTACCTTCTTCTCCCAGCTATGCACGGCAGACATGTTAGCATGAGTGGTGTGCAATCTGCCATGTACTACTGAAAGCCACTGAAAGCCTTGCAAAGATCGACCCTAAGAGTGTCAAGTGCAAAGCTATTAAAGCCCATGTGATTCTTGATGACCAGAACAACCAGTCTTTGAGCTGTTCAGCATGCAGAGCAAATTATTCTTGTACCATCTTAAAACGTGCTCTGGCCTCCTAGAAACGTATGGCAGTAAAGCAGAAGGATGTTGGCATATCTTACAGCTGGATCAGTTGAGTCTCTCAGTTCTAGCACAAGCCTCACGCTCTCCAGTCTATAGCCCAATTTGATTGATTTCAGCAGGTGCTGGAGTGTGTTCCTTCCAATAAGGCCTATATTGGAAAGGCTCTGAGGTAGGCCAAGGCCACATGTGAATGAAGCTGTTGGCCCAGGCGTCCATCTGCAATACTGTGAATGTGATCTCGCAGTTTCAGGGGCCACATCAAGCGCTGGTAGAGGGTGAATTGATAGAAGCAGACCTTGAGCTTCCCTGGTAGATGGCTTTTGGCGATCCTCTCCAGGCCCTCCATTTTAAGACCCCCAAAATATCTATGTATACAGTACAGGCAAAATTTTGGACACACCTTCTCATTCAAATGAATAGGAAAGTGTACTGTACTGTATATATCACTCTGATGCTGACTCACACGGATTAATGAATCCTGGTTGTTCTCTCTGTCCAAAGGGAATGTTTGGAAGTTTGACACATTAATGTATAACGATGTAATAATGTAAACGATTTGCTATCTAATTTACTATCAACGATAAATCTGTCTACAACTCCAACCTAACAGATAAGAAATTAAAATAACAGCACAGACCAATGTTAATACATGAACCGGCCAGCATCTGCCAACCTTCATCTGCAACCACATCCACACCAGCAACTGCAGAGTTATATTACTGTAACAACAAGCATTACAGCCTGTGACACAAATCACTGCACAGCATTTCTCTGCCTCTTGGAAAGCATCCAAGTGTTGGCCACACAGCCAAAACTGATCAGGCTTAAGGACAAAGGTAAAAAAAAAAAAAAAAGCTGAACCAGGATTCACCCAGCAGCAACGAATCAAATGGAAATTTAAACCAGTTGTTACAGAGTCAACTACCTGGTTCTACTTACGAGTAGAGAGAAAAGGCAGCTAGTCCTGGAGATATTTTGCTTTCAAAAACAAAACCTTCAGAAAGAGCAATATTGTTGTGAAGCTGCTTTTAGTGTCTTATCATGGCAGTGTGTTGTGTTATATCAGAAACTGAGTCTGCAACCACAGTAGCAGCTGTGTGAGGCTTATTTTAGCGCTGAGCTGATTAAAAACATCAGCTTGGCAACAGGCTCATGAAGAGCACACTGATGTAACAGATATAATGCTGACTGTGTTCAGTGATAGTGTTCCTTAAACATACTGCTGCAGTTGCTACACTTGTTAAGCCAGGCACAAGGATGTAGGGGTGGTATTACGCCATGCACAAATTAATTGGACTAATTGAAGTGTTGACCTGATGGTGGGGATAAGGTGGTGACTAAATTAACAGTCATGAGAATTTATTATCTGGGAATCATGAATTTCAGTACATTAACTTTCAAGGGAGATCCATCAAGTAGATGTGAGATGATTTTTTACTGGAGGTAGGCTCTTCTGGAAATGGGATCCTCAAAGTCAGAAAGATTCCTGAATGTATAAACTTTTTATTGGCAGTCATAATAATTGTTGAGATATTTCAGATTCACGCTTATATCCTTACGCTTTTAGATTTGCTGATACAAATTTGATTGACAGGTTTACTGACTTTATTTTGTGAGGACAGAAGAAATTACAGCTCCTACTGAGAAACTACAAACATGGCAGTCTGGGTATTTACATCATTGTAACATGTAAAAACAATTGCAGCATTCATTCACTTTACTGCATCTGTCAAACAGCAACATTTTGGCAAGACCTTATATGAAATGTTGTTCATTAAATGCCATTTTAGGTTGTATGTAGTTTGCGCTGTTGCCCCCAGAACAAGAAGGTTGTGGGTTCTCATTCAAATGAATAGGAAAGTGTGTCCAAACCTTTGGCCTGTACTGTATATGCTGCAAAAACTGATAAACAATTACACATATTTTTTTCCTCAAACCATCACCCTCAACAACATACACAAAAAGTGCCACACAACATGGACCAGAGACTTCTCCTCCAAGGCCTCATGTTCATGTAGGTGCAGATGCATAATTCTTCTTGTCAAAGCTGGAACAGGTCTGAATCCACTTCAGTTGTCTTTGGACCCCAGAATTTCCTCAAAATGGCATCGAGCTCTGGATACTGCAGAAACTGAATATGCTGAATATAACACCGAATATTTTGCTGTAATCAACAGATCTTAGAGCTCAAACTGTCCTTTTTTCTCACACCTCTCAGACTCCAATGCCTCCCACTCAGTTCAACTCTTTGTCTCGCTCTTGCTATCGATCTTCACGCCGCCCTGCCTCCTTCATCTGACCCTCTTCCACTTTCTTCTCTCACTCCTCCACATTCTCCACTCCTCCCGACTTACTTTGCACGATTCCTATGCCTCATTGACTCATTTTCTGGTTTCTTCCTTTTGTTGTTTCGGTTCTGCATTCACCTCTTGAAACCCCCTCATTTCTCCTCCCTCTCTCTCCTATGTATTCCCCACACACAGCACCTGCCCTACAGCTTCTCTTCTTTTTTGCCATCATTCACATCCCTCCTGCCTGTTCGGACTCCCCCCATTATTTCTCACTTCACTTGCTCTTGTAGTTGTATTTTACGAGGTTAAGTTATGATTGTAGAAGCAAACAACTTGAGGGTGTCCTTAGGGGCACCCCCCCCCCCCCTCTGCTCCATTTTTAGTCCAACATGCAATGTGGCTCTGTTACTGGACTGCATGCAGGCCAAACTCTGCAGTAAATAGGGCCTGAAAAACAATGAAAAGACACAAGGGATGGAAAATATTTTGACTTGGGGTTTTGTGAGTTTTATTTATGTACATGCCAATATCCCTGCAAATATATTTAATCTATGCATTTGTGAATGCAGATGTCCCATTTTTGTGAGAATCAAAATCAACTGGTGATTTGTTGCTGTACCTCTCCATATCACTGCATATATGAACTACTTTTCCAGTAGATTTTAGTAGTTGTGTGAGCTCAGCGGTCAGCCTGAATTTTAATATTTTCCTTATTCTTCCAGGAGGTCGTCAGGGAAAGATGCCAGTGACGGCACTGGAGGCTTTTGACCTGGAGATGAAGAGCTGGACACGTTACCCCTGCATCCCAAGCAGAAGAGCTTTTTCCTGCTGTGCCTCCAATGAGCGAAGCCTCTTCAGCCTCGGGGGCCTGCAGCAGCCGGGGCCACACAATTTCTACTCCAGACCTCACTTTGTCAACACAATGGAGGAGTATGATCTCGATCAAGGTGAGGCCAAACGTTGCCATATGTGGAAATATTAGAAGATCTAATCACAGTTCTAAAGACCATACAGCAAGTGCATTCAGATCCTGTCCACAACCACGTCTATTATAACAGTGAATTTGCCAAGTTGTGAGGAAGAAATTTAGCAGAAACAGATCTGCCCAAAGTGAAAGCACTAATCAACCATCCGCAGCAAAAGCAGGCTCTACCCAAACAGGCCAAAGGGCATTATATTAAATCGAGAGTATAAAACAACTTTCTACACGCTCAGTTATCTCTTGTCATTCCCTTACCTGGCTGCAAGGATCATTATGTTGACACTAAAATGCAATAAAGCATTCTAGGAAAAAAAAATGAAAAGCTCCAGAGGTGAATTTAATAATACAGGTGGCAGCAGCAGGTGCACTGCAGAGGAGAGCCAGAGAGGAAGAGCAGAGCAGATCTGAGTCTAGGGTCTATTGGGTCTGGTGAAAATGCTCCTCATCAGCTATTGTGGCTTTTGTTACTTGATGCGTCTCAATATGGTTACGTTCTTTAATAACACCAGAGTGTGAGGGCTTGCAGTGTCCTGGTTTTCTTGTTTAGTGCTACATGAGACTTATGAAGTGCTTTTTTTTTTAGTTTGGATGGGGGCAGAAAGACAGGCTTTGTTGTAGTTCACTAAATAATCATTTCATTTTTATTATTTAAATGCTATAACGCATCTGCAAATACTGATAAGAATAATAACTGTAGTGGTAGCAGTACTTGTAACTTTCACAACAAGGCAAACGGAGCTTGTGCTTTCAAGCGTGGACTCCTTGAACACAACAGACCACCTACGTACTGATGTATTCCTGAAATTAACTGCTCTACTCCTGCAACATTTCTCTCTCAAACATATAAAAGTTATTGCACATCACAGACAGATATAAGAAATTAGATTAATTTGCGAATTTACCTGCTAGTCATTCCCTTTCATAGTAAAATTTACTGCACAAGTTTAGTTTTCACACCTGTGCATGAAATGTGTAACATCTTTACTGATCTCAGAAGAGTAGAAGAGGAGTGAGGGACAGTTCACACACATGTTGAAAATCCCAGGAAGATCCTTAACATGCAAACCTCCAAGTTAAGCTGTTCCTTATGCCTTTATTGGCAGGTCTGCATCACATGGTGACACCTCAAAGACAGATATATCTGTGGCGGAGTGGAAACGCAGTTCTTTTGCAATTAACAATGCCGACAATGCCACCTGGGGAATCGCTAATATATCTTTGAGCTACTGTTAAGTCACACAGGTTCTGATACCACAGGTGAGAGATGGTTTCAGGTTTTAAAATAAGTTATTTCTTAATAAACAACAACAACAATAATAATAATAATAATAATAATAATAATAATAATAATAATAATAATAATAATAATAATCTCAACTGAAATTTAAAATGGCACACACAAGTAGCTCCAACAAGGTATTGGAAGCAAATTACACCCTGGAGGACAGGAGCAGAGGATGAGGGAAAATGGATTCACAAAATAAATCACTTGTGACACTGCACATCAAAAAAATAAATAAATAAACTGGGCAGGAGGGTGAACAACTGGTGTGTACTCAAAAACAAATGTAATCAATTACTCATTTCTACACTGATCCTGGGAATTGAATGACAGACTCAGAACCCAAAGACCCTATTTCATGAGTCGTGAACAAATCAGTCATTCCTACACTGAGGTGAACGAATCAGTCTGTGGCGCGCATGCGCAGACTGGGAAATACAAAATTTTACAAAATATTAGTTCACAATGAACGAATTGTTCATGAACGACACATCACTAAATGCCACCCAGGAAATAGCTGGAAAGAAGGCATTTAAAAAATAAACCCAGGTAACCAAAATAAAAAAAAACTGTAATTATGGGCGCAGTAGCGCAGCTCCAGAGAAGGCTAGAGAGCGATGGCTTATGTGGCTATGGCTCAGCTACACTGCAGAAGAGAGTGTACTGAACAGTTACAATCAGCTGGGAAACAGGTGGTTGGCAGCATGATGGCAAGAAAACACAGACTTACCACCTGGACCCAAAAACCTACGCAGAAGAGCCCCCAGAGGCGCTGACTGCAGGTCAGCCCTACCACAATAGGCAGAGGCGTCACCAGGCACACATTACAAATGGAATAAATCTAGGAGAAACAAGCAAGGCCTGTTACCTTCACAAGCTGTGTGTGTGCCACAATGGCCTCCTTACCTCACTCTACTTTCTTGACCTTACATTCAGCCACTGGGCAATTGTTTATGTTAATGAGCACAATGACAATAAAAAAAAAATTGTTTATTCCTTAGCATGGCGACTTAAATCAATTGAGGTGAAAAATGGATAAAATAATTGAAATAATTAGGTCTTTAATTTAAACTATTTTAGGATGAGCAGGTAAAGGAAAAATGAAACACAAGAGGCTCTCCCATAAAAATATATTGGAAGAACAAGCCTAAAGGAGGCCAAGGACACCAGTGTTTTATCCTCAGTCAGTCTGTCAGCCATCGCTGAGTGAGGATCACTGATAGAAATGTTGACAGTTCACACACAAAATGCATCAGCATCACTGGGTGAAACCACAAGCAAAGAAAAAAAAAATCATATTTCTTTTTTAATAATCATATTCATACAAAGCACTTTAAGGTGACACCCCTGGATAAATGTGTGTGTGGGGGGGGCAGACCAGCTGCACTGTATGCAGTCAAAAAAATCAGTTAGCTGTCTTGCACTGTATTCAGTGCCATCCTTGAAAACTTTAAATGGAGTGGGAACATGACCTGTTCTCTTGTCATAATCAAACCCGAACACAGGAAGATTATGTTGCAGTCGAGTCAGATCACATCAAAGCTGATGCTGAGTCATTCTGCTGCACGACATTTCTAGCCACTGAATCAAATATGCACGCTGCCACTGTGCTTTTTGCTGACAAAGTTATATACAGTAATGCTGCCGCCTGAAACACAAGTGAGCGGGTGCATAAATGTAAAGTAAGTAATAACACGAGTCAGTGATTTAAAAATTCCCTCAGGCACTTTCAACTTTTGAGTGATTTTAAACTGCATAATGTTGAACATTATGATATAGCTTTTACTGAAGGCTGCATTTTGCTGCACTGTAGAGGATTATAACAGTCTGAATCATTACCTTGAAACAGGATCATTAGAGCTGAGTTAAGCTTTAATTAGACCACATTATCATCTTATAATTTTGTGCTAGCATCCCAATATTTGCCCCAAATCCATTTTCAGTGCAGAGCAACCCCTCATATTTAGCTGCAATTATGTCTGTTATTAACAAGAAGCAGGTATTTGATCTTGTAGATGGATTATTATTTAACTGCTCAATTGAAGAGTGTGATCTGTATAGACAAATGAAAGAAAGATAGATAAAAATGAAGGGGATTATCATGGTTAACTCTAATAGGACTAAGCAGCTGCCAATTCGACATTTACTCCACAATGAAACTTTGCGACCCAGAAACGGATAAGCGGTAGATGATGAATGAATTTTAGAGTGAACTGTTCTGGACAGAGATCTTAAATGGTGTTCCTGGAACCTACTGGAGTTACTAAGGGGACCACTATTGCCTTCACTTCCCAGTTTATTTATTTATTTCTTTCAGCTGTTGGTAATCACCTAGTTCATTGTGCTCCTTTTTTGGAGATGTTGCTGTTGCTTTGGATTTCTGCATCTGTCTCTTCTTCTTCTGCTGATTATCCACTAGTCACACATACACTGGGGCACAATGTTACAACCACTGAGTGGCTGTATTTGGCTCATTTCTTAAATATAAACTGTGACAGAGGTCTTATTGGCACCTTCCCACTTACACACCAGTGCATCATTGGGCATTGGCCGAGGACAGGGTGACCTGGGATAGGATGCCAGTCTATCACAGGGTTGACACAGAGACATCCACATTCACATTCATGCCTAGAGTCAGTTTAGTGTCACCAAGCAACTTAAACCTGCAGGTTTTTGGACTGTGGGAGGAAGCCAGAGTACCTAGAGGGAGTCCACTGAGGTATAAGGAGAACATAAAAACCTCAGAAAGAAAGGCCTTAGACTCAGGGAATTGAACTGGGAGGTTTCTTGCTGTGTGTCAGTGATGCCAGCCACCATCCACTGTGCCACCCTCTCCTGCCTCAACAAAGGTTAAATAAAATTGGCTAATTCCATGAGTTGGCTTTTCAGACAGAATATGTCCTGCGCTTTGACAGTCGAGGGAGAGAAGATGAAGGCTCACAGTTCGACTGTCATTGTACTGCCTTCTTCTGGCTTTCATTAGAATTCATTGAGATGATATTTAAGTTGACAGTGGTATTAAAGGTGATCACAGGCTGAGCACTGACTGATAAACCTCTGAAGAATCAGCTGCAGTGTGCTCGGCTATATTCAAACTGCAGGTGTGTTGCAGGTATGAAGAGTATATTTCCAAAGAGAAGAATGCTGCTGTAATCATAATTAAACACAGTGGGGAGGATGTAATGTTCTTTCTCATCTCTGGCTTTTTACAGTCGCCCACACTGGCATTTCAGACCCTTTTCTGGACCAATTTATTTCATTGTCTTTGGCAGAATAAGAAGTAAACAGCCTAATGTGATGTTAGATTTGATCAAAAAAATGGAAATTATAACTACTTACATTCATGAAATAATATATCAGGTCTGTACATGTGTGGCCAATATGAGAATACACACTGAGAGTGAGGTATCCTGATCATAAATAATAACTTCAGCCATTTGCTGAAGAGCAGTTGTCAACTTTAATGGATAGATGGCCATTGCTCACAGCTTTGTGAATGAGTGGTGATTTCATCCCGCTCGAGTGACATTTACAAATTTGAGAAAGAGAAGCAAACTGAATTTGAACTTGCAAGAAAAAATGAGCACGAGGCATCAAAGCAAGAAACAACAACAACAACAACAAAAAAAACTGTACTGTATCTATATAAGACAGTGGCATCTGAGAAAAGAAAGAATGCATTGCCACAGTACGTTCGCGGCTGTGAAGCTGTTTAATGCACTTTAAATAGAACTCTTTGGTCTCATACTTCCCAAGTGGAAACTAGATCATTGTCATGTCAGTCAAGTTGAAAAAATCTTATATCTAATTCAAATAAATCTTTCTAATCTAATATAATCTAATATTGATGATATGATATAACTCTGCCAGTTTTAATCCGCTCAAAGAACTCACACTAAAGGAACCCAAACCTCACAACTCCCATTACTCCACACTCACATATTTTCATTCAAACACTGTTTTGTTCTGTTCTTTTTTTCCTATACTGAGTTTATTTCTTTTTATTTATTTACTTCTATGTGACACTATTGTTGATTCATTTGGTTTTTGTATTTTTTCTAATTGGAGGTGGTGGGATTTGAAATAAATACTAATTTAAATTCAGTCACTACAAAGATTGCACACACAGATGAAAGTTCTGCTTGGCACAAAAAGATGTTGACACACAAACTTGTGACAGATGGAGGAGGAGATAGTGCATGCAGAGTCACTCCAAAACCTTGGCCCCTTCAGATCACTTTTCATGTACAGTCTGTATGAAAACAGAGTTCTCTGCTCTTTAGCAACAGAACGTCAATATGACAGAGCATCGACAGCATTGGTCAACAAAATTGTATGTATCAGAGGATACATAAGGACACTGACATAAGTTCCTGTGCCTAAAAATAAAACATGTAGATACAGATTGTGTCCATTTTTAGACACCTAATGTACTAAATCTTCATTCAAAATCTGGAATAAATAAATAAATAAATAAATAAATCAGCGATCTCTGGATTCCCAGCTTCTGTTGTTGCTTTTAATGTGTCCACCTTTGAATTCCTTTTCCTCCTTCACTCTAGCCTGCATTACCTGATCTTATTTGTAGGCTAAGAACAGTTCAAGATTTAAACACACATTTGTTTTGTTAGACATTCAGAACACATGGCAACACCAGCATTAATTTTTAACCTCATTTTAATCTACCTGAATAGAAAAAGTCTAATATCCACCCAGCTATTAGCTACTCGCATTTTTAATTACACCTTTACAGAAATATGATTTTAAATGGAGTGGGTTGTGGACATGGCTAACATATTGGCATTAACCCTCCGGTCGTGTTCACCTTTGACCAGTTTGTTTTAACTGCTCTTAAATTAGCACAAAAACCATTGTTCACCACCAAATTTTTATTCAACATTCTTTAGCATTGAACAATGTCTCAAATTAGTGTTTAACATGAATTTATATAATTAGACTGCAGGGAAAATACAAATAGGCACTGAAAATATTTTAAAAAATTAATATGTAATGTAAAAACCAAATTGAAAACCAAAGACCAAACTTGTCGTGAAGTTGTGTGTGTTTGTGTGTGTGCATGTGAATTCCAAAACTAAAATGAAAACACACCATTAGTTCAGACTCTTTGATACAATACATTTTGGATTTATGTTATATCTTTAACTCATTCAAGGATAAGATAGTCAATGTTGGGGACGGGTCTTACTTGCTCTGTACTTTATTCCGGGGTATAGTCTGTCAATCACATAGTAGCCACGACTCCTAATCTATCCTCTGGTCTATTGTCCATCATTTTAAAAATGACCACCATGTTGTATTGAAGACTTGAAATTAGACTCTAAGATTATAAACACATTAGGAAAACATTTACTGATCCAAGAAATCAAGGGGGGTAAATCAGGTACATTTTCCCACAGACTTCAATACTGTGAGGTCAGCCCCTGATGGTCATTAGACAGATGTTCATAAAAACAACCTTGTTGCTGCCCTCTCTGTGTGTAAGAGTTTATCGTCTGTGTGCTTTCCTGCTACAATATTGTCTCATCTTCTCCTGCTGTTGACTTCATGGTTTATTTCTGTTGCACCCTCTTTCATTTCTGGTGCAATGGAGGGGGGTTGAAGGTATGAAGTCACTCCATGGCAGTGCTGTGGCGATTATACCAAATCATGGGAGCAGAAACACAAGGGAGCACACCACGGAGCCGGCCATCAAAGCAACATCAATAACAACTTATTCATTGCTACTACATTTGTACGACTCAAAAGAGATGAATAGTGGAAAATGCACAGAACAAGGTTCGGGGGGGTCATGCATGGCTAACTTAATGCATTTATTTGGTTTGGTGGCTCAGTTAAGTTTAACCAGGGGGCAATCACACATGCGTGAGTATGAACGAGAGCTTTTATGGGATTATACTGTTTAATGGATGTTTTGACCTTCTGGGCCTTTACTAATATTGAGTAGGTTCATTAGCTGTTCATTTCTGCACACTCTGTGAAATGTTTTAATCATTGCAATTTGCATTTAAATGTTGCCCACATTAGCATTCGGGGCTTGTGAGCAGCAGAGAGGGACGCAGGGTTAATGGATATTCAGCTGTTGGCCATGAGTAACAGATACTATGTCTACTTCTATCAGAAAAGAATCAGCAGCATAAGGATCAGGTTCTCTCATTATAATGCTAAATGGTTTGTGTGCTGCTTGGATCAACACACCTGTGAGCATGAGAACTAGTTACTGGACAGTGAGTATATTGTAAACTGAGTAAGTGTAGCATTACGGGAATTTTTTGATATCATCAAAGCACTCAAGCAATGAATTGTTATTAGTCTTTCAACTTCTGCAATGATCCACTGAATTTATTTCTGATAACTGATAATTGTAGCTGAACCAACTAAAACCCAGACAGAAAAAAAATGCTGGAATACTTCACATTAGGGGCAAACATGATGTAGCGCTGAATGAGCTGGGTCACAAGGAGTGCCGGAGCGAATCTCAGCTCAGTCTGGGTGAGGGTGGTGTCACCAGTCCATCACAGGGCCAACACACAGAGACAATACAGAACAACAACCACTCACATTCAGTCCTACGGACAATTTGGAGTCACCAGTTAACCTAAACATGTATTTGGATGGTGGGAGCAAACCGGAGGAAACCCACACATGTAACGGGGGTGGTATGAAACCAGATGCAGGATCAGCTGAGAAGTCTCAGATTTATTCAGAATATAGCAAGCAGGCAAACAGGAACAAGGAAGGCAAAGGCAGAGGTCGTGGTCAGGGACAAAGGGCTGGGATGATTTACCGGGAAACAGATAAAACAGGTGAATCAGCCAGAAAAACGCTTGCATGGCAAAGAACAATCAGGCAAGGAGTGAGTGTGGAGCTGGGGTTGATTGCAGGGGATGGGCTTCAGGTGTGTAAGCTGGTGAGGGGGTGTGACTTGTCAGGCAGAATGAAGCAGGGGCAGGTGAATGGAAAAGTACTGAATCTGTAACGACACATGTACGGGAGAGCATACCAGCTCCACACAGAAAGGCCCCAGGCCTGGAATTAGACGAGGTAACAGTGTTAACCACTGTACCGCCATGCTGCCTTCAACTGAAATTGAACAAACAGAAAAAAAGAAAAAACGGAAAAGGACAGTCAGTGATACTTTTTATTTTTTTACTTTTAAATGAAGTTGCCCCCCCGTAATTATTTTACCCCTTATTTCCATGAAATGAGAAAGGGACATTAATTACTTTTTGAACCTTTGCTTGAGGCAAAACTTTCCAAATGAACCTCTTTGAATTTTAATTGAATAGCCTTGGTTTATAGCATGATTACAATAATCTACTCTCTAGTCCTTTGATATGAAGTTGAGGATTATAATCAAACAATCAATCACTACATTGTGCTCCTCTACTCTGCATTTCTTTACTATTTCTCATTATTTTCATCTGCAACAAAATGTTTAACCTCCTCAGTGTGGCCAACAGCTCCTTCTCAATTTGACCCAGGTCATATATTTTTGAACTGTCACCATGCAGGGTGGTTTGGCTGAGAATTAATATGGGCTTTTGAGCTGACAGGTGATAAAGCCTCAACCAAACCTGCCTGAAAAGCTGCTTCCCCCCGATGACAGTATTAGATTGTCAGCTAAAATAACATAGTGGCTGGCAGATCTTCATTAGCTATAGCTAGGCAGATAATTAAGCTGACATCAAGTTGACAAGTTTTCTCTGGCCTGTTTAATGTTTCCAACTGGTTTCAATGGGAATATACACTTCTTTGCAGCTCCCAAGATGCAATTTGGCAAAAAAACACCAAATCACACAGTTACATTGGCAGCAGCCATAACAGATGACATTGCAACCTTTTTGCAATTGCTTTCAAGGCTGGGTATTGTAGTATGTAGAGCAGTCTGCATTGCCAGAGTTACAGAATAACTCTCTCAGGTCTGTCTGAAATTGAATGGAAATAGCAAAGTTAATGTTCATAACATAAAGCTGTATAGTTGATGGATGTTTCAATTTCACTTTCATGTAACATGAACATGAGCACACTGAGTTCAAAATACTTTAGGAAGAATTAGGGAGAAATATAGCAACATGCATCCTGTCCAATCTCACAGATAAGGCTTATCACAGGACAGGGACAGGGCTGTGGTCAAAACCCTTCACCTAGACGGTGGTGACACTGCACAGAGGCCTTTGTGCTGGCTGAACAGCTGCAACTGATATTACAGCCGATAAACAGAATCTTCTTGCTTCTCTGCTTTGGAAAGGTTTATAAAATCATAGTCAGCAGGGTCACATTTAAATCATATCCATTTAATTTGGGTGCAATTGGGAGACTCTTCAAGACTGGCCCGGCTTTTCATTCTTGCAGTAATTCCCCTATCCCACCTCTGGCTTTTTAAAGGTCTTACTTTCTGCCTATTTTGAACTCTGACAGGTTATACATATTGCTGTCTGCACTGGAAATGCTCTGCTCAAACATATCGCATCTCACATTCTCAAACCTTTGGTTTACAGGAGCACAGACACTCACCAGAAGATTTGTCTAATTGCAAAGACTTTTATGTGAAACAGCTAAACTGTAGAAGGGTACAGATTTATTCCTATTTACTTCAACAACAAAAGCCAAAATTGAACCCACAGAAATAATGTATATTAATTATTTCACAATTAAAGCACCGTAGACATTATTGTATTGATATTTCACTACATGTGTTCTCTGTGTCAACACTGATAAAGAGACAATCACACGATTGAGATTTGTTTTTTTTTGTTTTTTTTCATTTGGAGTGCCTGCTGATGAGGAGAAAGTTTGAGCTTCCTAAATGTCAAATAAAACAAATGGTACATGGTTGGTCACTTACTTATGTCTAATTTCATTATTGAAAGTGGCTTTTCAGTGCTTGTTCAGGGTGGCAGCAGGAATACAAATACAAATACAACAAGTCATCCCAGAGGTTTGTGTCACAGGGGCGAACCCTGGGCTTCCTGCCATCAGTTCTATTACAGAGTAGTGTGTCAAAATAGCACGCAGTGGCTTGGTTCTACAACAGTTTATTAAAATAATAAAAGGAAAATACTAAACTAGTCCTGGCTGAGCGTTTTAAAAACAAGGCTATTGTCCACCTGTGTGGTGCACTGGAGGGTCCAAGGGCCTGGGACGCTGTCTTCTTCTCTGACCAGCAGACCTGGCTGCGTCCAGGGGTTTGAAGGGCAGCGGGGAGCCTAGGAGCAAATGGCATCATTACTCCAGAGAAGGATAATGATGACAGTTTGTTCTAAACAGCTCTGTACGCTGTAAACTAAATCAGTTACAGGTAAACAGCGGTATGACTTCTCCCCAAAGGATAGAGCCGAATTTAATTAAACCAAACCATGCAAAATAATATTTCACACAGTTAAAGTAATAAGAATGCTCACAGCAAAAATTAAAAAGAAATAACAACTGATTCAAGGGTGGGGAGTGAGTTAACATGGCCGCTACACCAAAATGTTCACAAATTTTATAATGCCAAGGCAATGAAGAAGGTGCTTAGCTGAAAAGGGGATCGTCCTGGCTCCTTCATCTCTTCTTCCCCCTCTCTCAAACCTGTGTTAATTTCTCTGAAACCCCAGAGCCCTGATCTGTGCACCAGTCAACAGGTGGAATAAACTGAATGCAATCAGTGCAATGACAGCAGGAGGAGGGGGAAGAGCATACCCGAGTGTTGCCATGGCAACCAAAACATATACACCCATCAGTCGGTGACATCCTGTATGCTGCAGTAACCCAAAAACAAAGATGCATCGCTGCAGACCTATCAGTATGCAAATGAATGCACAAGCTTTATGGCAATCACATTCAAGCATATTGAACTTATTTAAGCTATGGCTTCTGCAAACAACAGTAATTATGATGTGTATCAATGTTTTTCGGTGAAGAAACGCCTTTACAATATATGTTTGTTGTTTCAGCACAGCTCTTGAAGTGCAGCTTACCATTCTTGCTATCATTGGCTTGAACATTCTGTCATATGAAGCATTTAAATTGACCCGAACTTAGAGCTTGTGTTTGTACGTGTGGAAAAAAGCTCTGTTCTTTCTCATCACAGTGGAATTTCTCAGCTGTGATCAAATCTGTCGCAACGTCTCACGGGGCAGAGGAAAGAAATCAGATTCAGTAAGTGGCGGAATATGTTTGAGGAAGCAGCCTGAAACCAAAAAAAGTTTATCCCCCCGCAATTGATCAGAGGAGTCTTTTGAGACTCTCCCCTAACCAGCAAAGCCAGCAAAGGTAGTAATTTGCTCACATGTTCTGTGGTTACATTCAGGGTTCATGATACACTCATTTTACTTTTGTAAGCATATGACTACATGCATCCCATGTTTCTTGGAACAATGGTTGTACATGATCTCAGAAATTAATGCTACTTGTCAGCAGGATACAGTGACACCATGATGTGAAGTGAGGAAAGTGGAACATGGCCAACAACAACACGGGCAGAAAGTTTTGAAGAGAATGATTGCTTCTTGCTAGTATTGCATATTCTGCAGTGATCACTGACACTGTTATAACAGCCACCATATTAAATTAGATCTTGGAGGAGATAAACTTTCTGTGCATGTGCATTTGTAAAAAAAACAAAACAAAACAAAACAAACCTGTAAGCCTGTACTGAACGATTTTGCTCATTACTGGATGTAAATGATGATGCAGTGAATTGGAAGGGAAGAAGCCTTCATTTTTTTACATTAACAACCAGGTGCAAAGTGTTGTTTCACAGTGTTTAGGGGCAATAACCTCTCTTGATTTGAACAAAGATAGGAAGCCCTAATCATTGAAATGGGGATAATAAGCGAGTCTCTTCTTCAAAACATTACCTCGAGAAGCTGGAATAATTATGACGTGAGCACAGGTGGAAGTCATGTAACATTATTAAAAAACAACTAAGTCCGCAATGAGAACATTGCACTCAATCACAGTGTTTTATTGCCTAACAACCATCTACAGAACTTCTCCTAACAAACAAATCTTAAGTATGTTATGTCCTGTATGTTAAGTATGCTCGTTGTGACTCCACTTAACTAAAAACTGAAAAGAAATTAATTGGATTAATTGGAAGTTGTGTATATGCTTTTATTTACAAAAGTGGGAAAAACACAGCATAACGGGTGGGACCTCACAGAGCAGCTCAGATCCCCTCAGTCTTGGTGGCCAGAGGCTGATGTGGTTGTGAAGACCAACCAACTGAGGATTACATTAAATGTGTATCACATCTCACAAAACAAACTGTTTCTCCACTAAACCAATATACACCAGTAGTGACTACAACACTCCTGAGTCAAATATCTTACTTACAAACCCCCAAACCCAACAGTATACTCATAAATAAGGTAATCTAACCTACCTGCAAGTGACAAGTCAACCCTGCAGATCAGCTCTGTTTTGACCTAGACACTGGGGAAGAAAACAACATGAAGATGAGACACTCTAACAGAACACTGGTTTTGAGATGATAATGAACAAAGTGACCAAAGTTAGGTAAAGAGTGAGGTGTGTTATTTCCCTGATGTTAAATGTTACTACAGTGGATGATTGTAAAGTTGAGATGATTAGTTTATTGTGGTGCATGCACTCACCAAGACAGAGGGGACAAACATGTATGCGGAAGTAAAGTTTAGTGTTTAGTGTTCTCCTTCCCATGTGCTGCCTGCAATCAGTGAAGGGTCTTCTTCAGTCTATTTGCCATAACCCAGATACGATCTTACAACCAAAAATACTTCTATAGAAAGCAAATTATGGCAAGCTTTGTCACTGAATGTGGATACAATCAGAACAATCAGAACAAAGATGTTCTAAAGAACAGCACATAGAGGTATTTTAAATAAATTATCTAGTGCCTTTCAAAGCTGTCACAAAAAAGTGCTGAAAAGAAATGGAACAATGGAATGGAACAACAAAAGTAGCTGAGACTGAATAATATATTAATAGCACCAAATCAACATACATTTACATCAAGGCACTTTTACACATACAGCAGGTCTAGACTAAACTCTTTATGGTCATTAAAGAGACCCAACAGATCCCCCAATGAGCAGGCACTTGGTGACTGTGACAAGGAAGAACTTCCTTTAAGAGGCAGAAACCTCAGACAGAAACAGGCTCGGGAGGGGCGGCCATCTGCCTCGACAACTAAAAGAAAGAGTAATTAAACCTCAAATATTTAACTATAGGCTTTGTCATAATCCTTTATGACATTTACTTTGCATTTTTAAGCCTGATGTTTGAACCTGTGAGTAGAGTCCGTCCCTCGGACTGATACTGGGGGTATTAGTTCCATAGAAGAGGAGCCTGATAGCTGAAAGATCTGCCTCCAGATTTACTATTGGACACTAAGAAGCATAAGAAAACCTCCATCCAGAGAGAAAGTGACCTCCTGGGACAGTAAGGAACTATGAGATTTTAGGATGAAGGATATTAGAGTCTCTTCTGAATTTTACTGGGAGCCAATGAAGGAAAGCTAGCACAGGAGAAATGTGATCTGCAATATTCTTAGTTCCTGTTGATATTTATGCAGCAGAGTTCTGAATCACCTGATGGATTGCAGAGATTTGTTGGGACTTCCTGATAGTAATGAGTTACAGTAGTCCAGTCCAGAGGTAACAAATGCATAGACTAGTTTTTCTGCATCCCTGTTGAGACAGGGTGCTTCTGATCTCTGCAAAATGGTGTAGGTGAAAAGGAGACAACTGATATGTCCTGATCAAAAGTGACTTCAAGATTCAGTGGAACTAGGAATATCAGGACAACATCTGTTTCCTGTACTGTATTTTTAAGTCAATTTTCTCTACTAACTCTACAAAGCCACCTCAATTTTGTCCTGCTGGTTGTATTCATGTAAAAGCTACTATATAAATAAATGTATTATTATTCATAATTAAATTATACCACACAGCAGCAGGTGATATGAAATACTGATTGTTGATGAACAGTAATTTCTTTCGCCTGTTTACTTGATCCAAAAGATGGATGGGATTCACAGCTGTGAGGCTAATAAGTTCAAAAAAATGATTTCAGTGAGATCAGCTGATCATTTATTTCTTTGGCAGATGCTTGGACTAACAGCAGTGACCAAAACACACAAGCATGAGTGGAGCTGTAACACAAATAACATTGAATTAGCTACACGTTTTATAATCTGCCACCTTTTTAATGTGAAGCTGTATGCTTTCAAAAATGGTCCTTACCAATAAAAACGACATGGAGACATAAAACATTTTTTAAGACATTTACTAGCATCAGGGCTTGATGAGTCTAGAGTTGTGTTGGAAATTGCTTACTCATTCACTCCACTCCCGACTGTCCCTAAACTTGGACCTGGTCTCTGGGTTTGAAGGGTAAAGCCAGTACTGAAGTGTCTGTATTCTATCTAATGAACATCATGGGGTGACTCCACTGGTCAGAACATAAGTCAATTTGTATTGAGATACATGTGACAATTTCCCTTCTTCTCCTTTCATTCATTAGCTCAGTCAACATATTGTCCCATTTAGAGGAAAATAGACCATAAAGTGAGGGTGGACAAGGGGGTGTGGGTACAGATTGAGTGATAAACTGTACCGCCAAATCAGGATAGAGTGCAGAGCAAATTCAGACCCACCCAAAAGAAATCCAAATATGGTTTCTTCAGGTTTCAGACAAAATACAAACTGGAAATTTCACAAATGGATCGGGGATATCATGGAGGGTTGGCATTTGCTCACTACTCATTATTCATGTAGGTGTAATACTATTTTGTGAGCTCATCGGTAAAAGTGTGTGAATCTGCAGGTGTAAAATTGTCCGGTGTGAGAATAATATCTGTGATACTGGGATGTTAAAATACCCATCTAAATAATTAATGTAAAACACACACAATAAAAAGATAAGCAATGGAAAAGGTCCCCGATGAAGAGATGGCATTATAGAGTTCATCACTCCAATCAAACCTGGCAACTCCTAATTGTCCAAGAACCACAAGCACCGCCTACATCAAACTATTGAAAAGCAGGATGCTGGGACTGTTGTGACAGGAGTTTATTATTATCTTTCTGGGCTTACAAGCACTGAAAGGCTTTGTGACTTTGGTGACATGACTCCCATTCGATAACAATTACAAATAACATCAGGCATTTAACTGTTGGAGGCAAGGCTCTTCAATTAACACTCACAAAGGCAGAAGCACTGGATATGATGGTATTGCAGTTTTGTAAACAAGAAGTGGGTAATACACAGCTCACATCAAAGCCAAAATAACTGCTGACTGTAAATTCAGTGATGAACTTGAGTCATAGCAGGGCTCTACACTGGAGACGATTGGAGAGCCACTTGACACACTTGACTTCCCAGGCACTCATTCATAATCTCACATGAAAGAAACAACAACAACGACAGAAAAAAAAACAAAAAACAACAAAGCAGTCACATTTGACCTAAACACAGCCTCTTAATCTCAAAAAGCAGAACTCATAACCTATCCTAAAATGACCTTGTCCAAATAAAGTGATTTGTGGGATGTCCTCTGTCAAAGTGTGACAACCTGACCATCAGGCCCCCTCCAGTTTTCTTTTAGAGTGTCATGTTGAGTCCTTGCTCATTGATTTTGACCTTTTATCAGGCATAGTTTTTTTCTTTGACTTTCCAGTTAATTCTGGAATAAAATTCCACTGTCCAGTTTTCTGATCACACAAACAAAAACTGAGCATTATACAATCATTATATTGTTCATATTATCAAAGGCAACTAATTACAGCCTGATCAAACTGTCAGCTTATTTAGTTATCTTTATATTCATAAAAAGATGAACATGATTTTAAAATAAAACTATAATAATTGATGTCAACCTGCTGTGTAGATGGGAACAGTGTTTTTTTTTTGTATGAAAGACACTTTCTGCTTTAAAGTAAAATCCAACCAGTGAATTAATTCCAGAGCATAAACAAAACACTTTCTGAAGTGTCCGAAGAGGATACCAAAAATGGCAACACTACAAACATGAAAGGAATATTTTTTTGCATATCATTTTTTCACATAGCAATTTTTGCCTTTATTATTAATGCAGTAAAAAGTAAAGCAGTACATGGGAGACATGGATATATATAAAGAGAGAAAAGGCACATTTAATCCTACATTTAATGTAGTGTGTATCACATTTGATACATACATTTATGAGACTGCCCACTTGGCAAAAAAAAAAAAAAAAAGCGATGATAAAAAGCAGCTGTTTGGAAATACAATTGCAGATGTTACAAATGGCCTGGGAGAAAAGTTCTTGTTATTGCCATAATTGGGTGTAATGCCTGATGTAGCAAATATGATATAAACGATACAGCATACATGCAATTTTTAAAAAATTAATTAAGATTTCTTACTAGGGTTGAGTTGGATACTCGGCTGAAAGCATCCAATATGAGTAACATACGAGTAATACGAGTCAATATCTGTGCTCGGGCTGAAGGAAAAACCTCCTCAGGTCGTCATGTGATAGAGACAGAGGGCATCACATCATACTCCAAAAGCTAAGCCCACCAGAGATGAAACAATCGGCGCCACAATATAGGCTATGTTTACACATGGCCGGCTATTTTCATAAACTGACAGTTCACCCTCTCCGGGATAGAGTGCAGAGCAGATTCAGATCCACCCAACAGAGATCCAAATATGGTTTCTTCTTTCTAATAAGATGGATGGACAAAATACAAACTAGAGCTTTTACAAATGGCTATTTTCAGAAACGGACATTTCACCCTCTTGTATTCAAAAATAACATCATGCACATGTGCCTGTATTCAGAAAGTCTTATAGACCACGCCCACTTATGGTTTGCCAGCACGGATAGTGGTGTACACGCTCATCGCTATTTTTTACGTTTTATTAAAGGGCCATATAAAGACAGAAAATAATTCTGTCCATTATTTCTTGGGAGGAGCTGTGTGTGATCCAACATTGGAGTGATACTGCAGTCGCTGTATCACACCACTGTGACAAAAAGTTCCAGAAAACAAAGCTCTCACTCTTCATGTCAATCCCCTTTTCTACCCTCACCTATGGTCATGAGAACTGGATCATGACTGAAAGAACAAGATCGTGGGTGCAAGCGACCAACATGAGTTTCCTTTAGAAGGGTGGCTAGCTTCTCCCTTAGAGATAGGGTGAGGAGATCAGAGTAGAGCCGCTGCTCTTTTGCACTGAGAGGAGCGATTTGAGGTGGTTTGGGCATCTGCTTAGGATGTCTCCTGGAACACCTCCTTTGTTCCAGGCACATCCAGCTGGGAGAAGGCCAAGGGGAGACTGAGGACCAGGTGGAGAGATTATATCCCCACTCTGGCCTGGGAATAGCTCGGGATCCCCCAGACAGAGCTGGTGGATTTGGCCGGGAAAAGGAAAGTCTGGGGCTCCCTGCCGAAGTTGCTACCTCTGTGACCCGTCCTCAGATGAAGATGGATGGGTGGATATTTCTTGGGTCAGGTCTTATGGGGTTAAGAAAGTTTCTCCAGCTAGAAATTTAAATCAGTGGAGGATGGATGGGCGTAAATGTAAATGTGGAAGCCTCAGAGACAAATATTTTAAAACATGAGAAAGAAAAAACTAAATTATCTGATGCTAGAGACCAAGGAGGAAGAACTTATCTAATTTATTGCTGTCAGTTGCCTGCTGAGGGGCAGGAAAATGTGTTGACAAAGCCATGGTTCTCTCTTACAGCATATGTGAACAGACGCATGACGGGAGGCTAACAGGCTCTGTGCCTGGTCTCGCCTATACCCGGTGGGTTATTTTTCACCTGCTAATCAAGCTGCTTTCAGGTTCATCAATTGTCATGGTCATACTGTTGGATGGAGGCACCAGGCAGCGTTTGGAATGGAGACGAATAGAGTGTGATATGCGAGTTGTGTGACCTCCAAGAAAATCGAATGAGTAGATTTTGAGATTTTGGCAAGCGGATGTCAAATTGAGACAAAAATGAGGAGAAAGGGAAGATCATCTCCATTTTTCATTCCAGATGCCAGTTTCTGTTTTTGAAAGAGAAACTGCCATCTCCGTTTTATGTTATCCAGCCAGCTTGAATGTGATATTGTCTGTGAGCACACAGTCAGGTGTCCTGCTGATTACATGCCTTTCTATTAAACCATTGTCAGTAGTGTAATTATGGTGTAGAAATTGCTCTCAAGGGAGGGAGAGAGGAGTGACTCAAACCATCATTTGCTGTCAGATGTCCAGACACAGACCTGCCTTTCTCCCGATGAATCATCTGTTCCATGTTTTTATTTCCCTCTCCACATCTTCTCCTTTCTGCTTTCTGTGTTCAAGATTTCATGTTTGGATAACAGATATTGGATTTTGTCCCTCCAGCTTTTTAATCAATCTTTTGATTTCTTTTTGCACACAAAGCTTTATGTATGGGTGACAGTGGATGAAAGAAGGGCTTAAGTGTATGACTCTCATTGGTCAGAGACAATAAGACTAAATTAATTCTTATCCTTCCTCCAACTAAATACAGAATAGTGACTGTGGCAGTTAGCAATGCATCATTATCTCATCTGGGAAATTTGGAAATTGTTTGTTTCTTGTGTCCCTTTGCCTGTTGGCTGGATTGCACAACACTGAAATGATTTGAACCAAAGGAGCATGTATGATGGTGCATGCACCGAGGAGGAAGTTATTTAATTTGGGAGCAGAGCTGGATTTCTCACTGTGAGTTTTCTTTTTGAAGTTTGTTGGATGGGTTGGTTGACTATGGCCTTGGCTGAGGTTCTGTGAGTTCTGATTACTCTTCTAGTCAGTTTATATATCAGAAGTTACATTGCCTATGAAGGCAAAGCATCTGTTTTTGACTGACCAATGTGTTGCATTTGTCTTTGGCAGCACAGTCACCCAGGGGATGTTGAGATGAAGGGTGGTGGCATGACGAGTCGTAGATTTGAGTTTGGACAACAGAGGAGCTGTAGCTTAAGTTAATCAAAGATTGTGGGTTTCATTCATCTTCTATCGCTTAACCGTTTCTAGGTTGCAGGGGGTGCTGCAGCGAATCCCAACTCACATAGGGCAAAGCAGTGATTCTCAAACTATCTAATGACAGACAACGAAATAAAACTAATATACCATCTAACTCCTAAACATCAAAACAAAAGTGAATTTACTTTAAATCATCTGGGACCTGGATGGATTATCATTCCCTGGGGCTCTTTCCTTTTCTGGATACACTTACCCATGAAGCCAGATATCAACTCACTTATTGAATCCAGTTTTCCCATCTAAATCATTGGGCATTCACAATAAAGGGGCAGAGTTCGCCTGCATCTGATCAATCACAATATTGGGAGCGAGTCCATTCTGTCAGGCCGGAAAACGAGTGCGTTGCAGGGTGAGGACCCAATTGCAGGAGCCAGAAACCAGGTAGACTTTAATCTTAACTATAGCTACAACATAAACTGAACTAGAGAACAATGACCAAAAAAACGACAGGGCATGGGCAAAACAACATGGCAGGGCAGGAACAAAACAACAATGATCCAACAAGGACTAGGCTGAAAACAGGACTTAAATACACAGTGCTAGACAAGCCACAGGTGATCCACATTAAGGCAGGGAAGGC
The DNA here is from genome assembly GCF_900963305.1 of Echeneis naucrates. Lineage (NCBI taxonomy): Eukaryota > Metazoa > Chordata > Actinopteri > Carangiformes > Echeneidae > Echeneis > Echeneis naucrates. The sequence goes on from NC_042517.1 coordinate 24,575,343, forward strand.
AATCAACATGGGACACAACCAGGAAGTAACATAACAGGGAACACGAAGGAACCAGGACTACAAAATAAAACAGGAAGTTACATGGACAGAACACTAAACACCAGAATTAACTCAAAACCTGACACATTCGATATAATCGAACAGCTTAACTTAATCACTAAATTTTCTCAATATAAATATCAATGGGCTTGTTTAGGAAACAGCAGGCCATTTCCCAAGAGAATAGAGAATTGATTGGTTAGTGGGTGGTCTAATAAATCTGCCAAGCTCTTATCTAGAGCTTTCAGGACAGGCTAGGCTTTCTGCATTTATTTCCATGGTAACATACACAGATAGAAAGCAAACAACCTTTGTGAGAGTGAAAAGCCATGGTCAACCCTGAATTTACTCCTTAAACTGAAATCCAGCTTAGTGATGCAGGCCTCTGGACAGTGAATGTGTCTGTGTGTGACTGTTGTCAGTGTTTGATAGTTAGCAGGCTGGAGAAATTTAATTTAGTCCCAGGGTGGCTAAATGTTAGCTTTAATCCACATTTCCTCTCTAAAATCAGCTCATCATCTATGATTCGTATGTTGAAAAGGATAAACTGTCAACTGATGTGGCTGCATGAGTTGACGATGTCAGAAAATGATCAGTCACTCACTCCGAGTCAACAACGCCTTAAAACTGTACACATAAATATTTAGATATCTTAGACAACTATGAGTCTCAGAGCGCAGTTGTGTATGCAACTAACAAGAATACATTTTGTGTTAAATACAGTTATCAGTCAAAGCTATACTCCCAATTTCTGGACAAAATTGCTCTACCCGTAAATGAGAAACTGCATGTCAACATAAAAATAGCAGTATAAATTAATGAAACCAGAACAGACAACTGAAACAAATCGATGTTAGTCAGAAAGCATTTTTCTATCAACTGACAAAATTAATAAATAGTATGTGTTGGACACAGTACATTTGAAAGAATGCAGATTCTAACTACAAAAAAAATGCATTTCTGTCCATAATAGCTCTACCTATTCCTGAGAAATTGTTTGTTGGCAAAGAGGATAACACCAGTGAACATTAAAAAAAGAAGAATGAAGAAAAGAAGTGCCATAGAAAGCAATTTATTCATGCAATTTACATTTTCACTTGCTATTCAATGGTTGACACTTTTTGGCTTTTACCAGCCTGTTGACACCGGGGACCAGCTTCTGTGTGGTTGTGACTTTCATTATATCATTTACATGTCTGTCTGTGTGTCAGCTTATTGTGCAGTTTGGACTTGTTAACATTCTTCACTGAAAAAGCCTACTCACGCTCGCACATCACACTGACTGTGGACCAGATGAAAACGGCTGCTTGTGTTCTTGCTCTCTAAGAGTCAGGGACTTTGGAGGTGAGCTGTTCCAGAATAGGCAGATCCTCAGGGACTTTAAGAAGCTCTCTGCAATTTGTTCTCTTTGTCACATGTGGCAGACTGGGAGCCTACCAGGAAAATTAAGTGTCTATTCTCTCTGTCTTCTTGATTCCTAGCTGATGACTTTGAGTATCTACCAACCAAAGTCCAACTGATTGGCTCATTTCCCGGCCTGGGCCCTTTCTGTGTGGAGTTTGCATGTTCTCCCTGTGCATGTGTGGGTTTCCTCCCAACATCCAAAGATATCATGTTTAGGTTAACTGGTGACTCTGAAGTGTCCGTAGGCCTGGGTATGAGTGTGAGTGGTTGTTGGTCTTTGTGTATGTGCTGTTCTTGCGATGGATTGATGACCTGCCCAAGGTGGATGAAAGTATGTCATATCTTACATCTCACCAGATCAACTGATCACAGACATGTTATATGTCATATGTTTGTACTTGAAAGGTCATTGGTGGGAAGATGGTGAGATGATAACTACCCATGAATTGATCCATGGGTAGTTCAGGAGCTTCAGGGTTCATTACGGTTGTGACTGGAAAACTGATTAAACCGACATATACTTGAAGGCCCACCCACTGAGCATGAATATTTATAGGATTACTGAGAGGTCATGGGCGCTCATTAGCAGGCAGAGAGCCACACTTTGTGTCTTCTGCCCATCATCGCTCTGCTCTTTAGTGTCCCCAAACATGGTCCTTCATAAGACTGAGCTGCAGTGATTGTTGTGTTCAGGACCATCTCCAAAATGAGTTGGTCTCTCATGTTCACCACACCCATCCAGCCCAAACAGCTGTCCTCCCTCTTCATGTGGACTCACTTACCCTGTAGAGCATTTTTTTTTCTGTACTTTGTTTCATGAATGGCCACATGCCATTACCTCTACACTCACAGGATGTTTTCTAGGCTGAATTGTTTCTCCTGATTGCTTTGCACATCCTATCAATCCTCATAAGACATGTGCATTAGTACTTTGGTCGTTATAATCGATTGTAGAGTGCTATTAATCAAGCCTGCTTTGCAGAGACTGCCTCAGGTTGTACATCCATGAGTGTGATTATCTGTCTGTCCACATTGCAAATCCAGTTGTAGAGAACAGGTATCTGAAGGGAAGGAGACACAGGGACTTTTAAAGGCTTTAGGTTCCAGGAGCAAATCCAGCAGAAAACATAGATAAGTGAAAAAAGAACAGGCAAGACAACAACCGTTTGGGAGGCTTTTATAGCAGCACGGAATGTGTGATTCAACAGACCATGATTAAGCCCTGCTGAGATATTGTGAGCAGCCACTGAATTTACCAGCAATGAAAAACAAAGAAAAAAATAGTTTTTTGTACCTTTCAGGGTGAGATTAATCAAACTTTTTAAAATTATGAATGACCTTTACCTAATGGTTCATTGATTTATTTTACAGCACCTACATAATTTTGTCTTCATCCCATTTCTATATCTATGCCTTTGGTGGTGAAAATAACTCTCATCATCTCATGCTCCTTCACAATGTCATCCAACGCCATCCAGTATATATATATATATATATATATATATATATATATATATATAAGCTTTGGAACTGATTTTCCATCATTATTAGTCAAATCACATAAAGACAGAAACTTCAAATCAGCTCTTGAAAACCCAAATGCATGTGTAACTTTCTGCCTTAAATATATAATTGGCTGAGTTTGTAGTGATTGCTAACATGTAGAGACTTGGGGACATTTAAAAAAAAACTTAATGGTGTTCAAAAGGGGTTAATATTTACTACTACTGCTCTTACTTTGTATTGCTACATTCATTCATTCATTCATCTTCAACTGCCGGACCCAATCCCAGCTTTGGGTGAGGATGGGGTACACCCTGGACGGGCCACCAGTCCATCACAGGGCCAACACACAGAGACAGAGACCAACAACCATTCGCTATATAGCTACAGTTAGGTAATAATAATAATTTTCTACTTAAAATGCATCCTTGCTTCTATCCCATAGTATTTTTTAATTCCTCTTTTAACATCCTGCTTATAACATCTCTGCCTGCAAGCACCACACTCTGTGAATCGACCATCAGTCTTTTAATCCAGCAGATGCAGATACAGTGTTGATGTAGCTCATTTGGGTGTGGTAACATTTTGGATATATATAGGTCATTTGTCCATATTCTCTACATTATGAAAATATTATCAGTGATGATTCTAACACACTAGGTAGATTTTTTATTTCTGACTGGTCTGAGCGTAATATTAACAGGAATGTTTGATTCAATCATTTTTCAGTTCAGTTCAAGTTGTGTTATCTCATAAATGGAATATAGAACATCCTGGGATTGTATTTTATGGATACAAGCTACACCTAATAATATCCTACTACAGCAGTTACCCCTGTGGTTTCCCTCTTTTACAAATGATAGATGTAATAGATTAAGCAATATAAAGTGCTCAGCTGACACGATACCTGATATAATAGTGGTGGAAAATGTGGCTCAAATGAATAAAATCTCTAAAAAAACTCAGTGTGTAATTTCATTACTGTAGTCAGAAACTGAAGTGGCAGATCTCAGTGATAACTGAAAGGCAGAAATAACCCAGATAACCCACAGATGCCCATAACTGGGCAGCACCCAGCTTCCTCCCACAGTCCAAAGTTGATTGGTGACCCAAAAATTTCCACTGTCTTCTCTTTATTGGCCCTGTGATAGGCCGGTGTCCTCTCCAGGGTGATCCTCACCACTGAGTTTATGGTCTCAGTCTCTAATTTTGAGCCTCCAATATTTTTCATTTTGTCATTATGGGGTATTTTGTGTAGAATTTTTTGAGGGGAAAAAAAATTATTTAATCCATTTTGGAATAAGGCTGTAAGATAACAAAATGTAGAAAAAGTGAAAAAGTGAAGTGGTACTTTCCAGATGCACTGTATGTGAGATGTGAGAGTGAGATTTTGATGCACAGCTGGCATCTGGGAGGGCAAAACAACAGAAAGAGGGCAATTGATCTTGAGCTTTAAATAAACTCTCCTCTCCTGCTGCTGAATCCACCAGACAGTTATCTGCTCCATGTCACTCATTTCTCACACACCACTGCAGAGAGCATGTGTGTGTGTGTGTGTGTGTGTGTTGCCCCAGCAGCTGGTCAATCAAACAAACAAACAAACAAAAAAATAAATAAATAAAAAAGGCGGAATATTGGTCAAACTAAACTATGACCTTCTTATTTCTTTTCCCAAAAGCATTTAGTTGGCTGAGGCGAGAGTACCAATAATATGCTATGACAAATGGTGGCGTTCCCTCCTCAAAGTGGCTCATTTGTCCTCTTAGATCAGAGGGCTGCAGCTCCTGCTCCAACACACCTGATTCAAATGATAAGCTCGTCATCAAGCTCTGCTGAGGTCTGATAAGGAGCCACTCATTTGAATCAGGAAACACTTAAAACATGCAGGACAGTAGCTCTCCAGGGCCAGAGTTAGAGATTTAGTGGTTCAAACAGCAGAGACTAACTTTCTATTTTGGAAGTTTGCTCTGCCTCTTTCGCTCCTTCTACTTGACAAACTATGGAAGAAGTGTGTGTGTGTGTGTTCAAAGGCACACATCTATACACCCCATTTCTCTCTCACATACTTTAAAGATGAGATAAAGACAAGGTGGTGCAGGAATTGACAAACACATCTGAATCTGAGAATCCTCAGTTATAAATTTCTAGATAAAGACACAAAGGGGTTAAAATCTTACATTTGTAACTGGGAGACTTATTATTGACAATGATCCAGCTGTCTTCAAAAGAGATGAGATCAGATCGTGCTTTGAATTATTGCTGATTTCTATGACAATTTGCCAATGTTGATGTCGAAAGGCAAAGGCTTCTAGTTGCTGTACAAAACTGCTATAAAACTGTACAAAAGCTAGTGAGGGACATCAGAGAGGTGCAGAGAAGGGGAGGCTTCTGCTGAAGCATGGACTCTATTCATCTTTCTTCAAATTATAAACACATGAATGATCACACAGCGAGTAAAATAAGTATTGAAGACGTCACCATTTTTCTCAGTAAATATATTTCTAAAGGTTTTACTGACATGAAATTGTCACCAGATGTCGGCAACAATGTAAGAAAATCAAACCTTAGAAGTCCAGATGTCAATTAAGTCATGTGTGATAAAATGGAATGACACAGGGAAAAGGTATTGAACACATGAAGAAATGGACGTACAAAAAGGCACCAAAAGCCACAACACCAGCAGAGATCACTAATCAGAGAGCAACGCTGCCCTGGGGGCATAATCCGGAAGTGGAAACGTAATTTCCCCATAATCCAGGTGGGACCAGGTGCTCCTCGTCGAAATAATTATCAGAAGGTCCTGTGACTCCATAGAAAACTTTTTTTATAATGCCAATAATTGCATGTGTTACATGATCCTGCCACATTTAAAGTGTTGTATCTTAACTTTGTGGTCACAAGCAAAATAAATTATGATGATATGATTAATTAGTGCAAATAGGACTTTTGTTCATTCATCTATCGCTTTCACGTTTCTGGGTCACTGGGGCCAGTCGCAGTTCACATTAGGTGAGGGCGTGGGTGCACCCTGGATAGGTCGCCAGTCCTCTTCAGGGCTAAACAGGGCTTTTAGTTTAAAAATATCTTTCTTTTCTAAATTGCCTCAAGATACTTGACTTCAATTTACATTTGAAATAATCTGAGTAAGTGAAGTCAGAGAAACATGAATTTAGTCTAGAATTTATCATGTGCCTCATCTCTGCCTGATACCAGAAGCTTGACGCTACATTAGTGGTCGATGATATAGGCTCCACGGTTGCATGAAATAAAAATGTCAGTACTCCTGGAACTGATTAGTTTTGAATAGGTCTTGGTGCTGTGAATGATCTGGTGTTTGTGCTAGTGCTGTTTTATATTAACACATTTGCACACCTTTATCAGTGGAGATTAACATAAGTTGAACAGAATCCAGAAATAGCTGAGACAACAACACAGACATTGCTGTTTTTCTGTAGATGAAGAGACATCGTAAAGGTTAGGAGGTATCATGCCGGTTTCAAGGCTCAGCTGCTCACTCCTCCTTTTGCTCATCGGTGCTATATTTGCATGCTATCTGGCCTCCCTATTTTCCACGGCTGAATGGCTGATCTGTTGCAGTGAGCATATCTATTAGTGAGCTGCTAGGGCTCTGCCTGCTCCTCATCTGAGACAGAGATTAACAGTTAGCTGCTCTGCAACTGCCACAACTTCCCTTCAGCCACCAGGAAAGCAGCAATGCACCACATTTCTGTTATCTCAAACATATTTCTCTGTTCCTCTCTTTAATCCACTCCAGTGTTGTCATTTTCTTCCCCTATCTTCTCCTCTCCTCTATTTTAATTACCTCTCTGCTCCTCTTCGTTTCCGACGACTATGAGTGTGAGTGGTGGTGGTGGTATTTCTTATCATTGGTTGCTAGCACTGTAAGAGAGTTTAGTGGAACTGTGTGGCATCGGGAGGATCGCCTCCTCCAACTCCAGCTGTAGTGAATCTGAGCAGCTCCCAGTCTGTGGCTGCTCAAGTTAAAAATGAATGCAGGTGGAAATGTAGACAAAGCCCCTCTTAGTGGTGCAGGTAAGTGTGTGGGTGCCAATGAGGGACAAGGTAGTCTGCACTCAAGCCTGAGGTGTGAGGATGACATGGATGAAGAATATGAATCTGTCAACATTTCAATTCCTGAATCCCAGAACATAAACACTGATCTTTACTTCCTAGAAAGAAATAATTTCATGGATTACATCTTCAAAAGGAAATCAATAAAGAAATTCACCTAAAGAAACATCACTGCCTTGCCAAAAAAAAAAAAAAAATAGAAAGATCATGCATCACAAAATGTTTCTTTTTACTGCCCTCCGCTGTTTGTGAACTGTCTGTCTTCTTCATGCAGAACCTTAAGCTAGGATCCCTGAACATTGATGGTGGGAGAGATTGCCCGAAAAGAGCCTTAATAGGTGAAGTCTGTAGTCAGAAGAAGCTTGATGTTCTGTTTCTGCAAAAGATACACACGACTTCTTGAGATGAGACAGATTGTGTTTGTGTTTGGTGGAGGGGTTCCCATTATCTTAGTCATAGCACCAACTTTAGTGCAGAGGTAGCAGTCCTGTTCAGACCCTCATTCAGTGTGTCTGTATCTTGTAATACACTGAGGAAGTGAAGGGAATACTTCTAATGTCTGAGCAAAAGTGGAAGACATTGTTGTTTTTTGCTTTGTCAAAATCTATGCTCTGAACAAGGGAGTAGAAAGAGTGCATTTTTTTCACCATGCTGGAAAATGTGCTACACACATACACAGGAGTGTATTGTTATTGGTGGCGCACTGCACTTTATATTCACTGTAGATAAGATTGGAGAGGAACCACAACCACAGTCATCCCGTGCACTTAGCACCGTCATCTCATACTTTGATCAATTAGACACCTTTAGGATCAAACAATCTGGACAACATACATGGCTTAAAATGATTAACAATGGGCGTGTAGCTAGATTAGACATGATTTAAACCAAACTGTATGTGTTTACTGACCCTTTAAATGAGGTGGCAGTTAAGCACTGTTGTCAGTGAGCAGGCACTGAGAATAGTGGGCATTTTATCTTTATATCCTTCGAACTGTGGTTTTCTACCTGTCGCTGGATTTTATCTGACTTATTCAATTGACTTCTTAAAAAGTCCTGATCGATGTGGCCGCACTGCCCATCCATCCCACACATCTCTTTCTTCCCTGATGCACTCTAAGGCCTCTAACTGATGTTACTTTCTGCCAACCACAAGGACAAACCTGGAGCTTCTTTCCCTGTAATCTACCATTTTTATTTTCTCCTGCCATGCTCACTTTGCCATTCAAACTATTCTGCCCACTTCTAGTCCTAGAGAATAGGTCTGTGCCCCTATCCTTCACTGAGTCACATTGTCCAACTTGTAGTCTTTTCCGTTCCAGTGTCTGTTACCATGTAGTCTGCCTGTGAATCATCTTCACACCCTGCTCTCTCTGACCCTTGGGGTATTTTTCTTATCTGATCTGTAGCTCGTGTTGGTTGCTGAAAAGGCTGCTGAACCTTGCCACTGCTACCATGGATTGCTAACCAATGGCAGCACCTTTGGGGGCCTAGCTATGCTTGTTTTGAATTTAGAGTAAACAAGAACATTGTGCAACAAAAAAATGGACCACACTCATTGATTAGCTCCCTAACAACAAACATTCGCCCTGCCCAATGTGCCCTAAAGATAATATCTAATTAACCCAATGAGCAATGATAGGTAACATGTCTTTGGGGTCATCATGTGGGAACCTGCTTTCACCGGTGTTATATCTAGTTAGTCCCACGACACCTGCAGGAGGCTAGACAGTGATCACTGGCATCCCAGAGTCACCCCCTAATGCCAGTCATCACCGCTCCTCACACAAAGACAACTATCTCAAACAGCACTACTGTCAACTACTCTGACCTCTCACCAACTGCACCAGTGAAAGCAGGGTGGGTTACAGACCCTGGTTCGGTTAGGGGAGAGAAATAGAAGACGTGGAGATAAACACATGGATGGGATACAGACCCTGGTTCAGGTAGGGGGAATGGAAGTGTAGAGGGTGCAGGAGGTGGATGACAAGCTACACTAGCAGATTCAGCAAACAACCTGAACAGTCACATAATCAGAGAAAGAGCATAAGTCAAATCAAACCAATACAGGCAAACCCACCTGGACTAACCGCCTGCTCTCAAAGAGGCTCAAACAGGCCACACCCTCCACTTAAATGCACTTCCTTTTCCTGGATTTATTCCTCTGCTTCTTCCTAGAGTCTGTCTATATTAAGAGCTCCCCCTGCTGGGCCCCAGCTATTATTACTTCTTCTAATCCAAATCCACTGTCTGGATCTTACTGCCTCATCCGACATTTCCTTCAGTATTTTCCTCACACTCTGTCCCTTTCCCCCTAACTCCTTCAACAAAGCAACAACAGATCTGGCTACAAACCCTCTACATCCTACTTCCACTGGACAAATCCTAGGCTTCCATCCTCGATGCTCAGCACCATTACCTAGATCTGCATACCTTAACTTTTTCTTTCAAACGCTTGGACAACTGAATCCTCCCATGGCACAGTCAGCTCTATGAAATATACTCTTTTTCTACTCCTAGACCACAAAATTATATCAGGCATTAGCTTTGTATAGGCTATTTCCTGGGGAACAACAAGCTTTCCTCCTAAATCCACCTTCATCTTCCAGTCACTGGCATCCTCTAAGCTTCCTTGCCTCCTTGTTATCTTTATTAACTTTCCCTCCTTCTTGAACAAACTGAATTACGACTCTCTTTGTCTTAGACCCTCCTAAAATTGCCTGCCTCCGTATACCTTCAATGCCTGCAGCTACACGGTTGCATGAAATAAAAATATCAGTACTCCTGGAACTGATTAGTTTTTAATCAAGCTTGTCGCTGTATTCACTTCAATTTACTTACCTTTCTGGGATACTGTGTTGTCAAGGATCTTTATTGGGTTCAATATACCACCTTTAAAATTTTCAGTCTGCTGTAGTGTATGTTATTTGGTGTAAATATTGTAGGCCAAATCCAACAAACAGGCAGGTAAATCTAAGCAGTCTCCTCACCGAGTGTAGGATCAAAGTCAACCCTCATTTTGTATTTTTTATTTAATACTGTCTTAAAGTGCCAGGTGCAGGTAGGGGTTACATACAGGAAAAAATACAGAATTAGGAAGTAGGAAGCTTCTCAATGGTCTCCTTTAGCTCAGCCAGGAGGAGAAAAGTGCCCTCAGCCGCTAATTGACCCTGGAGGAGTTAACTACTTCAGCAAAACAGATGGCATCAAGGCCACTTCCAGGGATTGATGGTTTAACAGCCAAATTTATCAAAACATTTTGGAGCAATCTTGGAGATGACCTACCTGAGGTTCTTCTGGAGTCTTTCTCTCCCCACATCCTGTCATCGGGCAGTACTACCTCCCCAATAAAGGAGATCTTACTCTTTTAAAGAACTGGAGACCTGTTGCACTCCTGTGTACAGACCATAAAATACTGCCAAGAGCTTTATCAAACACACTCAGGGATTTCCAGAAAACATTATACATACTGACCAGTGCTATTGCATACCGGACAGGACAATTATGGACAACATTTTCTTAATGAGAGATGTACTGTAATTCAGTTGGTTGGATCTCATGATGTGAATATCATGTGTCATGTCACTAGATCAAGAAAAGGCTTTTGATATGGTGGGTCTCTTATTTTTCTGCACTTACAATAGGGCTTTTGGTTTTGGTGATTTGTGAATTGGCTCAGTCTTTTATAGAATGATGCATGGAGGATAAGACAGAGTTGCCCCGTCTCAGGCCAGTTGTATAGTTTGGCGATAGAGCCTCTGCTGTGCAGGTTGAGGGGTCAGCTCAGCGGGCTGTCTCTACCTGGGTCCCACGGTAGTGAGCATCTCTTTGCAGTCACTGTTTATGCAAATGATGTTAATATTTTCATCTCTAGTTTGGGGGTGTTCAAGCACCTGCTGGACGCCCTGTCCCTGTATGAGAAAGCAACATCTGGATGGGTTAACTGGGCCAGGAGCGAAGCTCTGCTGATGGGGTAATGGAGGAGATGTGTTGCTGGGAGGATTTAAATGGGGGAGAGAAGGAATAAAGGTGTTGGGTTTTTTCTGGACACTGAGAGGTTCCAAAGGAAGAACTGGGAGGGACAAAAGGAAAGTATGCGTTGTCTAAATGGAAATGGTTTCTACTGCAGCTGTTATAAAGGGGGAGGGTTCTGGGTGTCAACAATTTGGTTGCCCCGACTCTCTAGCATAATGTTGCATTGACTCAGTGATTCTCAAATAGTAGGGCACGCCCCAGTGCAATGCCCTGTGTGACCCCGCGGAACATACTTTTCTTGCTGTACTAGAATAAAGTGTAATTGCACCTCTCATTCGCTCTCATTGTCAGAGTGTGCACTGTTACGGACTAAAGAAAATTGTTAATAAAGTTATTCTTTGTTGTAAGTCGATCTATATGCCTTTCTTTTTTTTTTCCCTTTAATTGGGGGGTAAAAATTTTCTTCTTCCTGGGGGGTGTAACAGAAAATAATTGAGAAACACTGCATTGACTCCACCAGTTCAACTTATACAGGACATTCACTATAGACTTTTTCTGGTCTGGTGATCACTGGGTTAGGTCAGCTGTACTGTACTTGCCAGTGTCTGAAGGAGGACACGGGCTCCTGGACATTGCATCCAGAATCGCATCTTTCAGACTTTCAGACTCGACTGCACATAGATTAGTGTATAACTGTGGCCCCAGTTGGCTTGTCACAGCCTGTTTTCCACTAAGGTAAGCTGGACACTTTGGTGAGGACAAGCAGCTTTTCTTGGTGTACCCTAAAGACATTGAAATCGCTGTACTTTCCCCATTTTACATCTCGGTTCTGCAGGCATGGCAAACCTTGTAGGCTTTGCTATCTCCCAGTAAGACTCTGGCTATGTGGGTGTTTGAGCAGCCTTTATTTTTCAGTAGCTCCATCAGGACTCAATCCCTTCAGTCTGCCAGTCTGTGGGCCAGGCTATGGAGGCTGTACCAAGCTTGGTCCCTTGCTGATACTGGTATCCACATCCAAGTACCTTTTCAGGGAGAGGTGCAAGACCACCTCTACAAGGCTGATCCACAAGATGGTGGAAGGAGTCTTTGCTGCCTTGGCAGGGCATATTCGATCGTTCGTAATGGATCAGACTCTCCGTGACCAGTGAGTTGAGGGCAGTGAATATGTTTTGTCCTCCCTGTCTGTTACCCCAGCTGTAGGGAGGTGGCAGGTGTAGGAGAATAATTTCCCATTCAAAACCACTCACCTGCTGGGCTTCCATGATGCAGGGAAGAAAGCACTATATCAAGTCTGTGTTAAAGTCCTTAACTTTCAAACATTGTCAGAGGTCAGGGAGTTGACACGGGCTGGTTTTTTGGCTCAGACTTTTCTCCGAAGGGCAGTTGGCCCCTGGACAAGCTGGCCATTGAAAATCAGGCAGCATACCTGCAGTGGAGGATTGTACATGGGGCAATAGCTACAAACAGAAACAGGACGCACGTTAATTATGTGTCACTGTTCGGTGGGAGAGAACAGGGAGCTGGTTTTGAATATCTGATGTGAAATTTAGTTTTGTCTTCTTGCTCTTAGTGTTGTTTTTGCTTCTAAAGAGTTGTTTTCTTGGTTGACATTCAAATATGGCAGAAGTGTAGTCGTTTCAGTTAGGGGTTAAAAAAACCCTCCCCTCTCCATTCCTTTTCTGTCTCCTCTCCTCTCTATTAATTTCCCCTGCTCTCCTCTGCTCTTGCTTTTCACTGTATATAGAAAATCAAATTAATTAAAAGTACCCAGCTTCTGGACACAAGAAACATCTTTGAAACTTTGTTAATCCTTTAATTTTCTGAGAGCCCATTTTTCATCCTTTTGTACTCTGTTATTGCTGACTAAAAGAAACAAGGAAACAGATTTTTCCACTGAGGTGATTTCCACTGAGAAATGGATCAGAAGTTCCCATAGAGAGAAAAATGTCAGGAATATGTCATGACAACAGCAGCCGTTCCCCTCATCCTCTGTTGTGCTCGTTGTTGGCAAATTTTTAATTGGTATTATGTTTGCTGGCAGCTTTGGCTGCAGTAGAAGAATACTTACAGTTAACCCTGTGTTAGCTGAGATAACAGCTCTCTGGCAGACATTTATTGGCCTGCACCTCTGAGAAAATATGAAACTAAGCTTATTGTGTTGTCAAGTGATATGTACTTCTCCAACTATCCACTCATCAATGACTATACAACACAGATGCTATAATGCTGGTGATGGGGTGTGCGTGTGTGCATGTGTATGTGGGGGGGGTTTGCAGTATCTGACAAATAACAGCATGGAAAAGACATAAAGAACATAATATTTTATGATGGAGGAGCCAACTGTAATACAGAAGATATCAGGAGTACAAATCCTTTTGTTACGGCTGCTGCTCTTTGCACATTATAAAAAGTATGTTCCTGTCTGCTGCCGGCACCATCCACCCCGGAGCCCAGTGGCACACAGCCTCTGCCAGCCTGTCAGTCCGGGCGTCTGACTGTTAGTGACTGATAGCTCGCCTCTGAGAGACACATTTGATATATATTGAACCCATTGAACTGTTGAGTTGTGGTTTGGGGTTAGTTGCCTGCGATCGTGCGACTGGTTTCTTTTGTTGTTAACTGCAGAAGGTGCTGGTTCATGTGTATTTTAGGTTTTAGTTAGTACTGGCAGCCAGCATTTGTTTTCCCTTTTTATTTTTCAGTTAGATAGACAAGGGAAATGAAAAAACTCTTAGAGAGTCCTCCTTTGCTATATTCTGTTTTTGCTTTGAACAACATCCTCCTGCCCAACCCCTTGGTTCGTTGATGTAAACCATTTTTATTTAGCATCCAATGTACAATAAAACTTTTACCTATTAACAACTGAGTTTTTGTGTTGCTTCCCTTTCCCCTGAGCCGGGTCGTAACACTATTATTCAAGCAAGGAGTAACACAGCTGTAGTAGAAAGATACAATAAAGAATGCTGCAGAAAAAGAATGGTGACTCTGTCAATGCCCAGTATTATAAAATGAATCTTCCACTACTACACAACTCAGTTTCTGAATTTCTTTTTTTTTTTTAATCACTTATCTGACAATTTGAAACCAATTATTTCAATGACAAAACCGGTGGGAACCCGCCGGAGCACCGCATGGTATGTTTCAGTGAGTCAGTTTTAAACCACCGGATTTCAGAAACACAATTATCCATTTATGTGAAAGTTAGATGTATTCTGTGCACAAAGGATAGTGAGACCCTCACGCACAGAAAATGTTGTCCTTCAGAAAACTAACAGTAAATTCAATCTATCATATACATTTACATACAATCTGTTGCTGTTGATCATACACTGGTAGGGGGGCAGTCACAAGATGTTAATGTATTTCAGAGAAATAGCAATAGTGAACCAACCAAAAGACTAAATTCTTTTAATGCCAAAGCCACTGTATTTAATTTGCTTCAGGTGGGTGCTTCCACAGTGAGAGAACCTCACACTCCAAAGGTCATCTCATTTCTGACACTGGCTTTGGAGAGGGCCACATTGAGCCAGGTTTAATGCGCTGCACCAGAGTCAGGATAGGGGGCCATCAAATACGGGTGGGCATGCATACCCCCTCTCACCCAGCAGCCCTCCACTGAACTCCCCTAAAGTTAAAGTTAAATGACCTTGATGAGTAACATATAACAGTTCCAGAAAATTATGAAGATAACATTCACTGTACAGCTGCCATACGCTGCTCAAACTTTATGCATAGTGGATAGCCCAGCTGCTTGCTGAGGTTCTCAGCATTGTCAATAGAATACATGAACGTACCTATGAATGAATGAACAATTGAATGAATGAATTATCTCATCAATTAATGAACAAACATCATTTACATTTCATTTTCCTGTCATTCTTGTCCTCTAAATTATTCCATATGGGATCATTAAACATCTCAAGAAGGCTACAAATAAATAAATAAAGACTTCAATCACTCACCTGAGGCAAAGATGACTATGTCAGCTGTCAGAGAGCTGTTGTTCCCAGCATACAGCTACCCAGCATGCCGATCTGTATCCCTCGTACCAAACATTGGTCTGGAGAACCAAAGGTCTATCTCTCTTCAGAGCTCTTCCAGTTCTAACAGCCACCTTAATGGAGTCAGGCTCGTGTAAAGAACGGGCTGGTCATTTTCCAGAGAGCTGATTGGTCAGTGGGCAGTCTCATGTACCTGCCAAGCTTTTATCTAGAAGTTAACCTGCTCCAGAGCAGGTCAGTTGTTTCATGTAAGATACAGACCCCAGGTCAGATCCACCCCAATGAGACTGAGCCATGTTTGAGTGACCATCCTCCGTGTTTGAAAAAGGGCAATTTCAAACCACAGTCCCCAGTAAGAGCTGCTTCCCATCTGAACTGGGTTAGAGTGTGTCAACTTTGAGAACGGATGAAGACAAGTCCTTGAACATAGTTATGATGTTGACAATTCAGTATAATTCCGTTCCACTTCAGGAGTTAGGAGAGGAGGGCAGTTCCACTTTTGAGGTTGTATCCTAAATATAAAAATAAAACATGGTGTCATTTGATTAGCATAGCTTAGCATGAAAGGTTGAAACGCATATGTGAATCAGAGGTGCTTGTGAACATATTTTCAATATTAAAATTTTATTTTTTCATATTATTTTTTAATTAGAGCTTCTCTCTGTCTACTGTGAATTGGGGATGATCATACATGACTTTCTTAACTCCTACTTAGATTATTCAAGTGCTCCTTTTAGGTGCATGAATAAATCCTCCCTGGACAAGCTCCAAATCATACAAAATGCAACTGCTCTTGAACAGAAGCAACAGAAAATTTCACATTGCTCTGGTACAGTCCTCTGATTGGCTTACGATTGAATTCTGGCTCCTTTTTAAAGTGCTGTTGGCAACTTTTGTGTCCGTACATAGGCAAGCCCCTGACTATACAGCAGTCTTCTTCAATCACGCACAACCGGTCAAACACTGAGATCATCTGGGCAATGGCTATTGTCAGTCCCAGGAGCCAGTTATATGACTCATGGTGGCCGGGCCTTTCAAGTTATTGCTCCCTGAAGGTGGAGTGCCCTCCCCTTTTCCCTGCAACCATCTCTGTACTGTGATACTTTTTCCTGTCATATTTGTGGCATTCTGCCTTTGTATATGTGACGTGCTCTGTTATTGTTGTTGATTTATTTTGTTTGGAAAGCACCCTTTTTAATTTTTTTGTGCTAGGTCTTCTTAAAATAATCCTTACTTGCTTACTCACTGTGACCCAGGCTTTACATTACTAATGCTCACAGCACATTAATGCCAACAATCACAACAAAGGACACTGTTCAAGTGTCATACCTTTTGTTGTTTTTTTGTATTGTTTTTCTTTCAAATGCCTTGTGAATAAATTAGTTGTATTTTCTGTTGTGGCTGACATTCTTCCCTCCTGTGTTAGGTGTGTGGATCAAACCCAGCCGAATGTCCAGGATGAGGGAGAAGAGGGCTGACTTTGTGGCGGGTTGCCTGGGAGGAAGGGTCATCGCAGTTGGTGGTTTAGGTCAGCACCTCCATTATTTTCCCCATGTGTTGTTACCTGTCAGTTAAATACTCTGTTAATTTTGATATATTGCACCAACTCTGTCTGTAAATCAATATCACACACTTTACAAAGTACTTTCAATTTATTCATCTACAGAAATTAATTAGATCACCATTAAGGTTACTTTTCAATTACTCTTGGCTTTCCTTTAAAAATGTCACCAAGTCTAATCAGAACCAGCACAACCTCTAAATAAAAACCAAAAAAACAACAAATACAAGACAACAATAAAGTACACACCACACATGCTTGTCTAGGAAGTTTTAGAGCTCTAGAGCAGAACCCCTGATCAGATAATCAGGAGTTCTGCTCATCTTTCTGAACAGTAATGATGAAAAATCTGCTCCCTACAATAAATTCTGATTGGCTGTGACATCACCCACTGGAGCCAATAGGAGCATTAATGTAGAAGATCAAAGACGGAGGATGAGAATTGATGAATAAACACACAGAAGTAAAGCATCAAAGCTTGAGTAAAAAATTAAGACTGACTCAATTCTGAAATAACTTCAGTTTATCCATTGAAGTTAGTGTCACACACAACAAATCATGGCTGTTAGAAAGAGCTGATTCTTTAATTAAAGGAATAAAACCAGATGTCTGTATAAGACATATAGACAGTGTTAGCATCAGAGAGATCGTGGTATGTCAATGGGGCAGGTTTCACTGAGCCATTGGTGGCAGCTAAGCAAACAGAAAATGTCCCAACAATAAAGATCGCAATGTTGCAAAACAAGTGCAAAATCCTTGAGATAAAACACAAGTCCATAATCCACTAGCGATCAAACCAGGAGACTATTTCCAGAGAGGATTGATGCTACGCATGGTGGTCATCACAGGGCCAACACAGAGACCAACAACCACTCACACCTATGGGCAATTTAGGCTCACCAATAAACACAAATCATGTCTTTGGACAGTGTGAGGAAGCCCATGCAAGCACGGGGAGAACATGCAAACTCCGCACAGAAAGGCCCAGGCCTGGGAACCGAACCCGCAACCTTTTTATTGGTGGGCAATAGTGCTAACAACTATGCTGACCCCCTCAGTGATTCCAAGTTATTTATTTTGAGGCCCATTGGTTAGTCTATCTTTGGATTTGTAAGTGGTGTGGGATCTTTCTTTGGCCACCTTTCGAAAGCATTCATTACGTTCAGTTTGGGATGAGTGCAGTTTGTTTTATGTTAGTTACCTGTCACCTTACCCCTGCTGTTAAAGGTTTTTTTTGGATGTGTTTTTTTTGGAGGAAATCTAACAATATGTAATATATCATCTATATAATTTATCAGAGCTGATCTTGTGCTGTATCCATCTATTCTGATACTTTCTGACTGAGGTGTGATCTCAAAGAGCTAAAACACAATTTATCATCAGAGTCATTGTACTATATCTGAACCTCCTTGAGTTAACTTGAAATATCACTTCTGTGCACATCAAAGTATAGAATTTCGATAACATTTCAATAGGCTTTAAGTGTGTCATCAGACATATTCTGATATCTTTGTTCACTGTGACAAATCTGCAACAAATGTATTAATGATATAATACTTAAATATATTTAAATAAAACTCATAAACAAGTAACATGTGATTACAAGCCTCTAGGTCTTTATCAGGAATCTTTTGTCAGACCAGTACAACTTGTAAGGTGAGGTTCACCGGATCAATGGATACAAGGGTCTGGAATCTATTGGAGTCTTGCCTCTTGATCGAGGGAGAGCCTACACACTTGGACTTAAACGCTTGCACAGCAAACAGAAAAACTGTCAAGCTGTTAATACAGCATGTAAAACAGATTTAGGGACACTTCAAAAAGTCACAGTTCTAGTATCAAATACATTTTATCATACTCGTGGGTCTGTTGCCTTCCAGCTGCTCTGCTCAGAATGCGTGCAGAAATATTAGGACACCCTTTAATGATGTCATTATTATACAACAAATATAATTTCATGTTATGAGTGCCCTTTAAAAAATATGTTCTCACTTGGAACAGCGCTGTTCCAAATGAAAACATACACTGTCAGAATCACAAACAATCTGCACAGCCAATGCTGATCAAATGGCAGGAATTGCACTTGTTAATGTAAGCAGTAATGATAACCCTGTTGGGCTCGTGAGTGATGCTCTGACGATTGTAGTCGTACATTAAAAGTTTCTCCTGTGCCTGCTCAATGGTACTGGTGAAATTCTTCAAACTGAAGCAGGAGCCATGGTTTGACTTGAGGACAAAAACACTCAAGTCAGAGACCAAACTATGCAAATATGTGTGAGATAGGGAGATTGTCCCTTTAAATCAGGCCAGGGAAATCAAATATTACTCAACTCTCTTTTGGTTGAATAATCACATATAAAAAAAAAATTACTTGGTCAAAAGGTGGTTGTTTTTAATAACTCGCCATGGTAATGACTCCACCACTGTTGCTAAGTTACCTGAATTCCCATTTTCTCCTCCACTGAGCTGCTGAGGAAGTTTGGTATAAAGAGAGACTGTGAAAAGCCACAAATAAAAGAGAGGTAAATTTTTGTCGATGACATGCAGATTGAGCAGATATTGACTCACTTTTCTGCTCAGCTGTAAGCATTAGCAAGATCAGACACCGACACCCCGTATATGCACACACAAATGGATGTCCACCCGTTATACACAGAAAGAAATGTATTGGCGGATTTATTCCTGCGAGCACAGTCCATCCGCTATGACATTTGTTTTGCTATTACAGCTCAACAGTTGATCAATGTGATGTTTTTTCATCAGTTTTAAGACCTTGCCCATCTCCTAGATTGTTAATTTGTGTGTAGATGTGCCTATGATATTGTGTTTTTTCAGATATAGGGGAGCTAAAGCTACTTTCAGTTCACATTTATGGACATCCACAATGAGAAAGAAAAAACAACAAAAAACTGACTCACTCTTTGACAAGAATAACCAGGTTATAGGGAAGGACACTGACCCATATGTGCATAGTGTGTGGGGTAAAAAACTATTATCTGAACTATGCGCTTATTTATTCAAGATAAACTCAGTTACAGAGATGATTAAAAGACTGGCTTTTAATTGGTTGAACCAGGAAAACATTGTTTTTTAGCACACACACACTTTTCTCTGTCAACACCTCAGAGAAATAATCAATAATGGGCCTGACATCTGTTAACGCTTTGTGTGTGTGTGTGTGACGGAGTGAAAAAGAGAGCAATAGAAAGAGAAAAAATGCCAATCTTGTCCTGCTGAGAGGGGCAGGCATTGGAGAGAGAGGCCTGAATGAGAATAAATTCAATTAAATGGGTGTGTGTGTCTCTGTGTTTGATAATGTGAAAATGACAGAGTGAGGGGGGTATGAGAGGAAACTGGCAGATACGTTACATTTCTCTGTGTGAGTGCCAGCTGTGACTCCGGCTTGCCGTCTAATCCCTGAAGATATTTTGGTCTTGTGAGTCATCGCTGGTTTATGGCTCATTACCAACCCTTTAACTTGGAAAATGTTCACAGACCAAAGAGCATGTATGTGAATTACATTGTATGAATTTGTAGTTTTTACTGAAACTGCGCTGGATTGAAATGCAGAATTATCTGTTTTCTTTAATCCTTAGATGTGTGAAATAAGATGCTTTATATTGGTCTGGTGATTCTGTTCAACTCAGGTTGACCAAACTGGACTCATTTTGTAGTGACTAAAAGAAGCTGGTGATTTATCTATTTTCTGTGAAAGCCCCCCCCCCCGATCAGTTACAAGGAAGTCCATGAAGTTCTGTTGCTTGCATGACAGACCCCTGAAATACAGAGAACACAACAGTTTGACGAAGTCAAACATGTACTATGTGAGTGAGTGTCACCATATGATGTGCCTCTAAATTTCAATCTGGCACACCATCTAAAAGATTATGACATTTAAAATGTTATGACAGTGTTTCCTCTACATTCATTTAGGGAGTGGTGGCCCGCCAGGTGCAGGGGGAGGTGTGTGTGTGGGGGGGTCCTATTGAAGTTAATAGGACGTTAACTACTCCCAAGAGCACGGCCTTGAAAGTGACATCACGTCAGGCACCAGGTTAGATAGTCCGGAGTGTCGGCCTGGAAAATGTCCCACAAGCAGAAGTTGGACACCCAATGGTAGAGGCAAATAGCATTGACAAATTAGCAACAGAAATAAAAAACAACACAGAAACCAGAGAGGTGTACTACTAAGCGAGATTAGTGCCTTAGTGAGCTATGTTGAGCCTAAAGTCAGACTTTCCCGTGTCACAAAGGTGACTTTCTTTTAAACTGGCTATATCACTGGTGTACTTATTTTGCAAACATAACCTGGTCTGGACCAGTTTTTGTTCTAACTTTCAGCTTAAAGTCAGCTATAAAAAGCTCTGCCCCTTCACTGATCATCCTCCCTGAACGTGGCCTCACTGTTTTTGGACAATCCAGGGAATGTTGGTGCTCTTTGGAGGGAGAGTTTTTCCAGACCAGAGTGATCTGTTGGCATTTTCTGATGATATTCTCTATGAGCGATACAGATTCTCAGCTGAGGGAATATGTTACATATGTCATCCTGTTGACCAGATGGAAGTAATGGGACCAAACGCAGCCATCAGCAGCAGTTTTTCACCCCCCCAATCAACAGATGTGTTTTATTATTTATTAAAGTTCTGGAAAAGGAAAAGTCTTAAATATATAATGTCAATCATGCCTGACAAAATATTTTCAAGTAGCATTTACTGCAGTACCCTTTTCGTATACTCCAGTTGCTTGATCTCAAGTTTTAGTTTCTTGATTTCAAGCTCTTTTTTCTGATTATCCAGCTCTAGATTTCTTTTATAGAGGGCCCTCACATTGTCTGCTCCAACCTGTATTAATAGGACATTGAGGTGTTCGTGTAAGAGTACATGAGACAGTTACCTCTGTGTGGGGGCCAGCAAAGGTGTGTGGGGGCTTGAGCAACACTAATGTGTCTCCTTCAACTGTAAAATAGACTTTTCTCATCTGAGAAACAATAAATATGCATTTAGTGTTTTACCACCAAAGCACTTATACAGTACAGGCCAAAGGTTTGGACACACTTTCCTATTTATTTGAAGAAGGTTTGTCCAAGCTTTTGGCCTGCACTGTACATACCCTGGACAACAACTTGCTGCTGGGAGCTGCCCTTCATTGTTTGACAGGGCCAGCTCCTCTGAGGCCGTGTAATCTGCTGGAGCGGCACCCCCAGTCTTTCCTCCTATAATTTTTCTTCTTGAAAAATGAACACTTAATATGCAGTGTATCATTAACATTCCACTAAAAGAGTGATAAATGTACAGCAAATACAAACCACTTTGGATTATATTTTTGTGCTAGGTCCAGATTTGCACTGCTGACACTACAAGTATATAGATAAATAAATAATAAATTAATAGAACACCAATTAAAAAATTGCTTAAACTTTTTCACAAATAAGACAAATCAAATTAATTTCCCTTTGATTTGGCCCTAATCTAATTGATTTCTATGTATTCTTCATTATGAGAAAAACCATCAACCAAAAATCACTAGAAAAAATTCCAGGACCGGAAACATAAACAAAAGGCAATAGCAAATGAAAAAGGAACAGGAAAATCTATGGATGGCTCAAACAAAACATTCGGGCAACAGGGATGAGGAAGGCCATGTATGATACGCTGATGAGCTCAGGAACAGCAGGTGATGATGAGTGACCCAGCTCAGCTGCGCCTCACTCGGTCCTGAAAAGAAAGTAAAAATTCGAACGTCTAACCCTAACCCAAACAAAACAGGAAACAGAACTCAACCACAATAAAAAAATAAAAGCTCAGACAGGAAACGTTAAATACTGGAAAAAAGGTAGATGCTGCTGACTGCATTTTCAGATGAGCTTGTTCAAATATTTCTTGGAGAAGAGAGAAACAACTGACACTAGTCGTGTATCATTAGCCTTTTACTCAGCCTTATTAATTAAATTTTAATTTTAAAGTTTTGTTTTTTTGTTTTTTGATACTGATACTGTATAAGGGGTGATATGTATTGGTTGTAGTTGTTGCCTTTGCCATTTTCAACTGGCCAGTCAATAAACAGGTATAATTTAAAATCATTTAAAATACTACACTGTTTAAATTGCTTTTATATTTAATTTTCCTGATAGAGAAAAAAGTTAACCATTACAGGAGTTCCTCTGCAAGACTGTAGCATTTCAAAATTTGCTTTGTTTGTGTGCATTTTTGTGCACAGGAAGTGCAGTGCAAAATAAAAGTTTTAGAGACTGTTGGGAACTGTGTTCAATTGACAACACAACACCATAAAGGAGACATGTGGTCAGTTCCAAATTAATCTCACAAGATGAAAATGAACCCAAACAAACAGCCAGACTTACAAAAAAACATCTTCTGTCACAAGAAGAACACGGAGTCCTGAAACAGATGGTCTCGTCTCCACAGAGTCCCAATCTCAGCATCACAGAGTCAGTCTGCAATCAGAAGGAAAGACAGAAGACACTTAGACACGTTTGGATCTGTTTCCTGTTTGCTGCACTATGGACGAAAGTAGTAGAGATTTTTTTGAAGCCATATTTTGAAAGCGTCCCACTGAATGTTTCTAGAAAAGGTTCAAATTAAAAACTAAACACATCATTATGCATAAAGCAAAGATGTGAAAAGTTCAGCACAGATTTCTTTCAATTCTATAAAAATGTACCAAAAAGAAAAAGTTTGTCAAATATTCATACTTAGAAAGCTAAACAGAGCCAGAGCTGGTTACTTATTGTAACGATGTGGGCCTTTGAGCTTCTGTACAATAGCTGTTCCCAGCCAAGTTCTCCATTTGGTTGTGGCTTTCCCTGTTCACCCTGCCTTCCAGCATCTTGCACCCTGCTGTGATGTGCTGGACCATTTCAGGGTCATCTGTGCAACTGGAGTCCTGCCTGGTGTGGTAGGACTTGAGGATGTCATGAGCAGTTATAATTGCTTCCTCTATGCTGGCATTCAGTCCAGCTATTTACTGCCATTGGTATGTTGGTATGAGTTGATCTTGGTTGAATTTGATTAGACACATTCATGATTTCCGCGTGAGTCATGAGTGATTCACACATCTTTTTTGGAGTAGAGTATTTGTGTTTCCATTGGATGATGCAATGTGCCCAAACAACAACCAGGGGGCATCTGTGAGCAGGAGGATGCCACCATAAGACAGCAGCAGGGAGTAGGGAGCATGAACGGGGGGGACAGAGTTGCTCAAGTAAGCAGCAAAGGAGTTGTCACAAAACATATATTGTATTGTGAGACAGTCATCACTTAGCACAGTCACCAGTTAAACCGAAACACCGGGTCGACTGTGCTGTGATGTGAGCTAGAGAGAAAACGGGGAGAGGAAGCAGTGAATCAGATCAATAGAATGTTATTTTCTGATCATGTTCAACATCACAATTAAACTTCCCCACGCACAGGTTTTTTGATATCAGCCACATATCGTTTGTCCTACCAGGATGGTTCCTCTTGCCCTTACTTCTCTTCATCGTTGGGTTTATACTTTCGTAGGCTGTTTCATCCTGGATAGCAGCTGTAACACACGGCAGTCCTTGGCCTGCTATCCTCCATGTTAGTTACAGTCTGAGGGGGCTGGAAATGGTTTGAAACTCTTTATGGATTGTGAATGTGTTGTGAGGAGTTTCTGTAGCTTGATGTCATTGGCCAGATAATAGTCAGATAATATTTCCATGGATCGGCCTTTAAGGTGTGGCGAATAAATCCACCAAAATAAAATGGTGCGATCAGCATAAAAACTCTATTTTCTAAATATGATAATATGATAATAAACATGAATCCACTGTGTAGTCATCCAACTTGATTAGCATTGCGGCAACACCATAATATGAGTAACATCCTCTCTGCCGCCTGAGCCCTAGTTCAAATGCAGCTTTCTTTTTCATGGAAGTTGCAGGGTCTTCTGTCTCCTTGCTGGGCCATTTCATCTTCACAAAGAAACTTTCCAACGATGTTTGTTTTTTACTCATTTTGCTAGCTTGTTGGTTTAATTTTAGCGATAATGTATCACGTGACCAAGACAAGCGTCTTGACATTCGTAAAGAGTGAGTCATAGACAAATGTAACAGAGAGAATCCAGTCATTTTTCAAAATAACTCATTGTTCTGTGTGGCCTGGTACAAATAACTTACAGACCGGTACCAGTCCTCGGCCTGGGGGTTGGGGACTGCTGTTATATTGAACTTCCCCAGGGCATTTCATTTGGTCCTGGTGATCTGGTGATAGGTGACCTTCGCGGTTATGATCAATAATCTCAGGTCTGCTGCAGATGTGGCCTGTATCATAAAGGTGGATGAACATACTTATATTTTCTTCTTGTCATCTGGTTTAATTTACCCAGACATCCGTAATCTTTATAAGAAGTCTCACAATGGTGGTAATCAAATTGCTAATTGAACCCATCTCAATCAGTGCGCATTCACATAAAAGGGGCTGGGCATTGTTGTTGCATTCCACCAATTGGATCATGAGGAAGACACAAAGAGCATATTTCAGAATGGAGGCGCAAACTACAATATAAAAAAAAATATGAAGACTATCAACCAATAATTTAAGCAAAAAGCAACACAGTTTCAGCGGCCAGCAAACATTCTGTGCCAAAATTCACAGTCTGTCAATGCGTAAATTACAGAGATTACAATATTAAATCCACACTACATCGATGAGATTTACTGTACGTGTGTCCCATAAATTTATGTTGTTTTTTTTTATATTGCTTTTGACAAATTTATTTTAATCTCATCATCTCAGTTCCAACCTCAGTGGAATAAAGTGGACTTGGGAGCAAGTCTGTTTACCTTGTCCAGAAAATCACATGGCTGAACTCGGCAAGATATTTTCTTTCTTTTGAGAGCTCCTCTCACTGATCTAGTGCCCACATCAATGGGCTTTTCTGGGAATGGGCAGGAAATTGTCTGTTTTAAAAAAAGCACTCAATTAAAACAAGTTCCTCTCTATTTTGCAGGAGAACCTTTGCTGCATCTTGGACTCAATAAAGATCTATATTATTGGGACTTTTTTAGCAAAGCACAACCAAGTCAAGTCGAGAGTTTCTTCAGCAATAGCAGAACCATGATGCATGAAACTAGATGATAAAACTAGGGGCCATTTAGAAGAAGCTTGAACCTCCTAGTTTTGTCCCAGTTAACTGTAGTTACTGAGTGTTGTCAGCTTTATGAAAGCCTAAATATTTTGACATTTTAATGTCTGACAAGCTGAGGATCCCAACAGCGTGAAGTGATTCAGTAACACCAAAGATGGCGGTTCACAGAACAATACTTTCTGTGAACTTCTGCATGTCTGTCCACATCTGGCCAGGTACAGTTTAAACCTCCAAGTATGTTCTTCCTATCTTTTTTTGCTAAAGATACTCTGAGAATAGAGTTATGTGGAAAGGGTGAGAGACTGTAAGGAGGGTTTTAAACATTTTACTTTTCATTATTTTTCCAGAAGCATAAGTAAATATTTAGATGTTAATATTGAGCCAACAAATAAAAGGTAATACATATTTGACTCAAGAACCTTTGGTAATCCATCATTGGCGTCATTGGCTCTGATGTCTTTGTCCAACATCAGATTTTTTTAATTTTTAATTTTAATCTGAAGTGAATTTGATAGTTTAGGCTGCACAAAGTCAGTTTTTGTTTTTGTAGTTTAGTAGTTGTTGTTGTTTCAAACTAGGCCAGAGTATGAATGGTGTCAGAAAAATGTCCATTTATTGCCTGAACAGCTTGAATGGAAAAGACTGGGACTTTCCTTACATCATTAGAAACTGGCTCCAGCCAGGGGAGAACTAGACTACAAGCCTAATTTGGAAAAGTATGAGACTATTATTTCTGTGATGAAACCTGAGGAGGGCCAGCTGACTTTAAACAGTGTCTTGGATCAAACTCGTGTTTATCTCTTGTAAAAGAGTACACTTCATTTCAATGAACTCTGAAGTTTTCCAGTGAATAATATTCACTTTCCGAAGACTCCAGTTGGTCTGTAGCTGTCGAGTTGTGATAAGGGTGACTGGTCCAGACCTGGATTCCTGACCATCAAACAAGCAGCAATGGCAACTATATTTCATTTTACAGGAGGCTTTACAGTTTACACAATGCTTCTGTTACTGTCTGTTTGTTTTGTCAAAGCAGAGACTTTGGAACATTTTTCGTTTTTCATCATTGCTAAAGCTCTCTAGTTTTGACGAAATATTTGAGATTTCCAACATGATGAGATGTAGCGAAACAAAGAAGTATTACTGACCTTGTCATCATTGCCAGCAGCTGTTGTGCTGTTCAATTCTACAGTGCTACAGCTGACTTTTCCTCACTGACAGAATTTTGTGTGATTAGTGTGAATGTAGCGTTGGTTAGAAAGAACCAAAGGATAGATAATGGAAAGAGAACATGTCATGAAAGTGTTTACTGCACAGATTATGAACACTTACACAAGCACCACTGTACATTTGCTGTGGCTTCCTTTTTTTTTGAAATAGCGGAGTATGAAAATCATTCAGAATGATGTAAAATGAATGGAGCCTCGTGAACTCGATGAAATGCTGTCTAAGAGCATGGACGTTTTTATATTTTAAAAGAGCTGTGATTATAATGAGAGATGCAGGAGCTGTTGGGAGGTCTTTAGTGTGGTCGCATTGATCCTGTCTTTGTTTTGACTTCATCAGTGATTGACTACAAAGAGAGTTCAGCAGGGAAAACGGATTATTCATTTATCCTACATTATAAAATCTCTGTTATGTTATACTCGTTTATTTTTAAACTCATGTACTAAAATACATTTAGATTATTATCTTGCCACTTCCACTGTGTTCTGTGGACTAAATGGCTTAATAATTGTTTACTTGACTCATTCAATGGAGTTGGATGGAAATAATACAAATTATTTATGTATACTTTCCCTCATATGTTGCAGTCACTGAAAGCCTTTATATCTGATTTGAAAAACAATTATTTAATAAAGGCTGGATATCGAAACTGTGCAAACAATGAAACCAGATCTGAAGCTTTATTGTGTAGCACACTTGAGTCATTAGTGAGGATTGTTGGGTTAGGATTGGGGATTGTTGTATCTTACTCTCACTGTCGGAACCACATGTGAGGCTGAAATTATTGTTTATATTTGTTGATCACATGTTGATCATGTTTTCCGCAGATCTGGAAATCAAACCCAAAACTTTGGTTTGGGTACTAGTGTTCTAGAAATTCTGAATAGCATAAAAAATAACAAATTGCCTTCCATTTGATTGCAAAGATTGTACAACATCTAACTCCTTGTGGCTAAAAGAATAAAAGTGCAGATAAAATACTTAAAAGGACAGACACAAAGCCCACATCATATCCAACATTTACCTCCCTGCTGCCAGAACTGCGAACAAGTACTTTTATAGGTGGGAGGAGTGTCTAATTGTGTTTGTCTCTTGCTGCAATCATTGAGCCCTGTGAGTGGAGATGAGACAGGGGAGCCATGTCTGTATGGAGTCCTGAGGTGATTTCATGTCAGCCACACAGACGGAGAGCGACAGTTTCTGAAACCTGAAGAAGTACAGACATTGCTGTGCCTTTTTGTTCACCACGGAGGGGGTGTTTAGAGTCCATGTGAGGTCCTGAGAGATGCATCGCCACAAACTGAAAGTCACTGAGACAAACACTGGGCAATTCACGCACACAGGAATCTTCACTGCTACCCAGAGGGAAGCTACACAGGCACAGAGAGAATATGCATACTCCCAGGCCTGGGGTTCGAACATCCTTGCAACCCTGAGATGAGCAGGGAGAATAAGAATGTTAAGGGAGGGGGGGAAAATTAGGCTAATTAAGTACAAAGCAAGGAAAGAGGTAAAGAGCAAGCAGCGGGAGGAGGAAAGCAGCAGCTTGTGAACTGACATGACGTCTATGTGCCGAGAATCAAAGCAACGACAGGAAGCCTTTGAGCAGCAAGGAGTGTGTGTCTTTGTTCTACTATATGCATTTGTGTGTGTGAGGACTGAGCAGGCCCGTTTTGCTCTGAAAAGGCTGTGTCGGCACCATCACTTTGTTTTTCCAACAAAAAGATGATAACAGCCTTTTTTAGACACACACAAATAGACACACATACCGTGCACTCACCTGTTCATATCATTTGGGGATTCGCTGTGATGTGGGTCTCCATGGAAACAGCAACAGTTTAGAGCCGGCTGATGCATAATGACAGTGAGCATTGCAGCTGAAGTGATGGAGGAGGGTTAAACTGAGGGAGGACAAAACCTGGTGACGCTAAACATCTCGTCAACTACTACCTTCAATAAACTTTGGTCTTTAGCCACTTGATCTCTCCTGAAGCATAAACTGAACCCAGATATTTTCATGAAATCTGTTTCCTACAACTCCCTACCTTACAAAAACACAAAAAAAATATTCTGAAGTGTTATGCAAGAAGAAATATCGGAGCCTCCAGTCAGAGATAATTGGTAGCTTTTATGTTAAACTCTGCCAAACATCCAGTTTTTAAGAAAAAAAACAAAAACATTATATCTTGTCTTTTATATGTTAGTGTTTGCAGGAAGAATGAATCAAAGAAGAGTTTTAAAAGTGGAAACTGATGACTGTGAGGCTAAATGAAAGAAAATTTTGTCGGCTAGAAGAGCAAGATATTATTCATTCATCATTAACATTTCAATGTTTTAAACTTGACTCTGTTTTACTTGTTTATTTCTGGCATTTCTTCACATATAAAGCTGCATCGATCCAATTTTTATGTTGCTTTTTAGTTTGGGACCAAAACAAAAACCTGAAAATGCATGCTTTGGCTTCGATTCTCTATCCATTAGAATGATTGGCAGCTGAGTTAACCTGAGGCTTGACTTTACTCACCTCACTCATTTATCTGAGGATTATTAAAAGCACACCCACTGTTTCAAATTAGCTAAGCTTGGCCATGCCTGTTTGTAGCCTCAGTGATATGTTGCTCTGACTCTTTAAGCTCTTAACAGAGAAATTAAGTTATTCTTGGCAGCTAAGATTGAAGATTCCCTACTGTTGCAGTGTAATGACCATGTAAACTGCAGGAAGGATCATGCTGCATCTTGCCAACAGGATCAGGATAATGGCCATTGAGTTTATTGTCTGATTTTAAATCAGACAAATCAAACGGACCTTCAGAAGCACTGGCCCCCAAATTCTTTTAATTGTCATTGTTGTAATGAGGTGATTGTGGTCAAATAGCTCTTTATATTTTTGGCGTAAATAATAATGGGGAACACAACAGAGACACGAGGAGGTGAGAGGGAAGCTAGGTTGCTATGGGAGCCAAGAAGTACAACCTTACAACCGCTCATTGGAAAATTGTGTTTTCTCAGGGTTAGGCTAGGCTGGAATTATAACAGTGGCGTGAATTGCTGCAGGCAGCCATGTTGTGTCAGCATGTTGTGCAGCCCCCACATCGGCAGGAGCTGCACGTAAAAAAGAGAAGGGTTGGAGGTGTTATACTGAGTCTTTACATGTGTGAATGTTTATTTTTTGAGAGAACCATGACTCTAGAGTAATTTCAATTTCTTCAAGTTTTGAATTGTCAAAATGAATCAAATTGTTGGTCAGTGTTTCCTAACCAAATCGCTCCTGCTCTCTGTTGCAGGCAACGAGCCGTCACCATTGGGAACGGTGGAGGGCTACAACCCAGTGAAGCGACGCTGGGAGTATGTTGCACCTATGCCCACTGCACGCTGCTCATCTGCCCTTCTGCAGACAACCAGCATGCTCTTTGTCATCGGTGGTGTTGCCCAGGGCCCCAGTAATGCTGTAGAGGCTCTCTGCTTACAGGAAACAGTGTGACTCACACACTAGCACACACAGAGGAATAAATGCAAATTGACATTGATATTTTGTTCATTTTTGTGAAACAAACACATGCACTGGATCCACAGAGAAACATTTAGATACTTTTCTATGTCCAACTCATGGATAGCTCTTGTTATACTGGGGTACAAACAATTTTTTCACACTCAACAAGCATTTTCAAAGGAGAGCTGCAAAACCAGTTTGTGACAGAGCAGGATAGACGAAAGGTTAAGGACATTCAAGCTGGGACTGGAAAAGACAAAAAACAACATCATTTCTACTCTGGGGAAATCAGAGGAAGACAAAAAAAAATCTACAAAAAACAGACGCACACACCATGTCTAATGAAACAACACGCCTTTGAACTGTTTTTCAGAATTAAGCAGGGTACTTTTCTGGATATTAAAGGAACATAGGGCCATATCTGTATCTCCTCTTTGCAGCAGTGTCGCCCTCCCCCGCTGCTGCAACAGTGAGTGTGGACATTTTTCTACAAGCTTAGAAAAAACACTTTGTTTTAGACAGTGACATTCTGGGAATGTGAATGTCTCTTTTGGTTATTCTTGTTGGATTGCTGTGTTGTATACGTACAAACGTTAGCACTACCAACAGCTACCACAGTGTCATGGAGAATGGCCCTTAACGTATATCGCAAACAGCCCCAACAGAGCAGGTTCATCCATTATGTTGACCACACCCACTGTGTTTCCCTTGTTTTATTAGAAGAAAAGTTGATTGTGGTCCAACATGTTGACATCTAGCTTTGTTACGCACCCACCCACCTCCGGTATGACATCCGCACTTGGTTTTTCAGACTGTGGCAAGTGAATGGAGTAAGTCAAGTCAATCAGCAGTTAAACCCACTGCACTGAAGCATCCAGACAAATAAAAAATAATCTGCACTTCAACTTCTTGACATGTTATATTCCCCTGAGTTTGATGATTGATTTCATCACATTGAGTTTTTTACCTGACATGACAGATAAAAAGGGAGGAGGATCTTAAAGTGATGAAACATGTAACTGTATGGAGGGATGGAAGAACGAAAAGAATAACACCTTATCATGCAAAACATCTTAATTAGAGTTTTTATTATTTACCCAGTTTTATCAAGGGAATACAATTCCCATATTGTATAATAGATGATTTAAGTCTAAACCATACACTTGGAGACACCTCCTCTGCAGGGCTAATAATGAAAGAGGCAGGGTGAGGGTTGCTGCTGACTGACACTGTCAGCAGAATGCATGAAGCGATTTGAGGTGCTTTACAACACCAAGCAATTATTGTGACAATTAGCGTCACTGATTGGTGTCCCAAACATGAAGATGTGAGTGCAATAGCTTTGTGACTGTCACACATGATGATAGTTGTTATAAGCCAACGTGCAACAAATACAAGTATTCACAAATCTGCCTGGAGAAATCAAATAAAGAAATAAAAGAAGCTCACTTTGACCATGTGGTCTATGCCCAGTATATTATAGGATACCATTATATACACTCATATTATATAGACAGCTGCATTTGTTGTCTGCACAAACGTGAATGATTAAATAGTGTTTTATGATTAATAGTTGTTTAAGCACCAAGACTGTCTTAGAAGTATAAAACAGACAACCTGTCTGTATGGAGACTGATAAGTTGCAGGGAACGGTGGCTACAGTTAACATACACTACAGGCCAAAAGACACACTTTCCTATTCATTTGAATGAGAAGGTGTGTCCAAACACGAGTATACAAAGCGATGCATATCAAAAATAATAGTAAAAGCTCTTCTATTATTTGGCAGGACAACCCACACAGTTGGTCTTCATTTTCATTTGTTTCCAAATAATCTTTCCTTTGC
This sequence comes from Echeneis naucrates, assembly GCF_900963305.1. NCBI lineage: Eukaryota > Metazoa > Chordata > Actinopteri > Carangiformes > Echeneidae > Echeneis > Echeneis naucrates. The sequence goes on from NC_042517.1 coordinate 24,607,604, forward strand.
CTGTAAATAAAAAAAAAAAACGTTCTGCCACTGGCAGAACATTGATGACTGATAAGTATCAGTGTCCAGCAAGTGAAAAATGTGATCAGTAGAAACGAACTTTAACTGCTGAGCCAAGCTCCATTAAAGGAGCATTCTCAACAACAACAGTTCAACTGCCTCCTCATTTATGTTACATTTTCTGTATTTAATGAGGGGAAAATTGGGTTGTTGCAGGTGGAGTTTAGTTAGTAACCATCAACAGTTGGTTTATCCTCAAGGAGTGAACACTGAGTTCACTGACCCTTGAGCAATAGCCAAAAGCAAGTTTATTCATTCAAGTACAGTATTGGCCAAAGGTTTGGACACACCTTCTCATTCAAATGAATAGGAAAGTGTGTCCAAACTTTTGGCCTGTACTGTATGTTGAGCTTTAACATTACAAAAAAAAAGTTTAAAGAAGGCATCTTTGGATTCATCTGGAGAAATTTTTGCGTTAAACAAGTCCAGTGAGTCCAGAGTTACCAGACAAATGTCAACAAAACAATAGTGACTTGCAATCGCTTTCACTAGACCCTATGTGGCCATTAAACAGATTCAGTCACATGTGGACCACAGAAAAGATGACATGGGAGATGAACTCAAATGCAAGAACAATTCAAGACTAATATGGTTTGGTAGCTCATAGGTGAATGAAAGAAATTAGGGTTCTCGCCTAAATTAAAACACACAACATCTCAAAAGATTTAGGTTCCATATGACACATCAAAGCCATTTTTTTCTTTTACAGATGAAGCAGATGATACAATTAGTGAAACCTTTAGGCTCCCTGGAAAATACAGGCAGTATTTGATTGAATGTACTGTGTGTGAAAAGTGAGAAATAACTAAACATGGTTTAACATGGTGAGTTCACAGACAGACCTTCAAGACTATTCTGAATTACTGAGTCAGTGTTGCAGGAAGTGCTAAAGGAAGTGAACTGGCCCATCTCCTGATGCAGGAAGCCCCTTGCACAGACTCATGTGTATTCGTATGTACAGAGCAGGACAGAACAGGACAAAGCAGTGAACAATTCAGAGAAGGTAGAGACTGGGGGCTATCTCTGGCTACCAAAGTTAGTGTGTGTTTCCTCCGCACAAACACACAAACACAGGTCCTTTTCACTGTCGTGCCCCACTTCTCTGTCCTCTATGCCCTGGCAGACCTTGTTGACAGAGTCAGATATCCTTTGCTGTGACAGAGCACTGAAGTTGTAGCAGCTCAGATGAGACGTCAGGTGACAGGTGGTTATTTATGGTGCTGTATTGTGTGCACTTGATTGAGTGTGTGGCGACACACTTGTCACATAATGTATGTGTACACACAAGCACACACATAGACAGACCTACAAGCCTGGATGCTCAATCACTCTCTCACTCAGTTGGCTCCGTTGTGTGAGTTCCATTGAATGTGCTTTTCTTGTAGATATATTTCTAATTATAATTGGCTTTATTTACACTTTCATCTTTTATGTGACCTGAGGTGTTTTTTTTTTGTATTGTAGTACTACAGTGGGCGACTGAGGAGAGCAAGCAGGGACACCAAACTGATATTCTGAAGCCTCCACTTTCTAATTTTGCCATCACTACTTACATTTTTAAAAACCATATTTGGAGGAGAAGGTGTATCTGTCTTGCTCTCTTTGCTACCCTGATTGGGTGGTACAGTCTGTCAATCACACAGTAGCCCCAACCTCTAATACAACCCATGCTTTATGGTCTGCTTCCCTTGAAATTGATGACTTAAAACTAGAGACTGAGAAGGAGGGAAATTTTCCCATTGACTTCAATACATTCTGACTAATTTTACAACCAATGAGCAAGACCAACTCATTATATTGCAGCTTCATATTTATTTCCACTGACTCCGGAGGAAACTATCAGGCTCTTTAGCCGCTAAATGTTCAACTATGTTCACCAACTGCTCTTTAATTGTGTCTCATCAGAGCCTTTTCACTGGAAATGAGGTGACTAGAGCAAAAAGAGCAAAGCAGCAGCTCCCTTACTGCACCAACAGAATTAGTGGTAATATTATGCTGTCTTGAAGACTTTAAACCAGAGACTGGGACAAGAAATTCATCAGTAAAATATTGACTGATGAGTTGATGAGACTCAGATGATACACTACCAAAAATATGTGACTTCTTTATACAATAAGCGAAGTCGCCCACTGATGGTCATTAGATAGAGTGAACGCTTTGCAATTCAGATCCAGAGTTCAGGTCCAGTTTTCTAGAATTAGCAGTTTCTGCTTTACTCATCCAGTAGATGTAGAGCAACAGCAACATCAAAAGAATAATATTCAAGGTTTTTTTTAATTTTCATTATTTCTGTTTAGCAAATCAGATGTTATCCTGCAGAATGTTTCCCAGTTAGCAGCCAGTTTATACTGGAAACAAAGTAGATGAAAGCTGAAATTGCTAGCTGTGAAACCAAAACAAAGAACTGCAAGATGCTAAAAGCTGCATAAAACTGCAGATTTGCTTTAATCCCGCAACAACTTGCACCCAAGACACCACCCTTTGATGCATCAGTGTTCACAGAAAGAACTCATCAGTGTATTTTTAACACATCCATTACTTCCTGTGTGTATTCATATGTCAGTTGTGTGCTTCTAACTGCATGTTCATGGTGTGCACACAATTTTACTGTTTGTGTGTGACCTTCTGAGACCATCACACACTCACTGTCTATTATTGTGTGAGCCATGAGTGTGATAGACATCTGTGTCCTCTAAAGGTCTCTCCTTTGGCACGTTGTGATTCCCAAGGAACTTTGGGACATTGCCTGTGCTAGCTCTTTCCTTTAGTTGGTTGATTTCTTTAAAAAAAATCTCACCCCTGCTCTGACCCCATTACTGTCAGACTGTTTTACAGGAAGATGCCCCATAAATCTATTTTACTGGCACAACATTCGATGTCAAGCTGCTTTCTCACTGGAAGCAAAGCCTGTTTTTACAGCTTTAGAAACACAGAACAAAAGAGCAGGATGCTTCAGTCCAGGTAGCAGTAATTACACACTCTTCTTTTCAGCAGGCCCTGGGTGGATGATGCACAAACATATGTAAATATGTTCTTATGGTACTTATTGAAAGCCAACATGTTTTGTGAACTTGCGTCCCATGACAAGAGCATTGATATGGTCTAAATTACTACCAAATATCTACAGAACCTGAGGGACAGGGCAATTTTATAAGCATTAAGTGCCCTTAAATTTAGTTCACAGGTCTTGTAATAACACCAGGCAGTAAGTTCCACAGTCATTTCCAGTCACTTTTTTCATTATCTGGAGCAAAGAGATGTATTTTGCCCCACCCAGAAACGTTGCCTTGTGTACCTTTACCTCTCAAACAATTATAGATACAACACGTTCCCTTTTGTTCAAAAGGCATTCAGGGTCCTGTTGTGGTGGGGGCAAACTGTGGATGGCACACTTGCCTTGATTAACACTACACAAACTAGACAAAAAAGGCCCACAGACTCAGGTTCTGACAAAACAACAGGGTGTGTTCATGGGGCAAAGGATGATGAATTTACACTGTCTTTAGATTTATGAATCCAATTTAGGACTGCAGCTTATTTTTGAAAGTGAGAAGCTTTTCTGACGTTTTTTTTTTTTTTTTTATTATTATTTTCTCCTTCATTATGTGCAGGGAAATTTCAGCACAGTTCCTTGGGAACAGTGTCAACACCCGCTGGTAGCATAAATGTGTTCCTCCTCCATTAACATACTTTGTGTGTTTTTTTTCTGTTTCACATTGAGTCTGAATTTGGGACAGAATATCAATCCCCTTGATTATTATTGATTAGTTTATAAGGATTAGATATAAAACTATCTATTTTTATTGTTAATTGTTCACTTGTGTTAGTTATTTTTGTGGATTGAGGTTGTGAGGTGAACAGATGTGTCATGGTGTCAATCATATCTGAGCTGGGTCCCCAAAGTGTTTGTGACTAGTAACTCTTTTAGTTGTTGACTCATGTTGAAACAAGTATTTGTGCTATAGAAATATATACACGGACTTGTGTATTTCCACCCTCTTGGGCAGTTGAGGAGCAAAGCTGAGGAAGAAAAATTTATTTATGATGTGTTGAGTGTATTCAACACATGAAAGGAGATTAAAAAAAAAGCTGATAAATAGAATATATTTGGAAAAAACAACTGACCCATGGCTTTAAATCTTCTGTATTTTCAGACCCAAATCTAATAAAATGAAAACATACGTTTCTTTTACAAAATGATTTTAAACAGTTGTAGGTATATATAGGTAAATAAAGGTTATAGGTATAGATGGAACCAGGATTTAATAAGTTCCCTGTCAAAACCCAGGGAGCTTAAAGATCCCCAGTCTTAAATATCGTCATTCATTTCCACTTCTGACAGTTAAAGTGGAACTAGTTTGTACAGACATTTTGGGAAACACAAACCCAGCATCCTTTCCCTCCTCTGATTGCTCTCGCCTTACTGTGATGTTTCCCAACAGTGATTGATTCAGTAGAAACCTGGTTAATTGCTTTGTGGTTTTAGTGGATCAGTATTGCCATGTGCTCTGTGTGTGCATATGTGATTTGGGAGCTTTACTGAACTTAAATGTTGTGAAGGTGAAAAGAAAGAAACGTCTGAGATGCTGTGTATGAGGCAAGTGTTTGTGATGCTTAAAAGTTAAATATATTCTTACTAATGACGGCTTGCCTAATAATTTATCCCTATAATTAGTATGTAAACATCAAAAGATATGAAGAAACAAACGTAATACCTCTGTAAGTCAAATAGGAACACACGATCTTCTACCACTAGAAGTGCCAACTCACACTAACACTGGATCCACATGTGACCCCAGCTCAACAACCCAGAGAGCATCTATTCTGAGAAATCAATGTCAAATCAACAAATGTTGCACATATATTAAATATATCATCATAATTATGAAGGTAATTTGAGTTACTTTAATGCAGCATTGTTAGAATGCTCATTAAATGTGATACTGCATCTATTTTGTACAATGTAAAAATCAGCTGAAAACAATGAAAAGCATTGTCTACAATCCTCTGTGCTTTAGGAAGGTGACCTCAACAGTGATGTCATCAGGCTTATTTTGGCTTCAGGTTGAGGTAAAGGTTTTGTAACAAACTGAGGGCATGCTGAATTACACCTCTAAGCAACATGACAGTGTCACAGCCCAGCGAACTGGCCTAATCGTAGGTTAACCTCTTGCTAAGTGGCAGCACATTACATTTCAAAATATATACAATCATTTTGAATAATTTCAAAATTTCAAAAATTTCAAAAACGTATCAGAAAACTGTACAGGTCTAACACATACGCATTCACAATCACTACCTCTGAACAGTGGTTATAAAATAATGCAGCCTTAAGAGACCATCACTACACATTACAGGATATTTTCATTTCCTGACAAACATGATGCTTCACTGGATAGTTTGACATTTTGCCTGAGATTAGACAAGATTGATGTCACTTTTGTGTCTGCATTAACAGCCTGGAGGCCATCGCCTTGTCCATTTGTACGGTAACTGTTGCCAGGCAACCTCAGCACTACTACAAGACTCCAGGAAGTCTGTTGTGTGCTGGGAAATACTTCAAGTAGTGAGCTCAAAGATCTCTGTAATGTTTGGTTTGTTTTTTAACCACACTTGTTTCAGTGAGTCATATTCCTTGATATTTTAAACTGAAGTCACTGCAGTTATATACAATATGATAAATAAAATAACAAAAAATAAATGAAATGATCTGTACCATTTCTTAGATCAGTCAAAAACCGTTTACTTCTCCCCCAATCAGCGCTGCCTGTGCTCCCTTTAGCTGAGTCTTTTAGAGCCTCTCTGGATTGATGTATTTCAGAGTTCCTCCTGGTCCACAGAAGAGAAGAATGCTAGTACAGTAAATGGTTCCTAGATCACCCATACTAAAAACACCTAAAAACAAGAGCTATTACACCAAAATGTCAAACTATCCCTTTAATCAAAAAACTCATCTTGACTGGGGTTGGACAATAATTATTATAACATCTACAGAACCAGAAATCATGGCGGTTTCTCAAATACATTTCTTCTCTGTGTCTGTGGTAAATTCTAAGCCAGCTAGTCCCTGAAGGGGCAAACATTGCTTTGTAACAAACACACATTGTGTTGTTTCTCAAGCTAATGTGAGCAGTTTGTTCAGCAGCGCGGATGTACAATATTATTCTAACATAATTTAAGATATTTGATAATCCTACTAAAAACTAACAAGATTAGGCTGCATAGAGTGAAAGACGAATGGACGGCCTTTTGTTATTTTGATTGTCATTATGACAATATTGGTAATCATAGTGCTAAAAATGGTTTGTTGTCATTGGAACAGATCAATGTGACACTGCTGTGTTTTCTTACTGTCTTGGGTAGAGGGAGAAATATGATGACTGTGTCAAGCTGAGTTGAAAAATCAAGGGCAAGACAATTTGTGGGTTGATGTAATGTACGCATGGAAAGGCTTCCTCCTCTCACCAAAGCCTGCCAGTCAGCGTTTTAAATAAAACAATAAAACAAATAAATAAATGTTTAATTCCACCAGTCCCATTAACAGCTACATAACTACATTATGTGACATCCTATTAATAAAAACTTGAAGACTCCTCTCAACATTTAATCATTCAACCTGCTTTAATAAAAGTAGGTACCTGAGGCTGAAGCGGTCTCAGTGTGGCTGGCAGGCTCTGGTTTTCAGACCGAGTCGTGGCTGTGACACCAGTGCAGTAGTTCAGTGCCTATACTAAATGTGAGGTAGTGCCTAGACTATGAATCCTGTACTATAATAAATTATTTTGACTTGCTGTCCTATGCTATGTGTCCTGTGTACATTGTTTTCTGTCTCTGCCTGATCCTAGTGCCTTCTCTAGGAAAATGAGCAGAAATAATGACAGGGTAGGGTAAAGCTGAATCTGTTTCCATGTACCTATTTTCAAGCTTCCTGTTAAGAGGTGTACCGGGAGGTTTCTTCAGAAAAAATGTCGTCTGATGCATTATCAATGATAGGGAGGTGATAGGGACAAACACTCTCATGATGCCATTCTACTTCACATCATCAAACTCTAACTCACCCAAAGTGTCAGATAAAATACATATTATACTTTTGATGTTAGGAGAAAAAAGCTAACCCAATTAACTACCATAACAGCAACAGAGAAGCAGATGGAGTTCAAACTCTCAATCCAGGAGGACAGAGCTGCTAATGTTAGCATCAGCGTGAGTATAATACTGAAATACACTTTGTTTTGACATAACGTGTAACCTATGCAAATGAAGTCAAACCTGGTTGTGCTTACTTTAAGTTTTTTCTGCTGCTGAAGGTGGTTTTTGCAAGTAGAGGTTATCATTTGTTCATTGTTGCTGTCAGTAATGTAACATGCGCACATACATCTTCAGGGAATATTGGAGGCTGCAATGAGTCACCATTGGCATGTGAAAAGATGGGACAGAGCTAGCTGCTTAGCATATCTTAGGTTGCACAATTAAATTCGGCATTGCTTTCCAGGTATGGAGTTTGATGGTGTATTCGCAGCATTTTGTCTGGACTGGTAAGAAAACAGTTGAAAGCCACAGCAATAGTTCATTTAAGCAGTAATATACTCACTAGCAATGGAAACAACTCTGTGATCGCTGTAGTGAGGAAGTCAGATGGACAAGTTAGAAAAGAAGACATTGCTGCCGTGTGAAAACTAAATTAAAATCCATTTCCTTTCTGGCATCGGAGCAGATGGTGTGAGGTGACAGCAGACACAAGAAGTCGTAAAGGAACCATTTCCCCAGAAACTGCTGAACCATTGTAGGACCAAATTGAGTTGAAGGGCGAGGCAATTAAAGCCACTCTGGATACTTTGAGCCGGTGTGAGTGTGACACTGCAAATTGAAGGAAACATGTCCAGCGGATCTCTCCGCTGGCCTCACATTAGCCCAAGTTAGATACAACATTAGGCTGATGTACATAAATGATTAATTACAATTAGCAAGCAAAGATTAATGATCATCTTATTGCATCCTTTTCCCCTTGTCTAGTCTAATTCAAATACCTAATTAGCATTATTTCAATTACCCCTTGATATTGTTAAAGCTCCTTATTTAGAGCTCAGCAGGGCAAAATGAAGATGAATAAAGCCGAGGCACATTAAACATCACTCTTTTTTCTGGGTTCTAATTTTTTTAAAGGCCTTTGAACAAGAATAATGGGGCTTTGTCCTCACTGAATTTGTCAGCTATGGCTGCTGCAACATTATTTTCCCCAAGGTAGTGGGGAAAAAAGCAGATGAACAACAGGAAATGATGACTGGGTCGGATGAACATGCTGATAGAGTGTGAAATTCTCTCATTCTTTCATCCATGTTTTTGCTCTTTTCCTTCAACCACATTATTATGAAACATCTCTGTGGCTCCGAGGCTTTTTAATTTAGCCTCCTGAATTTATACAAGCAGGGAACAAGCACATACAGATCTCAGGTCAATTTTGCAGATTGTCTTTGGCTATATTTAGTTGCACACATTAATGTCTGTGCATAAATCAACCTAAAATATATGCAATAGCCTACAACTTTGGTCCAAATTGTACGCATACATTTCTTCATAGACATTTTAATTGTTTCCTCAGAGATTAAGATCGAAGTGAAATGTTAGGTTTTAACCCCATTAATGTTTCCAGTCTCTGTTCTTCCTCAATAGACATGTATGAATTAGCTGTAGGTTAAATGCAGCGAGAAGTATCAAATGTCTCTTCCAGACCCAAGTGCGGAACAACAGAAGATGGGGACAGTTAAGAGTGGGTTAGTCCCGATTTTTTAACAAAGAAGTGAAATTAGGGGAAAGAGTCTGGAACTAGCAAGAGTGGAGGAGGAATCCTGGAGCAGCTGGTGGTCATGACTCACAGCATGGAGAAGTAGGCAGACGGGGTAGTTAGAGGTGAATTTGCAGAGTGTAGCAGGCTAACTAGACAGTCAAGCTGGTGAGTCTGATCCAGAAGAAGTGGGAAAGCTGGAGTTTGTCAGCAGCATAAGCACAAACAGCAAGAACAAGGAGAATTGGCCCAAGTTACTTTACCACTGAGAGTGAGAGAGCAATCAGGCAAGTAGTGTTTTGATGCCAGGGTGGATAAACTGCAGCAAGGAATCATGGGAAACAGGTGTGTGACTGGGAGGGAGGATTACTGATGACAGAGAGATGGGCAGTGGGAGGATAGCCATGCCCACATCCACATCTACATCCACCAGCACATTCAACACAGTGATAATCAGTCACTGCAGGACAGAGAGAGAGAAAGAAAGCAAAGGAGAAGCAAGAAGTGTGGGAGCAGGCATGTCTGTCTGTCATGAACCTTCACGACAGACATAGCAAACTGGAGGCTTCATTAAAGCAGCTCACAGAGTAACACTCCAGATAAAACACAGAAATATAGACTATGGCAGCTTCTCAAATAATACTCAGAGGATTTATGAAGAAACAACAAAGAAACAAGCAAGCTGAGCACACAACTGTCCATATCCAAAACAGAGCTACTTCTTCAATGAGACTGATTTCAAGAACCAACCAGTTCTGTGTTGACACAAAATTCTAGTTCACTCTTCAATGAATTGGCACAAAGGAGTTTGAATTCATCAGTAGAATGACCTCTGTGACCTTTGCTGTGCTTCTTCACTGTTTCCAGGTCTTCATGAGACCAAAGTGGGAAACAGTGAAATCACAGTGCTCTCCAGTGGTGAGGCAGAATAACCCAAACAGGGGCCACATACTGCTGCCATTCATTTTCAACAGCTTATTCTTTGCTCTCTACTCCCAGCTCACTCTGGCAGAGCGTACACCCTGGACTGGTCACCAGTCCATCACAGGGCCAACACACAAAGACAGACAGAGACCAACAACCACTCACACTCTCACTCAGGCCTATGGACAATTTGAAAATTCTGCACAGAAAGGCCCGGGAACCAAACCTGCGACCTTCTTATTGTGGGGCGACAGTGCTAACCAAAATATTTACTAAAACAAAGTTATCAGTAACAGCTTTCTACATCAAGGAACATATTACATTTGAGCTGTCTGCTTTGACTTGACGCGATGTTTCAGGAAGACACAGTAAAGTGGTTCTTTCTGGTGAAAGTGGAAAAAAAAAAACACAACCAGCAAGAGTCAATAAAATGGTTAAATGATGCTGACTTTATTTTTTTGTAGTCCTAAAAAAGTGAATTATTAAGTGAGTTATATATTTGATTATATGTATTAAATGTGTTAGGAAGGAAGGATGGATACAGATTTGGTGTGGTGGTGAAGGAGATAAGAGGATGGAGGGAGAGAAGGACAGGACGAAGGACGGGAGGATTAGTAGGGATGATGGCATTTGAGCGGTAAGGTGGAGCTGCGCTGATGACTTTTCTCCTTACTCTCAACCCCTTCTTACTCCGGTAATAGTTTTTTTTCCTTCTCTTTCATCTGCTTCCTCTTCTTTTTTACTGTGTCTCTTACCTTCTCCTCCTCCTCCATCTTTCTCCAAGCTCAGCTCATGTATCATTGCCATTTCTTTCCAAGGTTAAACATGAAACCAGGTTGCGGGCCAACACATTATCATTCCAATCACGATGATCAGCTGATGTGATGTAATGAAGCTCAGTGTCTTGCAGACTTGCTGTCCATCTTGCTCATCTTGTTGATCCAGGCCTGTTTGAGGAGCCACTACTCTGCATCTTAGTCTCAATCTCTCAGCCAATTATTTTCTCAATGAATGAAGAAAAGCAACAAAAACAAACCTCATATTTAACTAGCAAATCTCTGCACTGTTATTTAAATCTCAAAAGAGCTTTAGACTTTTTGGAGAAATCGTTTCTAATCTAGATGTTATGTTGACACACAGATGGAATGTTGACTTGAAATATAGTATAAATGTTCATCTCTGATCCTGAATCAGTTGCTGCTGTTTGCGTTGTAATTTTGCTGTTAGTGAAACTCTGATAGACTCAGACCAAGTTAAAGGCATTTCAACAGTCTAATACTATAGCTGTAACTCCCCTATAGCTGGGGTATCGATGTCATATTTGGAAGGGGCCCAGATTTGTTCAAAGACAGTGGGAATAATGTAAACAAAAAAATGTGACAATAAATTCATTAAACAAATTCATTAACAGACAACTGAAAAGAATCGATGATAGTCAGAAAGCATTTTTCTATCATCTGACAAAATAAACAGATTGTATGTGTTGGACACAGTACATTTGAAAGAATGCAGGTTATAGCTCCAAAACACCACATCTGTCCGTATTGGCTCTTATGAGAAATTGCACTTCAACATATGAAAATAACAGTGGAAAATTAGATGAAATAGAAGGGGCAGCTTCATATCTTTGGATATGCGTGTTATTCATAAACGCATTTGAAAGAATGCATATTCTACTCTGTCCAGAATATCTCTACCTATCACCAAAGTGCCATAGACTTGCCTTTTCACTTGCTATGTGTGGTTGTGATTTTCATTACCAAATCAAATTAAATCTAATTTATTTATATAGCGCCAAATCACAACAAAGTTGCAAAGATAAGCAAAGGGTGGGAGGGGGAGAGCGAGATACACATGGGGGAGGGGATATTCAATACAGGTACAAGCAAGAACTTAAGATGCTGCATGAAATTATATCATTTAGATGTCCGTGCATCAGCTGTCTGTGCAGTTTGGACTTGTTAATGTTTATCAATGAAAAAGCCAGCTCACACTTGTGCATCACACTGATGAGCTGATGCTTTTTCTGCTTCCTGTGGTTTTTCTACTTCCTGCTGATGGAGATGGTAATAGATTTGATTCATCACGTCATAGAAACATCCTATGATGTAGTATATATGATACCAAATCGTGAATAATGCATTGTTCTAACCAAACCAGAAGATTGAAAGTTGAAAGAATCATAGTTGTTATTTTTGTTAAATTTGTTGACAATTTTAATTTGTTTGCTTTTCTTGGACTCCTCACTGTTGGTCATAACATTTTACTACAGAGACTGAAACAGGAATTCAGATAGAAATTAGTTATGCTAACAACAACTCCTCCTCATGCAATGTAGTCAGTGATGGAGTCCCACAGGGCTCGTTACTTGGACCAATCCTCTTTACTTTATATCTGCTTCCTCTAGGCAACATTATCAGGAAACACAGCATCACATTTCACTGTTATGCAGACGAAACTCAACTGTATTTATCAATTAAGCCAAATGAAGTTACACAGATATTCAGACTGCAGACATGTCTTGAAGACATAAAAGTCTGTATGACCCAAAATGTTTTACTCCCTAACTCTGACAAACTGAAGTTATTGTTCTTGGCCCTAAGCACCTCAGAGAAATGCTATCTAATCATCTCATCAGTCTGGACGGCATCACTTCGGCTTCCAGCTCCACTGTAAGAAACTGAGTAATTTTTGACCAGGACATGTCCATGCTCTTCATTGGCTTCCAGTAAAATACAGAATAGAATTTGAAATCCTTCTTTTAACATATAAAGCTCTTAATGACCAAGCTCCATAATATCTCAGAGAGCTCATAGTTCCTGACTGTCCTAGTATGCCACTCGGCTCTCTATGGAGGTTTATTTGTGGTTCCTAGAGTCCACAAGAGTAAATCTGGAGGTAGTGTCATGGTTTGATTTGTTGTAGTTTTATTTCCTGCTGTTGTTCCCTCTCACTCATTAGGTCTGTGCAGAAAGGTGGGACTGGTCAGCTCAGGAGCGAAGCACATGAGCCACACCTGCCTGTCATTGGCAATCAAGCAGCCTTTATAAACCACTCATGCCCTGACTCCTGTGCTGGACATTGGTTGCTCATGCCTCCAGTCTCTGAGCCCTCACTTCTGAGAAGATCCATCCCTTGTGATTCTCTAGTGAATGTTATTTCCGCATTTCTGTAGTAATTCCCCCAAAGAATTTTTTTTTTTAGTCCTGACCACTTTCAGTTCTAGCTGTTTAGTATATCTAGTTTCCCCTTGTGGTTATTTTCTGTTTGTTCTTTTGTTACTTTTTCTATTTTGGCTTTTCTGTTTTTGTGCTTTTCAGTTTTTCCGGTTTTTCCATGCAGGGTGTTTTTTGTTCTCTACATTGTTAAATAAGTCCTTCTGTAAATGTGTCTGCCATTGGGTTCTGGCTCTCTTTGACGAAACCGTAACAGGCAAATCTTTCAGTTATCAGGCTCGTTTTCTATGGAACCAATTTCCAGTATCCGTCCGGGGGGTGGACTCTTTAGCAATTTTCAAGACCAGGCTTAAAACTTTTCTGGATGACAGAACTTATGGTTAAAAAGTTAAAGTCCTTTACTTTTTAGCTATGCTGCTATAGGCCTAGGCTGCTGGGGGAAGGACTGAGCATCTCTTTCTCTCTCTCTGCCACTGCAGTTCTAAGCATTTATACTGCATTTACTAAGTATGTTCTGCCAAAGTCTCTGTCTCTCCCAGCTCCTCTCCTGACTCTTCCTGTCCTGATCCTGCTGGTGGTGACTCATCACCATCCCATGTTCTTTGCCTACACTCCTCGCCCCCCCGCCTCTCTCACCCTTACTCACTCTCTCTCCCTCTCTCAACCCAACCGGTCGAGGCAGATGGCCGCCCCCCTGAGCCTGGTTCTGCCCGAGGTTTCTGCATCTTAAAGGAAGTTTTTCCTTGCCACTGTCACCAAATGATTGCTCATCGGGGATCTGTTGGGTCTCTTTAAATAATTTTATAAAGAGTTTGGTCTAGACCTGCTCTATATGCAAAGTGCCTTGATGTAACTTTGTTAGGATTTGGCGCTATACAAATAAATCTGATTTGATTAGTATAATTCAAAATGGTGGTGAATGTGCAGACAATGAAATGTATTAGAAACATTGTAGTTTTCAGTGGCTTGTTGAAAATATTTATTTTATTTCCTTTTTTCTTATTATACCATATCTGGACAACGCAGGCAACATTGTCTTGAACCCTGCAGATGCCATGTTCCGCTGCTTCAAACATGGAGATGACTAGTCCAAGAGCCCTACAGAGTAGAGCACTGACTGCCCTTCATTTCTCTGCCTGGTCTCCATCAGAGAGAAGCTGATCAGACAGTCACTGTCATCATGTCAGGATTTGGTGATTTATCTCTTTGTATTTAATAAGGTTGGCATCAGGCTGGAGCAAACAGAAGGCCAGGAAAATTCATTTTAGATTAGGAAGGAGGAAGACAATTAAGTCATGCCACCTCTTTCAGTGACCCAGCAATAGTTCATCAAACAGTACATGAGTCACTCTGCCTCCCACATAAGACTTTTCTATTATATGTCCTGGATTTTCGCTCACTTCATCCTGCATTTTCTTTGAAACCAAGCAGTGATTTTTTCCTGCCACCTAGTGGTGCAGTCCTGCTTTTGCCTAAAGTAAAGTAATAAAATCCTTTTAATTTTAATTTCCAACATTGATGCAGAAAGGCCCATTTTCAATATTTTTTTTTAATTTCAGTTCATTACTTAAATAGGTTTATACTATTGAATAATGTCATTTGTGGGGCTTATTCCTGCTGGGATTCCTGCTCAAAGCATTTGTGTCCACATGCTACAGGCCCCAACCACAAAAGGTGTTGTGTTGTTTCATCGGGTTGATTCTTCTTAGGGTAAAAAAAAATCGATACATTAAAGAAGAGAAGGAAAAACTCTGAACATACACTCTGAAAACATATATGACCCTAAAAAGAAATATATAAACAATGACATAGAGACATTTTCTTGTTTTTTGCTTACATATTACATCACGCTGTAAGATCTTTTTTCCTTACCTAAAACCTTGTTGATTACTAAACAAATGTTGAAAGAAAACAATCTACAAAAAAGAGAGAGAGAGAGAGATTTGCAATTGTTTGTCAATGCAAAAGTGTAATAATAAAAATAGTAATACATTTTATTTAATGGGGTGTTTCATGTCACTCAAGGTAACATTACATCATATGCACAATATTTACTTCTGATTGGATCAAAAACCCAACCTGATCACACAAACCAACACTTCCTTATTCCTTATTAACATAATCATTATTGAACTCTTTATTCTTCAGAACAAAAATTTATCAAAAACATATTAAATAAACATAATCAACTTTATAATATTGATAAGAAAAAAGATGATGATTGACAGACATGGCATACACAAGCAGCATGCCCATATTTGTATATGTTTCCTTGCTCCTAAACAACGTTAACTGTATAAAAAAGGCTTTATTAACCCTTCGGTCATGTTCACCTCCCGCCCCTTACTTTAGTGTTCCCGGTCAATTTTGACCGGTCTGTTTTAACTGCACAAAAAACATTTTTCACCACCAAATTTTTATTCAACATTCTTTAGCTGTGAACAATGTCTCAAAGTAGTGTTTAACATGAATTTATAGAAGTAGACATAAAATAACTGCAGTGAAAATACAAATAGGCACTGAAAATGTATTACAAAATGAACATTTAATGTAAAGACTAAATGGAAAACCAAAGACCAAACTCAACATGAAGTCGTGTGTGTGTGTGTGTGTGTGTGTGTGTGCATGTGAATTTGTGCACATGAGTGGCATGTGACACTCAGGTCAGAGTGGGCCTTGCAAACATAGGCATCACATTTGCAGCATCTCAAGCTTGTTTTGTTGTCTCTAGGGTCACAGAGTTCACAGCGCTTCCTTTTCTGCCCATGTCCTTGTTGGGGAGAGCAGCCAGGGCAGTGGCTGGGGCTGGGGCTTGCACACTCCTAACTAGACTGGCAGAGGCTGGTGTGCGGGGAATGTGCTGGTGCCTTTGAATAAGAGGAGTCACCAAAGCTTTCCCCAGTTGATTTCTGTCCAGGTGTCCCCAAACGCACGCTTCTCCTCCAGGTTTGTCATCTTGACTATAATTCCCTCAATGGACTCTGGCAAAAAGAGTTGGAAGCTGGACTTGTCATCCACACGAGATGTTGCATACCGTGTTGGCCCTGTTTTCCACTCTTGCTCTACTTCCTCTGTCCTGGGGGGATGAAGACCGGAGCAAGTGTCCACTCTTGAAGTGGAATGTCTCCTCAGGTGCCTGTTCTTCAGGTGCCTCTTACTCTGTTGACTGGTCATTCTCCTCAAAGTCTGGATCAAAATCTAGGTTGTCTTCCACTTCCGAGACATCCTCCTCTATCTCTGGTTCAATTTCTTTGCCCTCTTCATCATGTCCAAAAAGCTGGACCAGAACCTCTTCGACAGAGAACTGCTTGGTCAGTGGCCTACTCATTGTGCTCGAGTAAAAGGAGTTCAAGCCAAACATCACTCTGTATATATGGGGTCTGTGTGAAGATGATACATTGATTAGTCTGGAAGGTGTGGTTCAAGTGGGGGATAGGCACAAAAACGTGGGAAAGAGATGGGTTCACATAACACACCTGCCTAGTCTGTGTGAAGATATGATAAATTGTTTCATCGGGAAGTTGGTTCACATATGAGGATCGGCACATAAGCGCGGGAAAGAGATGACATTGTTCAGTCTGAAATGTGTGTGTGAGTGAGTGAGTGATTCGGGGTGGTATGGGGATGTTTTCTGTCTGATGGATGAATAACCCATTCATTTCCTATGGCGGTCACTTTTGACTGGGAAGGCCAAAGGTGTAACAAGGTTGATTAAAACTCTCAAAATTCATTGAAAGAGTTGATCATCACTTTTATATGTTCAAGTGCATAGTGTGGAGGATATCATAAGGCCTTGAGGCAATCAGATGTAAAATACAATATTTTTGAGTGTTTTAAGTTGTAAATTGGTCAGATTTGACCCGAACACGAAAGGAGGGTTAAAATACAATTTGCTTTGATTTTCATCGTCTTCTTCCCTTAATAACTTTCATAGTCCTAAATGACAAAACCTCTCCTCGTCCTTCTCTGAATGTTACTAAATAGTGTTTGTAATACCTTAATATCCTAATTAGAGAACATATTGTTATCATTTCTCATTGTTTATTGTGTATAGTTGTTATGTAATGTATTTTATGATTTTTCTATGTCCTAAAACCGACAGTGTTTTAAAATAAAATTCATATACATCTTTGCATCCAACTTTATCATGACAGTTTTTTCCATTGAAGAGTTTTGTTGTTTCTTCTTTTTCCTCCTTCTTCCTTGTTTTTTACACACCAATTGATTCTTCACAGTACATTTAAAAACAATACCAAATACATCAAAATGCCAGAAATGCATGTCTGTCAATGCTTTAAGACTTTGACCTTACATCCATCTTTAAAACTGCCATACTCATCCTTTGTTTTTATAAAGCCAAAACTATTTTAGATTGACAAATTTTTACTTTACTTCGTGGAAGATATATTGTGATGTTTTTAGGAGGGCACTTTTCACTGTCACTAATGTTGTGGAAATGTACATATAGCTTTGAGTCTAAATAAGTAGCATTCTGGTCTGCACGGTGGTTAACATGTCAGAATAATGTGCATTAATCAGACAGATAATTCATTGCTGTTGTTTTTTTCTAGTATTTTCTCGAGGAAAAGCAAAAATAATACAATTGTCCATTTAATCTTTTACTCTAAAAATTTTCCTCCGTAATTACAGACAATTTTCACAGCATACCAAAATTTATATAAAGAAATACAACATTATGTACTCACCACATCAACATGTTGCTTTTGAACTTGAACTTTCTGTGTGCTCACTCATTCAGCTGCCAAGTCATCTCTGTTGGCAACACTTTGAGAGCACTGCAGTTTGATTTGCTTTCTGGAGGCTAATAATGAAAATATGAATCTGTGACAGCAGATAAACTGCAAATTACAAAAAAAAAATCTATAATGTGCACCAAAATGGCCTGCTACAGTGTGTCATAGTGTCTTCCCTGTCGGTGTGTGCCCTTTATTTTTTATTCCATATGATAAAAGATACTAAAGATAATACTAAAAAAGGTCATAATAAAATTAAAGGATATCCTGTTTTGATAATTCACTATAAATACATGAAAGCTGCAGTTTAAATGAACAACAATTGATTTTCTTCAAATAAACTCATAAAAAGAATCAGGAGTTGATACTTTCATGTTTCCTGAGAACACGTGAGGAAGAGGCTACAGTATGCTCTCTACTTCCTGTGTAGATAGAAGCCTTCACCCAGCCCAGAGGGCTGTGGCTTTGTTTCTTCCTCTCACAAACCGGGGGTTGAGAAAGTTACCCTTTATCGCTGATCGCTTCGCTGATTAATGGGAAATGCATGGTCAAAATTCCTCCGCTTGAGTCACAGTCACAACGTCCCATGAGAATATCTGACTGCTCAGTGAGTGGAAATTAATAAATATCACTCCTTTCACAAGGAGCTCTTCTTCTTTGTGCTATTTTTAACAAAGCAGCAAATAATATGAAAAATCACTGGGTGAATGTCGACTTTGTTTATTAATTTTGATGAAGTTAACTTGATCTACTTTTACACACATTCACTAATACCATTAATAACTCAGACTGTGTATTATCTATACAGACTCACACTTACAAACACAACAGCATGACAACGTTTGAACATAGATATGTAGTATCTGCTCATCTTCACTTCCTTCATAACTAAAAGCAACACATAGTAAGACATTAAAAACTGACATGACAGTTCATTGCATCTGCTAAATGTGCAGCATTTATTAACGGAAGAAGCTCATTTTTAACACACTATCATGTCTTTTCGTTACATCAAATGAGCAAAAAAAAAGAATCACATGTTTTGTACACTTAACGGGATTGGATAGCTATCTTTCCCTTTATGTTTATTATTAATTAATTCATTTTATTTTTTTTGATAGCACAGTAAGAAAGAGAAAGATGCATGAACAAGAACAAGATAATTAAACTGAAGCAGTTAAATCGATTTCAATCATAATTAATTTTCTTTTTTATATCTGACTTTCTCTATGCTTGTCAACAGATTTTATATAAGATGAAACCGGTAGAAATCAAGTTTTAATAACTAAACAACAAATCCAGTAAAAACAGGAATGGAAGTGTGAAACGGGGAGATATCATGTATCAAAGGGCCGTGTCAGACTTCAGCTGGCACTGCTGCAAAAAGAGCAAAACTTTTTTGAAATGTTTTCCATCTGGGGAAGCATTTTACTTTTATTTATTAATAGTTATTATTATCATCCATTCTTTGTCCCCAATGTTACGCTGCTTTTCCCATTATACCTAGTTATCTGCACATTTTATTCTACCAAATTTACTTGACATATACTTTAAAAATGTAGATTTTGTTTTACGCTACTAAAATATGAACCTATTACACTCTTTTCACAGATCCAAGTGGCAAACAATACTGAAATGGCTGAAACTGAATTTTTTTTACACAACCAGTAACAAACTAATGATTTCATTTCTAATAGAGGCAAACTTGTTTATTTATATTCAGTACTGTTCATCTTCAAAGGTTTATCCGTCAATGTTGCAGGAAGTTGTAGTCAGTATTTTTTTTTTCTTTTTATTCAGACAGAACTTATGCACTTTTACTAATGAAGCCTTAAAAAGACATTAAATTAAACATACACTTCTATATCTTTTGTCATCTTTTGTAACTTAAAATAGGGGACATTAGTAGGTCTTTCAGTGATACAGTTTGCACAACAGCAGTTTGTGGTTAACTGAAGCGTACTAACGATTGGTTTTTCAGGTTGATTTCCAGATTTTTATCCTATTTTGAAGCAAGGCGTAGTTAGACTTTTCTGTTCACTGGTGTGTTCCAGCCACAGAACCGCAGGTCTCCATAGCTTTGCCATATTTTTCAGGTTTCCACAGTCCACCACAACCAAAGTCTACGTCGACACCAGACTGATGGCAAATCTGACCCAGAGCACCTGTACAGTACTTAATACTATTTTTGTTGTGAAGTGAAACATTCATTTCATGAATGTAACAATGATAAATGTTTATATGGACAATTTTATGTAATACTTCCTTAGTTTAAGTGCTTTTGACAAGTAAAACTACTCAGAATTTAAAAAATATGATTGCGATTCCTTTTTATTTAAAGTATTTAGTATTATTTACTATCATTAGCGTTGTTAGTATATAACTGAATATGTCTTATGTTGTGTAGAGACCTATCAAGGACAAACATCAGAGTTACTGAGATTGATGAAGAATCAAAACAGATATTTATAACAGCACTTGACCAAATTACCGAAACATTAAATTAGTGTTACAATTCATGATTAGATCTGATGTTTCCTGTCTTCAGAGGATGTACAACACTACTTATGTTGCTAAGAATGAATGACCTGTTTCAGGTTTTTAACTCATGCACACACTGACTAACTGTCAGCGTAATAATATTTATATTTTATTATTGCATATTAATATATATATTCTGAGTATTTTGCATCCTCATCCTGATTGTTAAATTCGTCAGAATGATCGTTTATGGTAATTTTTCATTATCTTCCCTGTGTGCAGATTTATTGCTTTCATAGTTTTCTTATGTTGAATTTGTTTTTTAGAATTTTAAATACATTTAGATTTTTTTCTTAACATCTCAATTTTTTACTGAGATATGTTGTTTTAAAATAAAGAAATGTTTTAAATTTATTATAAAATGTGTCCATCATTAGTGTGTGTGTGTGTGTGTGATTTGTTGGGAGCACTGGATGTGTTTTGTTGCCACAAGCAAAACCTGATTTAGGGCCACCAGTTCTCCCCCAACATCCCTGGACTGTGACGGTTCTGGCTCGAGGGGGTTGCTGGCGCCAATCCCAGAGTACACCCTGGACAGGTCAGCAGTCCATCACAGGGCCAACACACACAATCACCAGTGAACCTAAACATGATGTCTTTGAACGGTGGGAGGAAACCCACACAGACACGGGGAGAACAAAGTCCACACAGAAAGGTCCCAGGCCGGGATCAGAACCCACCTCCTTCTTGTTGCGAGGTACTACTACTCTGCTGCTGTGCTGCCAATATTTGATTTACGGTGGAAATCCACGGGGGTGGAATTTAATGTTTTTAATTTAGTATTTGTAAAATTACTTTAGTGTGCCTCAAAGTTAGTTAGATGGAAATACCAATTTAATTACCCACAGCAATGTGGATCCCTTAGTTGAGGAAATTATTCTTTTCAGTGGCACTATAGATATTGTTTTTGATATTAGGTAGCAGGAAGATGAGTGTTTTTTTTCTCAATAAAAAATCTTTCCTTTTCAAGAACATTTATAGGTTGACATTTCTCTCATGTGAGTTGACATTTGGCTCCCTTGATGAATGCGTGCTGTTTCTTTCTTAACTAAGTCTTTTTATTTAAGGAGCTTTTGTTAGATGTCAGGATTTGGAGCAGAATCTGATACTAAAAATAATTTTACTTATACAAGAGAGACATCGAAAAGTTCCCAGTCATATGTACTTGAATGAGGCTGACGGATTCGTGTAACGACAAAGATTAATATCACAATTTAAACAATACAAAGGTTTGAACATTTTTCAGTCTGTTTAATGTTACTTATTTGTTATAAAGTATTTGTATTTTTTAGTTTTAGAATATTCACGCAGTGCATGGTAAATTATTTTGTTGAGAATGCTAACAATAAGACAACAACTAAAATTAACCAAAAAAAAAAAAAAAAAAAAAAAAAAGATCTTCTGTCATGAGAAAATATTTTGTCATATATAAAAATAAATAGTTTTGCTCTTACTGGGATGTCAGACAACTTTTATTATTTCCAAATGTTGAGAGAATAGAGCTGGATTGGATTTATTTAATCAATGTTCTAATCAGGGTGTATATTCAAGGAGAAACATTTCTGAACATGTATGATGTGCATCAGCTCTTAAACTTTGGTAACTTTATTTATACATGATACATATATAGATGCACAAATATATGCATGTATGGATATAAACATTAATGAGTGTATTTTTATTTGCTGTTTCAGTAGTTTTTCTTTCTGAGTTAAAATGTGTAAACGTGGGACTTATAGCACATGCAATAGGTTGCCGCTCATATCCTTTTTTGGCGGTCACATCGTTGGCAATATAAAGCTGAGCAGATCATCATCTACCTCACTCTCATAGTCATGAGCTGTGGCGATAATGTGGTTCGTCCTTCTCATCTACGCTGCTCTCAGTGAGTCTGTGACCTCAGAAGGCAAGTTACAACTATTCCTTTCTTTTCTCAATTATATTATTTAAATATATGATTCTTTACTTGTGACAAATAACAACTGAATTGTTTGTCAGATTTAACACTTCTTGATATAAGAAAAAAAAGCAATCTTCAATTTTTGAAGAAAGACTTTAGGTCCTCCATTAAATATATTCAAGGCAAAGATTTCTATTTATATAAGGCAACCACATGCAGGCATAACAGGAAATGTCTTGTTGAGGATTTATTGGTTTTGAAGTCAAAAGCTCTGATGAAAAAGTTTTCTTTGAACACTTCAGTAGTTAAAACTTATCCTAAAAGTATATATATATATAAAGTGGGGGAGCCTGTGGTTGTAAGACAACAGATTACAGTTTAGCAGTTTAGACATGAAGGAAAAATTCTGGAACTGAAAATAAGCTTGTTTAATTTTTTTTTTTTTTTCTGTGTATTTCTTTTGGACATGAATAAGATTGGAATAATGTAACAAATTTAATTGATTATAATTTCTATTATTTTTTGTTAGTTAAAATACAATAAAATTATATTCATTATTAATTTTTAAATTGGTAAAATTATTTTTCATTACTAAATTATTCTTCATTTAATAACTGAGTTTTAAAAGTTGCCATATCACAAAAATATTGTCTGAGAATTTGATTAGGATCAAGCCTACCTTCTCTTGATATAGTCACATCTATATGCAAATATTTAATGACTTAATGTCAGTTTAGATTTGAGCAATCAAGAAATAGTACAGTTACCTTAAATAACTTTGGATTTCTTGATAATCTTAATCAGTTAAATATCATTCCCACTACTTCTGAAAATGTAGTCTAAACACTGAAAACAAAGGGAAAATCAAAAATGAAAAACTCAGATGAAATATATATCAACAATATTTAGATTTAATAGATTTTACAGATCATAATCCAGAAAACAAAATAAATTAATAGATGAAGTACACTAATGTGTCTCTATTATATATTATTTATTTTGAAGTACACAACTGCATTTTTTTTTTGTTTTTTTTTTTTTGTTTTTTTCTGTGTAATACAGTAACAATACAGTGTAATACATTCAATCAATAAATTTAAATTATAATAATTACAAATCTCTGGATAAAAAAAAAAGCATCCGCCCAATAAAATGTAAATGTCTGCCTTGTGACCAGTGGAGAAAAGAGTGATTCTGACAGGAGGGAGTGGTCCGTGCGAAGGCCATGTTTCTGTCTATTATGAGAAGACGTGGGGCTATGTTGGGGATAAAGGCTGGAGCAAAGCCACTGAAGAAGTGGTGTGCAGAAGCACTCACTGTGGGACTGACTGTCCTTTAATGGACCATGAAGATGACAGAATACCCATGGGCAGAAAAGTGTGGCTCAATGAACTGAAATGTAATGGAAAAGAAGATCATCTGTGGAGCTGCAGCTTTCCTGGTTGGGGCATCAGTGTTTACACAAAAGACTCCGTGAAAAAGATCAAATGTTCAGGTGAGGCTTGCCTTTCAGTTTTTCCATTTGTTGAGCTGCTCTGTAGTTTCTCAGAGCTGTCCATGATATTAACTGCTGTTGGTTATTGATTTTGTCCATAACCTTTTCTTGCCCTCTAGATGAAATCAAACTAACTCTTGATGAATACAAAGGCACTCAGATTTGTGCTGGAGTTGTGAAATATTCAAATGCCAGAAATTCAGGTTACTTTTGTGCTGGAAGCTTGGGTAAGACAGTTCACATTTTTTGTTTTTTAAATGTGAGTTCAAAAAGGAAATCAGGACCTTGTGTTCATGTGACGTGGCCAACATGGAGGAATCCTGAGATATGATTGACTGGGATAATTAGGGAAGTAATATTTTTTGCTTGAGTATCAATGATTCAGTGACTTCAGAGCATACCCATGTTTGTCTTACTTAACCCGCTTTGACATTTACTACACAATCACAGGTTATGCGAGTTAATATGTAAAAGAAAGTTTTAAATGACTGGTAATTTGCTTAAATAAGTACCCCAGAATTAAATGAAGAACAAAGAATAAATACCTTTGTATAAAATGGACAATTTGAAGTAACAAAGTGGAAATAACAGGAAGGTGGAATATGCGTAAGTTTCGAAATACTGAATTAAATAGGAGTTGCCAGTAAACTGTGTGTTAATAAACTTCATGACCTTCCAGGCAGCGTAGAATACTTTTGCATGTGTATACATTTTGACAAAATTCTCATTAAACGGAACTTAAGATTTTTTTATGATTTTCATGAATGTATGAAATGTGCTCAAAAAAAGAGACCTGATGATGATTATCAATCATTTTATGTTTGAATTCCTCTCACATGAAGAAACAAAGGATGCTGATAATTTGTGTAAAAGCCTGAAGTGTGGTAAAGCCAAGGAGCTCCCAACCAATGAGTGGATGAAGTCGACAAACTTCAAAGAGGCAAAAAAAATGAAGATTGACTGTTCAAACATTGAAACTGTGACGAATCTATGGCAATGTGTAACAGAAGAATCCACGTGCGATCGTCCTGTTTCTGTTGTATGCACAGGTAACACACACACACATGTAGTGGCAAGATTTAGTTCAGTGTTGGAAAAATGTCTGTGAGTGAAGAATTTGTTGATTTTAACAGATTATAAGAGACTGCAAATCAGTGGGGATGCATCAAATGTCTGTTCAGGACAGCTAGAGCGATATGAAAATGACAAGTGGAGCCCTTTCGGGGACACGACTAACCCTGATTTGTGGTGCCACCAGACTAACTGTGGTAACGCCAATGACAGCTTGGACATCAACAGCACACTGACATGCTCAGGTCATTTGTTTGATTGATTTCAGCCACACTATTTCCATAATCAGCCTCAAGCAACCAGTTGAATTTAGTCCTTCTTAGATCAAAACAACTGAAATGTGAACCATGACATCAAACACTTTCCGCTTCTTTACAGACAAAGTTAATGTTGTTCTGATGAAAGGCAACAATCCCAGCAAGTGCTTCGGGGAAGTTCATGTTAATGTGAATGGAGTTATTAGCCCAGTATGCGCCTCCAAGTGGACTGAAAACGATGCCAAGGTGGTCTGCAAGGAGCTCAAGTGCGGAATAGTGAGTTCTGACAGTGTTTATGATGAACAAAAGTTTATCTAAAGTGATTGGTGCTGCGCTCCCCTGTGGCCATAAGCTGCAATTACTGTACACGATGACACCAAGATTATCAGTAGCACAGAGGTAGGTAAGAAATAACAGTAACAGCAGAAACATGGACCTAACATGACCAGGCCAAGTGAGCTCCTGGGATTCTTGAACTCAGTGTTTATCGACTCAACCTTTTTTTCATTATGCATTTTTGTTTCTTCACTTTTTTTCAATTTGAATGCGTACTGGAATATTTTGGAATTCATTTATGTCTGTGTTTAGGATGCTCAGCTTAGCATGACGCCCACACAGAAACAGTTTGCTATGTGTAGATGTAAAAAGAGCTCCATCGGCTCTACCAAAAGAAAAAAAAATGCTATTAGCTATTAATGCTATTCATTCATTCATCTTTTACTGCTCATGATTATGAGTTTTAATATTATTATATTGATTTCCTATCAGTAACAAATGAAAACGATCAACCCTGCTTTTTTCTAGGTGGCTGATTATAAGACAACGCCGTCGAGTGTAGTTGGGATAATGGATAATGTGGACTGTTTGGGCAGTGAGTCCTCACTGTGGCACTGTCAGGCAAAGCATGATCGCTCCCACTGTGAGTCCATCGCGTATGTCATCTGTGGAGGTGAGATGTGGCACTGATCATAAGTCGATAATGTCTTTCTGTAATACCAATGGAATAATTTTGGTCTTTTTTAAAGTGTATTTCTAAGAATCAGCTCTTTACTGATCCTGAAGGAAATTTTGCCATCCAGTAGTAGTAAAGGTATTACATAAAAAAAGACAAGAGACAAGCTGCCCATGAGGGGAAAGATAGGAAAGTCGTGGAGAGTTATTTCTATTCAGTAGCAATTTCATTTAACTTCATTGTGTGGTGATTTCATGTTTTGTGATTTATTTACATCTGAATGCATATTTGTAATGTTTTATGTGCAGACGTGTTTAACAGTTCTTTCGTTGTTATGGGACAGAGAGCATTAAAGTGGATTTGAAAGACGGTCCTGGACAATGTGCTGGGAGACTGGAGATCCTGTATGATGGCCTGTGGAGACCAGTTTCTAAAACACAATGGCCTGAGCACAATTCAGATGTCATTTGCAAGCAAATGGGCTGTGGGGACAAGGGAAAGCTAAGTGTGGAAAAATTCATCAAGGGTCAAAATGTCAATCTTGGGGATTGCCCTGATGAAGCCACAACCATAGCTCAGTGTATTGAATCTCAACAGCATGGAAAAGCCAGCATCAGCCCACAAGAGCAGGAGCTAGTGGGAATAATATGTGAGAGTGAGTATGTTGTTATTTTGGCCTTTCTTATTGTGCCTCATTGTCACATCTTCAGTTCCACCAGATGTGTATATTTACATTGACTTTGACTCCGTCCAAATTGGGTAATGTAATTACAATTTCAACAGCCAGGACTAAAATAAAAATAATAATTAAAAAAAAAAAAAAAAAAAAAAAAATCAGTTACAACAGCTAATTAACGAAATGGTCTAACTGCTGTGTATCCCTTTGTTTGTTTGACCTCATCAGAGCACAAGATGGTATTTTTGGATGGAAACACTTCCTGTTCTGGCATGGTGAAAATAATGTACAACAGCAGCACTCACTGGCTCTCCGGCTCTAATGAGACATGGAACCAAGAATTAGCAAACACAGTGTGCCAGCAGGTGCACTGTGGGAATGCCACCCATGTCAGTACCGTCATCCCAACTGCTGAAATGACTTTATCAGACAACTGCGCCCTCAGCCACGGATCTCAGTTTGAATGTGATCTGACGCCCGAGACACCTGATGAAAATGTCACCATTGCCTATGTGGTCTGTACAGGTACAGAGGCCGTGTTCTCTCATCATCACATTCATGTATTCTGTTCTCTGATGCTGCTCGGAGATGACGTACACTTGGACATACTTTCTCATTCAATACGGAAGTGTGTCCAAACTTTTGACTGGTTGTGTATTTCACCCTATGTTAACTTGGAGTTATAACAATTTTAGTTCAGACTGGTTTGAGGAATCCTTAGGTTTATCAAACAATCTGCTGATGTGATTTGGCAAACAGCATCCTCATCTTCTTTCCTATTTGTGTAGGATCAGTAACAGTGAGCCTAACGAACAATTGCTGGGGGCATGTCATCATTGAGATGGAAGGGAAGAGTGGAGGTGTATGTGGGGACGCCTGGAATAACAAGCAATCTGAGATTGTGTGTAATACGCTGAACTGTGGGAAGCCAGTCCCGAAATACGACACACCAGAGAGAACAGGTCATGTGATGGTCAAGAGTTTCTACTCAACCGCAGAGGACAGTACTAGCCTGGCCCAGTACACCTTTGTCATGAATGACGGCGATGACGGCCATGACAGCATATGTCAGCGTAACCAAGCCTTTGTGGTTTGCTCAGGTAATTTTTGGATTCAGTATGATTTTTTTACAGCATTAATTGTGTTCTGCTTGTTTGTCCCTTCGCCGCAGCCTTAACTTGCTGTCTTGCTGCACACGTCTTGGAAGCGAACAACAATATTTTGCATCTAATGGTTTGTTTTACTGAGAAAGAGAGAGAGAGAGATTAAAAAATATTTTCTATTTCATATTTAAGGCAAGCTAAAATTCTGAAGTGGACATTATATTGCCTCTGGCCTATTACACTTGTTTGGATTTGAAATAAATCTAAAAGGAAAGTTCATAAATTATTAATATTTATTTTCCTCCAATCAAGATGCATTGGTGAGAACTGCCTTACATTATTATTAGAGCCCAATAATCAATCAATCTTATGTTTGCTAAACAAAAAAGACGAATGGCTCTTTATTTGGAGTGGTCATAGATAAAAAACAAATGTTAAACATTTATAGATATAACGTCTTTCTGTACCAACAATATATGGCAAAAATGTTTATTCATATTTAGAAATGGTGTTTTATCATGATAAAAACTTTAATTATATATATGAAGTGCTCTTAATTAAAATAAGCTTAATTGTGTATCTTCTATTGTCTTATTGCAGGCAGTTTTAAACCAAAATTAAGCGGTAACAGACACAAATGTTCTGGAAATGTTGAACTTTTGTTTCAAGACAAATGGCTCCCAGTGTGCCTGAGCGCTCTTCAAGACAAAGATACACAAGACACTATTTGTCAAGAGCTGAATTGTGGTCAGGCTGATCATAATATCACCTATTTTGGACCAACACCAAAAGAGAGATATAGGATCTCACAAATGGATTGTTCTGGGAATGGAGGAAAGACCATCAAAAATTGTAATATCACTTTGAGTGAATCCTGCACTCCTGCTGGACTCCACTGCTCAGGTATGTGTAACAATCTTCTCTCCAATACCTAAAACTACCGATACCTATTCCTATAACTATATAAGTTGCTCGAAAATGCAATAAACCACAAAAAAAGGAAAATTGCTTTTTTTAACAACATATTTTACCAAATACAGAAATGGTATAGCTCTATCCCACAAAATTGAAAATGTAAAAAAGTTGCACAAAGTCCTTTCAAACCACAGGAAAGTTATTTTGGGTGTATTCGTTGCTTAGTTTCTGAGATACACTCATTTTTATAGACTGCATCAAAAAGTAAAATAAAATGAACATTTTGCACAAAATACAGAAAGATGCCATGTTCCTTAAAAGAAACTATTTACAATAGTGCAATCCAGTGTCTAAGTGTGCTAGTTACTTCGGAGTATAAATATCTTCATATCAGACTATGTTCATCCATGAAAAGTGCAATTAATAAGAATAAATGAAAATACTTTTATTGTGTTGAACACTGCACAAAATGTTTTAGAAGTTTTCAGCAAGAGAGTAATATAAGAATTCTTCACATTTGGCATGAAATTATTTCAGTTGTATATTAATGGTATATTATTTTTCAATCCCTTCTATACAATATTCTAAGTGTCCTCTTTTTTGGAAATCAAAATATGGCCATCCTAATGTTTTCCAAACTTTTCTCTAACTCAATATATACATATATATTTCATGAATATATGTATACATGTCATGTGAGGGATCTATCCCTTCAACAACGTTGGCTTCATCTCCACTGTCGGCAGAATCCGAACCAGTGGTGTGTGAGTGTGAGTGGTGATCATCACCATCTTCATCCGAATCCATAATTGGCGCGTAAAACCTTTTAGCACTTCCACGATCTATAATTATGTGTGTAGGAGTGTGTGGTGAGTCTGCCATGAGTTGGCTGTGTGTGTTTTTTCATCAGAGCAAAAATTAAGTTACAAATGAGAGTGACGTCTAAGTCTAAAGCTAACAGATGATCATGGGAAAAACTACAACTCCCGGGAAAACGATGTCACTTCCGATTATCCCAGGTCATATGGCGAGGCTTGACACAGCAGAAAACTGTGTGATAGTTCATGTTGACAGTGACATGGCGTAGATTTTATCATTGGAAGTGCAGTAAACAGCTGCAGCATAGATTAAAATAGTTTTGTTGTTTGTGCTTTCTCCGTGTTTATTGGACACCGATTAGTGCAAAGAAACAGCGAGCCGGTATACACCGAAAGCCTGGTATTAAAGTGTCACTCCTCTGGTTTAAAATAATATATATATTTCTCTACCTTATTTAGTTGCTATTCTACTGGCATTTAAAAATAGACATGCAAATGGGATCGTCGGTTTTAAAGGGTTAAATAAAGTGCCAGACATGCTGCAATTATCTTCATCTTTGGGTTTCTGCTGATTCTGTCAAGTTTTTTGATTTGTGCATTTCTTGAATCTCATGTCTGTTGTTCCTTAGGATGGAAAAAGATGAAAGTCAGCCAAGGATGCAAAGGACTTGTGTCTGTTTACTCCAAGACAGGCACTAAGGCCGTCTCCTATGAGGGGTGGACAAATGAATCAGGAGAAAGGCTCTGCCAGGATCTGAAGTGTGGCAGCTTACAGTCCACAGAGTATCGCAATACGTCAGCTGCTGTCTGGGAAAACATCTTCAGCTGTGGCAACAACAAAGCAGAAACAATCTGGGACTGTGAAAACAGTACATCAAAAACTAAAAAAAGAAAGCAGCTCTTCATTACATGTCAAGGTACATTTTTTGTTTTTATAGGTACTATAGATTACATCCATTGTCATTCAGTAGCTGTCAAACTTTGGGCATGTTACAATCCTGAAGTATTGATTCATGTTCCACAGATCACAAGCTTGGGCTAATTAACTTGTATATTTCATGTAGTGGAGGTATTCCATGAGCAGCTATGGCTTTGCTAAAATTGTTGTATAATCCTTTTGTTTATTTTTTATTTTCTGTGAACCAGGACTTTGGTAAATATTGGATGTTGTTCCTCTTCATTGCTGATAATGCAAAGTAGAAAGTGTCTTACCTGATTTGTGGACAAACTTTATACTGATTTCTTTCGGTGACACAGTAGCAAAGAATCTAATGCATCCCCTACTTTCTGGTCTATTTTCCTCAAAATGGAACCGTAATTGAGAAAAAAAAATTCATCATATTGTATCAACGACTGGAAGCTATCGCTTTATTCTTCACTCAAGATTCACTGTGCTAATAAAGCAAGGGTGTGTTTTCCCATAGACTTCAATACAAGCGAATTTTCTTTCGTAGTCATTGGGGTCACCCCCTGATGGTCATTAGATGGTAGGTCAGAAAGGTTTAGTGCTTTGTTTACAGTCTATGCTTCTCTCTTTGACACCTGAGAACACGCTAGATAATTTGCATTTGTCTTTATTATTTGTTCTTTCATTTCTTTTCTTCCTAGATGAGCCCGTGGTCACCCTGTCAGGACATTGCCATGGCATTGTGAAGATTAATAATACAGAAGTGTGCAGCAGTCACTGGAACCAGCAGTATTCACACTTGGTTTGCCAAGAACAGAACTGCAGCAATGCTATTGCTACTCAGATCAAGTCCAGCCCCGCCAAGGATACTCTGTACCACCACGTCCTCTGTGATAAAAACAGCTACAAACTTAGCCAGTGCCAGAGAGTACAAGAAAAGTGTGATAATCCCCCTGTCTCCGTTTACTGTGTTGGTAAGTGCATGTGTGTATTTTTTGAACTATGTACAATGCAGGGTATCCATCCCCCAACCCTCAAAAAAAAAAAAAAAAAAAAAAAAAAAAAAGAGAGAGAGAAACAAGAAAATCAATGTCACTTACATTTAAAATGCCAATTTAATGGTTAGTCATGTTTTTTTATTTGTGACACCCCAGACTCTTGGTTAACCCTTATCTACACAGTCAACAGACATATGTGAGGGCGGTTATTCTCCAAACATTAAATTCATCTGTTCAAGCACTGTTCAAACAAAACAATTTTCATTCATTCATTTTATCTGTGTTTTTTTTTTTTTTTTCTTAGCTACTGTTCAATTTAGAACTACAAAAAAATGTGGAGGTCAGATTGAAGTCAAATATGGAGATAAATGGGAAAAGGTTTGTCCTGTGACCCTTTCTGAGACTGCAAAGAAACAGTTATGTGAAATGCTTAGACAATGTGGACCTCCTTCGAATGACATCGGAGATAATTACCCAAAGGAAAAGGTAAATAACCCAGACAACTCTGTTGTTCTGCATGGATGGAAACGGAATTCATCTAAAAAGTATACATTTCATTCAAGGAGATGGGCGTCTCACTGGAATGCTCACACAATCACATGGACATCAAACACTGCGTCACTAACATGTCTTGCAAGGATGAAAAGCCAGCTGAGATCTACTGTAAAGGTAAAACACTCTGAAGCCTTTCTGAATGAGCCAGACTACCTCCTAAAAATATTACTTCAGCTTTTTTGTGTAAGAATTTGATTTTTGTATTTTGTGAAAAAGGCTATGCAAGGCTTTTATATCAACTGTTGATGTTTAGAAGATAACATTTCAGTTATTTTAAAAAACAAAAGCCACGTTACTATAATTTTAGATTTCCTCTCTCAGGCTTCTCTATGGAGCTCAAAGAACAGCAGGGACCAAATGCATAAAACCCATTCCTTACTATGTGCATGTATGTGTATGCACAAAACCAAAAATATGCCTTATTTTTGTCAGTTATAAAAGCAACATATCCGTGCTTCTGGTTTATAAATCTCACTTATTAAAAAAGCTGCACAGATCACAGATCAGACATGGGACAGAAAATAACTAATTATAGAGGATTACAGATGGAGCACATCAGCAAGCTTTTGGACAACCACTCTACTAGACAGACTTTTGAAATAGTGATTGATAAAGAATAAAAATGTATTGAAACAGTTTGCCCTCAGACTAATGGAGGATCTAATTTTAAGCAATGCTAAGTGGAAACAGCAGAGCACACAAACAGAATCATCTGTTGATTAACTGTCTAACAGCTTGTGCTCTGTAAACAAGAATGTTCTGCACAAAATTCACACAATTTTGCTGCACATTTGTTTTCCATAGACCCCGATGATCAAGACCTTGTCTGTGTGTATACGCCTCATTTATGTATTTGGGCCCCCTTATCAAAATCTAATCCCCTGAGGTTGAATGGTCCAGGTGGGGAGGATTTGGGATGTGGCTGAGGGCAGAATTAATAAAAACCTACACCCGATGTATAATCTAAGGACACACGGACATAGACCTATGTAATATATGTGACCTCTGATATTAAAAGCAATGATTCGTAGAGTAAATGTGGCTGTTTCTTCTCAGGGTATGTACCAACACCCAAGGTACCTCGATCTAGACCAATCTCAACAGTGTCTATTTTGCTGGGAGTAGGATTGTTTTTGGTGCTGGTGATACTGATTACGATATTTGTACGAATTTGGATTGTCAAGAAAACCAAGAGGAGCAAGCGGAGTGAGTATTTGATTGTTTTTCAACGTACCTGTCCTTCCTGTTATTGCCTCACTTGCAGTTACATGCACACTGAAAAAAAGCACAGAACACAAACTGGCAAAAGTCAATAATATTGATCCTATTGCATTGGAGCCATTTAGCCACAAGAGGCCAGCCTTTCTGCAGCTTTTATATTTCAGCTGATAGGAACTCATAGATTTATTAGAGGGGTCTATTTGTACCTCAGATGATTTAATACATTCACCGTGGTCATGGCTGAGTCGCATGTATGTGTTATATAAAATATTTTATGTAATCCACAGCAGGATGATAGGAATCTTACAAAAGAGACCATCAAGTCTGTTTAAAAGCACTGACAAGACTCTTTGTAATATGTTCAAGAATAATGTTCTGTTTTCTTTTTCTTGTGCTGTTGTTGTATGTCATCATGACTAATGTTGTCTTCATGTAGTGAATATGCAGTCAATGAATGAAGAAGAGTTTGAAAGTGGCAACTATGAGGACATTACAGATAAAGAAAACGAAATGAAAGACCTCAGTCATGGCGGTGAGTTTAAACCAAATTCATGGTTTTATTTTATGTATATGCCTCTATTATTTAAGGTATATATGGTAATATTCTCTGTGGTATGATAGAAACCTTTATTAATATCTTTATTATACTTGTTTTTTACCCCCATTCTTATACATGTAAATGTCACCTTTCTTATTTTGTTCGTTCCTAATGTATTTTAATGATTTGATTAAAATTGTTCTCCGACTATATTGCAGTCTCTCAGTCTATGTTTGTGCAGCTGTGGCATTTTAAATTAGTAAATTAGGCAAAGATGTGTAAAAATTTGGAATACTGACAGAGTATCTTTGAAGCATAATTTGTTGGTTTTATCTCGTTTTATGCTCTGAAATTTCGTCAAGATGAAGCTTTTCGGGTTGTGTTGCCTCTCATGCAGGATTCAGATCAGAGGCTGAAGTCGTCACAGATGCAAGGAGCACTTCCTCTCTTCCTTATGATGACATCGATGAAGTGGGTGAGGCTCAGCCCCTGACCTCTCCGGCTGCCACAACTGGTGCTCAAAGAGAAAACTACATCCAAGATCAAAGCCCTGCTCATGGAAAGTTTCTATCTTATGACCTCATATTACCCAGGGGATTTTCTAATTGTCAGTTAGCAGAGTAAAATGTAAATTAAATTAAATGAAAATATAATGTGATTATTTTTCTGCCAATAGATGGCGTGACCTACGAGGTGGATGACCAACAGGAGAGTTATGACGACATTGAGCCCAGCCCTAAAAACATGCAAACTGAAGCTGAAGTACACAACAACCCCACAAACACCACTGAAAGCAACAGAGTAGTACCTCCTTTATCGAGACAGAAAGATGGGGAGTATCTAGAGCCGGATCTAGATGGGTGAGCCAAAATTGAGTTTAACACCAGGTGAAATAAAATCCTATCTGGATCATCTCAAAACTCAGCTCCCTTTTACTGGGAAAACTCGACTGCAGTTTTTTTTGCTGAATAAAAATTTCAAAATGGTACAAAACTCAAAATTGAAATGATCAGATCCATAATTTAAATATGTATTTTAAATCTAAAAGCAGATGATTTTTGAATTGGACAAAAATGGACAGTTTGTGAAGTGGAAAAAGAGCATGTGCAAATAGACATCACAAATCTGTGCACTGCTCACTGATGAAGATCACGTCAACTTTAGGTCTCCTTTTGTGCATTATAATGTGGATGATTGTGTTTTGTTAGAATGTAAAATTATGCAAAATTGCTTTTAAAACCTATATTTTCTTTTGGTACTCATGGATTTTTTCAAATGTATTCATAGTCACTCTTTCTTTCAACATGTATATCATGTATATACCATAGTTAGACCTCTTTTATCTGTGTGATATTTTAACTGCAGTGCCATAAAATTAACTTCATAAGACACACTTGACAGCAACACTGAAATAAATCTTATATGAGTCAAACGTAGTTTAATAACTCACCTGGCACAGTGAATTCTGGTCATATTATTGCAAGTTTTCTTTACCCATTGTGGATGCTTAGTGAGAATATGTAACATTGAGACTTCCTGTTTTTTAATCCACTCTCATGTCTCTCCAATAAATCTAAAGGTATAGCCAGCAGCTAGTTAGCTTAGCTGAAGGTGAGGAAGTTCTGCAACATAAGTAAATATTTTATAACTCAGTCAAACTTTTACAAAAGCCAAAGTGCATTTAAACATAAAACTTTTAAGCTTATGTTTCTGTTAGCTAGTGGTTTCCACCTGACTCCACTTGTGTGCTATGCAAAAAAAAAAACAAAACAATGAGAATAACATGCATACTTCTAAAAGGCCAAGTAGCTTCATTTGTAAAGCACATATTAACCCACTTAAAATATAAAATGTAATCAATGGATAGAGACTTACAACAAAAAGGTAAGATAGATATAAAATGTAAAAAAAAAAGACCGTCAGTCATTCTGGTTTCCATCTCTTACTTTACTTATTTTCTTCCTATATGGAATAAACAGGCAGTTGTGCTGAATAAACTATTGCGTTAACATCAGCTTTAATTAAAATGACAATAAATAGTTTTCAAGACTTGTTTTGCGCCGTTGTTCAGATTTTAGGATCTATCTTCCAATTGCACCTATTGACAGATCTGAGACTCTCGGGTTTTGGAAATGGCTCAGATGTTGAGTATCAAACTGTATGTTCCATATATTGTGTATAGTTTGATACACAGCACAATAAGCCATTTTCTCCAGAAAGCATCCGTCGTCGAGGGACTCACTTTCACTGCTGTTCTTTTCATTTAACAGTACAATGAGTTTTATTTATTTTGAGACATTGATTTATTATTAATGAACTCCTGTGATTCAGCTTAGTGGTATCCCAAAGGACAAAAAAAAAAAAAAGTTTCACTTTCTCTTCTCTTAAAAGTCTCTTAAAAGTGTTCTCTCTGTGCTGCTAAATTCAATTTAATGAAATGTACCTCCATTCAAAACACATGGGAAAGTCTGCTTGGTACAAATGCGAGCATGTGGATGGCCACTGGTAATGAACTGATGGCTTTTGAGGGATCGGGTAAAGCCCCACATGTTTAGCCACGGGTGATCCAAGGGCCAGTGAGATCACAGGGCCAAGTGATACACCCAAAGGGACTAATTTGTAAGCAGTAGCTCTCATCTGATATGCAAACATCACACCAGCCTCAATGTTTGCTGTCAAGTACCTGGCTTGGCCATCGTGATCTGACGCTTGCCATTTCCCGGTAGCTGAAGTTGATAAATATATATAGATTTTTTTTTTTTTAAGAGTGCAACATAGTTTTTTCTCAGTCACTTTGGTGCATTTCTCACAACACTATTTTCACAACAGTTAATGGGTTTCTCAAAACAATTAGTACAAACTGTCAAACCTATTTGATAACCTGCAAAAGTGTGCCATTTGCTTAAAATGGAGAGTTCATTTGTCAAAGGCAAGTATCCTCATCAATAAACGTGTCAGTGTCATCAAAATGAAAATTCCTGACACCATGGTTTATGAACAAGATAGTCAAGATAGTAAAGTTACACTTAAGTGTATTTAGTGAGGTAATTGAGTACAAGAAACTGAATATGTATGTTTCACAGTTTTACTGCATTTGCACTTTGCAATTGTAATTTGTACACAAAGAAAAAAATACACCCTTATTTACAACGAACATAAACTCCCTTTGGACAGAGCTGTGCACAACTGTAAACAACATTGCAGTTCATGTTGCAACTGAACATGCACATTACTGTAAATCATTCATGTACATTCAGATGTTCCTCTCTGTCTGGCCACATATTTTCATCTACATCACAGTGAATATCATCTCTTGCAATGCAGCGAGCAAAGTATCTCCTCAAGGGTCGAATCCACCCTCGACAGGACTCTGCTGTGATGTCTTCACGTGCTTCATCCACGGCAACTAGCAGGGCCATTTGGGTATCTAGATACTGGTCATATACCTACCACCTCCAGGAAAAACTCGGTCTCTGTCTGACCACATCTGAGTGATGTCAACAACATGCTTATTCTGATGATCTCCGGACAGAGCTGTGCACAACTGTAAACAACATTGCAGTTCATGTTGCAACTGAACATGCACATTACTGTAAATCATTCATGTACATTCAGATGTTCCTCTCTGTCTGGCCACATATTTTCATCTACATCACAGTGAATATCATCTCTTGCAATGCAGCGAGCAAAGTATCTCCTCAAGGGTCGAATCCACCCTCGACAGGACTCTGCTGTGATGTCTTCACGTGCTTCATCCACGGCAGCTAGCAGGGCCATTTGGGTATCTAGATACTGGTCATATACCTACCACCTCCAGGAAAAACTCGGTCTCTGTCTGACCACATCTGAGTGATGTCAACAACATGCTTATTCTGATGATCTCCAGTCAGACCCCTCTCATTCTCAGGGATTATGTCCCTGTAAAGAGTGTCTAAAAAAGTCAGCAGACCCCCGTCTTATGGGTGAGGAGGTAGGATGCCATTTTATGAAATGGCTGCACCCGTAGTAATATTCCCTCCCCACTGGCCTGGGACATCACTGGTTGCTCTCTGTCCAATGCGATTCCTTCCACGCCTTCTACCTTTTGCCAGATTGAAACCCGCCTCTTCAAGGTATATGAATGTGTGCAGCAGTTCCCTGGCCTCCAGCTCCAGTACACAAACTATAACAACTTTTCCTGTGCAGCATAATGCATTTTGGACAGTATGCTCTGTGAATACACAGAACTGACATGTAAGTGTAGTGCATGGCACTACACAAAGTAAACAGTTTACAGCACTGAACATATCCATATTTTACCAGTACATGCTGGTGATGGATCTCCTTCACTCTGACACTGTTCTGTTCAAATGGCACATTGTACAATTGTTTCATGTGCATTTAATTTCTTAATTGTAGTGATTGAAATAGATTCAGTATTCCCAAAGATGTTGTCATCCTCTACAACAACACTGTGTATCTCTCTCAACCATATGGCATAGTTTGCAATCACCATTGCACAAATGGCTTCCTCTTGTCGCGGAGACAAAAGGGGCCGTCTTCCACCTCAGCAAGGTTGTCTTGCAATCCTATGTGGTGCAGAGTAAAATTACAGTAAATGTGTAACAACACTGAACACAACAATGAACTAAATCTTTGCTGCAGTAAAGCTGTAAGTCGGAATATAACATGTAAAAAGTGATAAGTTCCTGTCCCACTGCAAGCTTCATGTATGAAACAAAGACAGTAATGCAGTGCAGAATGTTTAGTGCTTCTTACCTGTTCTCATGAAATGTTTGAATAATTGAATTTACAGTGCTTCTCCTGATATTTGGCTGCACCCTTCGACCAGCCTCAGCCATTGTGAGGCCGTGATTGACAATGTGATCTCCAATTGTAGCCCTGATTTCATCAGGAATCCTCCTTCCTCTTCCCCTTCCTCCCCGCATCCACAAGGCTGACCTTCCATTTCTGTGTCACAGTATAGAAATGGTGCACACTCTGTCCTGCTTGGGTCTTATATGTTTGTAAAGTGGGGGTTCGTGGGATTCAGCTCTGAGTGGCTATGGAGAAGTGGTTTATCAGTGGTTGCAACTGATGCTTCACACAGCTCTTCTCAACAGTGACAGCTGAGGTTCACCTACGAGAAATGCTTCCATTTAGAAGACTTTTTCAGGAAAAAAACAGGTAAAAATGTATAGAATTGACAGATTTTGAAAAATAGTTCAACATTTTTGTATGTAATGACTTAAATTATACGGAATGACTATTCTCTATTCACAAGTATAGTTAATTAAGGAAATGATAAAGTTACAAAACAGCAGAGTTGTATGAAAGCAATTGAAAGTAATTCAAAAGCATTTTCAATTTGTTGGAAGGAATGAGAAACTGCTGCTATGATGTGCACAAATGACTAAATGTTGTGGAGGTTGAACTAACTGCTGTTCAAATGTTAATAGTGTTATGAGAGATGCACGAAAGTCACTGAGAAACACCATAACCAAGATTAAATCTATATTTAGGCTTATATCCAACATAAGATGTGACAGTAAAGGACACAATTGTGAACATGCATCTATAGACAAATAGCATCATCTATCATACAGATAGTGAACAGGAAATTGAACATGAGCTTTAGTATGTACCTTACAAGTACAGAGGGTCATAATTAATGTATTTATGCAGCTCTGTGCTTTCCAATTGCTATGAATGTTTTTGAATTTCCACGTCTCTACCACTTTCTGTGCTGGCTGCTTCTTTAGTACCATCATCGGGACGATAGTGATTTTCATTGAAATAACTAATCAACTTCTGGATGAAATTTAACATAATACAGCAAAGTTGTCAAGTGGTTCCTCTTAGAAGAAACCTGAATAATCAGTGGCCTGATAATGATCTCGAGAGTGCATAGTGTGTTCTATCCATTCATTGTTTATAGTATTTACATGTGCAAGGTTGCAGGAATGTAATGCAAGCTGGCATTGTTGTGGGTGGTGCTGAATGAACAAAAGATTTCAAAGTGAAATCAAATCAGCTACACCTCAGTCAAAATGTGGATGTTTTCAATAACAGTATTTGTTACAATGCAGACTTCAAAAATCTGAGATCAGAAAGTTAAAGTATAGTGTATAGTGATTCGCACTGTTGCCCCACAACAAGAAGCTTGCAAGTTCGATTCCCTGACCCAGGGCCTTTCTCTGCAGAGTTTGTATGTTCTCCTTCTGCCTGCGTTGATTTCCTCCCATCGTGCAAAGACATCATGCTTGAGTTAACTGGTGACGCTAAAGTGTCCGTAGGTCTGAGTGTGAGTGTGAGTGGTTGTTGGTCTCTATGTGTTGGCCCTGTCCAGGGTGTACCCCAGTGTAGGTGTGAATATTATGAATTATGTCCGTGGAAACACTGCCCTTATCAGAATGTTATCACAGAATATCATAGAACACAAAGTTTCTTTAGATATCAGATCACATTCAACACAGCTTTATTATGAATGTCAGTTTTAGGTTTCATTATCAATTTTTAAACAGACTATTCCATGACCTTCGACTAGATGACAACAACATCCTGAGTCCTCTTCTGGCTGCAGATCTCATGATGTGAAAATGCAGATTATGTTTGAGGCCTGACAATGGCTTTTTAAAGAGGAAACAGAGGGGCCGTCAGCTGGAAGAAAGGCCCCAGTTGTGGTGATTTTCCATAACAGAGTGGTTTTATTAATAGTGCTCCCATGTGTACGATGCCATCCTGAGAGCCTGGCTTCTTGTGTGAGGCTCTTGCTCTTTATGTGTGTGTATGAGTGTGTTTGTGTGAGTGTGTTTGTGCACTTTGTCTCATTGTTTCTTTCTGACAACTCTAAATGCACAACAAATAGAAAGGTGAAGTCATAAATCTTGAGTACAGTAATTCATGTTTATGAGTTTCTCTATATATAATAAGCCAATGTCTCTGCAGTTAATGCTGTAGATGATCATACGTAGAGTGCCATGTCTGTCTGTAAATATGGTTGCTGGCTAGAGATGGAAAAACAGCAGCCAGAGCTGTTTTACATTGGAAGGGAAAAGCTGGTCTTAGATGACCTATTCAGTAAGCAGCTCCACAAACATTCCTCGGTGAAGGTAGTTCTTCTGTAGGGACTCATGGGCAAGAACTGTGCTGTCAACAGGAACGTGTTTCCATCTTTTGAATCACATGATGTTTCACTAATTTACACTTGAAGTGATGTAGACATGTGACAGCAGTGTAGATATGATCGTGACCTTACATAACAAAAACCAAAGCATCTTTATTTGGCATGGAATGGAAATTACATGATGATGAGATGAGTGATCAACATGATATAGCTTCGTAGAAGTTCTACTCTTTATCTATCTCTTTAGCTGTCATTAACGGTCTATGTAAGCTCTTCTGCAAACCTGAAGAAAGATAATCTCCACTGTAAAGCTCAGAAAATGAAATACTGTGTTTTTACATTTCATTTCTTTGCATGAAAGGTTGAACTTTAAAAGTGTGTAAGGTTAATATGCTTACCATAATACCTTATTACACACAAGAGGCATGCAAAGCATTACTTTCTCAACACAAGTTCTGTTGTGTGTGAACGCAAGCAGATAGTTTATGAGTCAAATGCCAACACAGGCTTTGCAGATGGATTTGCCTCAGCTCTATTAGTATCTGTATGACAGACCTAAACATGCAGTCAGGATCAGGGGTCAGCATGAAAGATGACCCTGGTTAGTGCAATGGCCAAAATATGCTGTAAGGCATGGTGCTGGCAAAAAGATACATAATACAGGTTTGGGTCATGAGCAGGCGACCATCAGTGGAGAACCATCTGCTTCAGATTCTGTCTGTGAACAGGCTGAAGAAGCCACTTGGGTTCTCAAGAGAGTGACTGAAAAGAAGTGGATTGGTGCAGCATTTGCAATGTTTAATTTTTTGAGTTTTTTCTATGTGCTTTCATGGTATGACCCTATATATACACAACACTGAACACAAATAGGTGGATGCAGTCATAAGTTGGACAAAAAACAAAACACAAAAACAATGAAAATGCATTTATGATATAATAAAAGTCTACAAGTTTACAGCTTTCCAGTCAACCTGTAATTCATGAAAATGATTCAAATATGAGTGGGCTTATACAGTACTGGAGGAGAAATCTTTTCATCTATTATTCTGTTCATCTATAAATCTGTTATTCGCTTATCTGGTGAATAAGCGTACACTTCCTCCTCACTGCTGCACATTTACTGTGTAGAATAACACAAATATTAAAGAGCATCATTACTAAATGACCTTACAGTGACACAACAGCAACACTGGTAAAGTAAACAGTAAACAGTTCATACTCCTCAAACCTAAACTGACAGTATGAAAATTGTGATGGTTTCATGTCCTGCATCACACAAACACAGCAGGAGCTGATATTAACATTTTGCTACGCAAACTGCATCATAACTTAATACTGAAGAACACCCAAGAAACACAAGCTAAAAAAAAAGGCAGTTCAGATATTTTTGGTTGTGGTTATGTGGTTTATGTTTAAACCATCAGGACATCTCTGTTTATTGATAATGGACACTCGGGCACAGCCTTCAGAGTAATGGGGCTTCCATCGCTGAAAAATCCCATGTT
The DNA here is from genome assembly GCF_900963305.1 of Echeneis naucrates. NCBI lineage: Eukaryota > Metazoa > Chordata > Actinopteri > Carangiformes > Echeneidae > Echeneis > Echeneis naucrates. Next base: position 24,649,857 of record NC_042517.1, read on the forward strand.
CCATCACATACTTTAAGGCCTTTAAAATAATATTCAAAATGCTACTGGAGCAGCTACAAATCCCAAAACACAGTCTATAAGTTACTACGCATTAGCATGTTACACCCCCTCACTGTCATTTTTTCTCTGCTGTCTGCTGCTTTCCACTCTCAGGTGCCTTCTTAAGCCAGTCGTTCTCCATGTACGCTCTTACCTCCCCAACTGTGGACCTCTTCTCTGCATCCAAAGACAGGAGCTTACTGAACATCTCCATGGCTTCGGAAGTGAACCTTTTCCACAGCGGAGGGACGTCTTCCTCAATGTTTGGCTTCTGCTCCAGTCTGCACCAGTCAGCAAACTCCTGGTAGAAGTCGTCCGAGTCCATGCAGCACTCCCAAGGGAAGTATCCCGTGAGGATGCAGAAGATAACCACTCCAAAGGCCCAGGTGTCCAGGCTCGGCTCCACGCTGAGTGGAGGGGCAGTCACTTCTTTCTGTCCATCCAGCAGTGCCATGCCACAAAGCTCCGGGGCCATATAGGGAAGGGTACCCGAGATGAATCGTATCAGGGTGCCTCTTTTCTGGGCCAGGCCAAAGTCTGCCAGTTTTACCTGACAGCAGTGACTGTCTAGCAAGAGTATGTTTTCAGGCTTGACGTCACGATGGACCAAGCCATGGCTGTGGATGAACTCCAACGCACTGGCGATCTGGAGAACACAGCGTTTCACTGAAGATTCTGGTATACCCACCTGAATAAATTCAAAATGGAGGACAGGGCCATAGTGTCAGTATGCCAGAATCACTGCATAAAGAGGGAGTGTGAGCATTTTCACACTAGCACTCAACTGTACTTATCCCAGAGCTTCTAAAATAGTGGGGGGGTGTGGTGCCAAGCCAGGGGGGGCATGTGTGACCCCGCGGAACATGCTTTTTTTGCCTTATTAGAATAAAGTGCAATTGCACCTCCACTACAATAGATGGCTCTAATTGTCAGAGTGTATTAGTAGGGTTTTTATAACAATTTTATAGACAAATGATACGTGGCAGAGATTGAGGGTGGGGGTGGGTGAGCGAGAAAAAATCTCTTCTTCCTAGGAGGGGCCTAACAGAAAAAAACTGAGGAGCACTGACTTAGCCTTATCATTATATGTGCACTTTGTCTTCAATCATATTAAGGAAACACAAATGCTAGCCCACTTTAACCACAGCTCCTCTGGAAAATATCAATCTCAATCTCTAATTTCTTTTGCTGATGTATTTGTCCGCTCTCCACCCAACCCTACTTCCAATGGTTGTCTCCTCTCCTCTCTTCCTCTTTTACCTGGATGGTGCTGACTGTGGATTGACAGATATGGCATCTGAAAGATGAAGAATTCAAGAGCATCCCATACCAAGCATTTGTTTTGTTAGAACATGCAATTTTCCTTGTTGGTGAAATATGGTCCTGACACGTTTTTTTTCTGTAGGGGCATGATCGGGTATGTTGTTATGTACGTATGTTACATTCTAGTCCTTGCTCCTCCCTCCCTTTTGTGCTAATGACATTAATGACAAGATCCACAACACACAGCCCTGTGCATAGTCCTGGCAAAGAAGATTCCTTAACAAAGTTAACACATTGTAGCTCAACACACCCTCACTGTAGCAGTTTCGGTACCTTGGTTTTGTTTTTCCAGTTTTTGACTCACCTTTGGCTGGATGACAGCAAACAAGTCCCTGCCAATGACCAGCTCCTGGGCAAAGCAGTAGTGCTCATTGGACTGGAAGGCAATGCCAAAGAGGCCCACGATGCAGGGGTGGCGGGACAGGTGTAAGGAGATGCAGTACTCTCGCAGAAAGCCCTGCAGCTTAGTTGAGGCTTTGGGCATCACTTTCAAGGCCATGGGAGTCCCTGCAGACCACCCACACTTCAGTTTGGCTATAAATAGGACTGATCACAGACACCTTGTCTAAAGATAGAGATTGGATCTTTGAGCATTTTTGTGATATTGGGCAGCTATTTTGCTGTATAATTGTGATAATTGCATCTATGCATGGCTTTTCAGCTATCTTCTTTCCCAAAGCACCAATTCAAATCCTGCAGACCTTGAACCACTAGATTACTCTGCATTCTGCCACAAGGCCATTGCTCCACTGGCTGGACTCTTTCCCTCTCAGGCTCAATTGGGTTCCAGCTTTGCAGTCACTCAGGGTGTTGTCTTATCATCATCTTTTCAAGCTGTATTTTTCACACTTCTCTCCTGCAGCTGGTTTGCAACAGCTCCTCATCTATTTCAAGTCCATCTTTATCAGCTATGAATGGCGTTCATGAAACATTTTCATTGTCTTGAAATATCATCAGCTGTTCAGCTGTTGATAAACACGATTGGATGTCTCTAATTGTTGATAGACAGAAATCAATATAAATATGGTATTTTTCTTGAAGGTACTGTAGGAGATAACTGATGACATTTTTTACATACCTCTGAATCGGTGTGTGACCAGCAAGACTTTGCCATATTTCCCTCTGCCAATTTCCTTGACTATGTTGAAGTGCTCCTGGATCTCAAGGTGGCTGAGACTCTGAGCTGTCAGCTCCATCAGCTCGTCAATCAGGCTGCCATCAGCAAGGCCCAGCTCAATCATCTCCACCAACATGTGGAACAAAAGAAGAAAAAAAGAAAAAAAGAAAAAAAAATCAGTGGTGTAAACACTGTTATTAGAGTCATAAGGAGCCAACTTATTGGAATGTGCTGCAGCATAAAAAGGGCTTTCCGTTTTAGATATATTTTCAAGCTAACAGGACACATTACTGGATTCTGTAATTACTTGTATTTAAATAAAATGTGACTGAATTAAAACAAGTACTTGTTGAACCATGAACTAGCTTTGAAAAACCCCCTCCTCCCACCATCCAAAGTTATTGCTCGTGTTCTGATTGGTCAACTGTTTGTGGCCAGGGAGGTAGTTAAGGAACATATATTTGAACTATTTGTCATTTTCACTGTGAACATCTGAGTGCAACAAAGAGAATACCTTCCAGTGGATACTGCATGGAAAGGTTTTACAACCAGCTCAGGATTTTTTTTCTGGATTGAGCAGATTACTAACTAAAATGATATTTAATTGGTATTGACTCCAGGGGCTGGACAAATGCTACTTCTAATATTGGATTTATCAGATTCAGTGGGATAAACTTGAGTTTAGCTAAACGTAGAAACAGCAGAGAATCTGTTCTATTCTTGGTACACCATCCAAGAAATCTTCCTGTCTTCTTCCTGGCTATCCTGCAAATTCATAACTAGAGATTGCCTCTCTTTCTAATTCACTTAGTTGTCATCATGGACAAAATCATTACAAAATATATTCTTCTGAACAAACTTAATTTAATTGATTCATTCATGTTTCATATTCATATTTTTCCTTCTCCTCTTTCAGCTTATTTCTTATTTGGGATTGCCACAGCAAGTCAAACCTGTGGCTTGCATGATTAACTTGGCTACAGTTTTTAGGGCGGATGCCCTTCCTGTAGCAACCCCCTATTTATCCAGGGTTGGGACCAGCACAAGCCTATGACTGGTTTGCATTGATGGGTTTCAAATTTATGTTTTCTTATTAAAGCATGTGTTTAGAAAAGAAACATGTATTGTCTTTGGGAATAAAAACGTACAGTAAATGCAGTAGATCAACTGGCAATTATTATTATAATATATATAAAAAAATATATAAAAAAATATGGATTATCCTTCACAACATTTTTTCACTGCATGACACTGACCATCAAGGTAAAAAAAAAGGTCCTGATTGTTTTTTTGATTTTTGAAAACATTTTTTTATGTTATCATGAACATCAAATTGTAGGTAAAGTATGTACTGTAAAAGATGAACCTATATATTTTGAAGAATTCTGAGATGCTTTATAAAAAAAAAAAAAAAAAAAAATCATTTCCCACACTTGTATTACACTTGTATTTGTATTTAATAAAGATGAAAAAAAATATATATTTACTGGCCACTTTTGGCCAACAACTGATGAAAAATTATTTCTCAGGTGTAAATTCTATATGTGTGATGATATAAAGTGTTTCGGTGCATAAAAGATTAACAACAAAATATAACTTTATTTGTCTTTTGTCAAATTCAAATTATTTAAAATTGTGATTGCTAATTAAGACGTAGGATAAATGCATATTTTTCAGTTTGACTTACTCAAGAATAATAAGTATTTAGGCATTTCATTTTTATTTTTGTCAATTATAATAAAGATTTTGCTGGTTATATGACAAGCTGGTTAAAATAACAAATAATTATATTAAAACTTGCAAATTGTATGGAAAGATGTAGCAAATGTGTTATTATAGTTTATTACAAAAACCAGTGGAAGTATTAAAGGCGATTAACTATTGATCACTTCAGGCCTTACCTTCAGTCTTGTCTCTTCCCAACACAGTTACAGGAGTCTGAAAACAGGCAAAACAAACACAAGCACACACAGACACGCTCACACTGTCATGCTTACAGCTGAAAAAGTGCAGCTAATCAATATGATGTAGAAGCGCAGGCTGAATGTTGGTTCTGTCCGTCCGCTGTGGATCAGCATGCAAAGTGGACCAAAGAGCTCTTCACTGTCCTGAACCAAGCTCTGCTCTAAACTGCTGCGATGGGGACAGAGCCCACTGTGACAGCTGATTACAAACTCCATGTGCAAAGGGCACACACACACACACACACCACACATACACTGGCCTACATGTCTAATCAGCTACACAGATTAAAACTTTCCGCAGGTGAATGTATTGAATATGTATATAACCCTTTAATGTCCTCACCAAGAAAAAAGCAATGACATTTTTTTTCTTAGCATTTTTTATTTCCTTGGGGCAATAATAACATCAAAATAACAAATAAAAAATAAAAAAAATGTTTTTAAAATATAGGCCTCTACCAAACAGTTGAGCAGGACATGAGAGGGATAAGGTACAGCTTCACTTTTGCTACAAATGTTTAAAATTTTATTCCTGCTTTTGTAAAAACTCTGCTTCATCAAAGTGAAGATCAGATAAAATTAAAAGCTATTATTATTATTATTATCATTATCATTAATAATAATAATAATAATAATAATAATAATAATAATAATAATAATAATAATAATAATAATAATAGTAAAACCAAACAAACCATTGCTAAGATTTTGGTCATAATACTTCAGTACTTTAACATATGGGACTTTTTCCTTGCTATTGAATATTTTTCTTGGCGCTATCACTGTCAATGTAAGCTCTGAATTCTTCTCCGACTTTCCGACTTTCTCCAGTGATTTGCTATCACTCCAAAATGCAGCAATGATATCAAATGGAATATATAATCCAGTACATGGGACTAATCTTCTGATTACACATTGCTCTCATTTCCCAGGGCCTCCAGCTGTACTTGGTTTTAGTTCAGTTCAGCTGGGATGTTTCTTATTTTTCCTTCTTGAGTTTTTTTTTTTTTTTTTTTTTTACTGGTTAGATTCCACCAAATTCAGCCTCACATGTCCTTACAGATGTCAGGTTCTCTGTCAAAGGTTCTCTCCTTTGAAGCTAACATGCTAACCAGCTATCTTGGGCTTAATAAGTCAAAGGGCACAATGTCACCTTGCATATAGACAATGCTGGCTAAGGTCTTGATCACAATCAGGACGTGATTTACATATCTGGAAATCATTGACTCCCAGCAGGAAATAAAGCTCAGGAAAATTTGTTAGCATCATCACTGTGAGCCTGGTGGCCTGCTGATGCTAGTCCTAAACTCTAAACCCAACTGGGTTCAGCCACACAAATCTCAGCCTCAGTCAGCCTCAATTGCAACATAGAACACACTGAATCTGTCATACATCCTTGGCTCCATTATGCTCTCTTCCTATCTCACTTTGCATAAAAGATAATTATAATAAAATATTGTGTACAATGTCCCTCTCTAGTATAGTGGACAGTACATCCACCGATTATGAAGAACGCTTTTTATTGTCATTGTTGCACACACAGGGCCCCACACCATGCACATGCGAGAGGCAGCACTGCGTTTACCAGAGTGAAATTAAGGCACTCCTATATCTCAGTGGACCTTGGAGCAATTCGAGGTCGAACGGTGCCTTCTATCTATTTTTCCAATTTAATACTCATTATCTTACACTAACTGAAGATCACAGAATTTAATATATGGAATGTTTCAGTAACATTGAACGTATGTTGATGAAAAAACTTTCCACTTCATAGTGTGATGGTGAAACAGATCCAGAGCTAGCCCAGTGGGGATCTTACCTTCACTATCCTGAACTAGAAGCCATGAATGCTCTTAAGTGTTGGCAAACATACAAACAAATCCCCTGAGGTGTTGCCTACAACTCAGGGGTGTTGCTGTCTGCACCTGTGCTAGAGTAAGTGTGTCTGAGTGAGTCAGTGTGTGTGTGTGGTTGTCTGGCTGTTAGCCCGTGTTTCATTTACTGTCCACTCCCTCAACACTGTGACCTCTGGCAGTTATTCTGAGGGTAGCAAGTGTCCGTGCAGTTGGACCATTGGTACAAAGAAACAGACACTTTGAGCTGTGGGTTGTGGCAGGTTAATGAGGTGTCACTCATTCAAGTTTGGGGTGTCGTGCTTTCTCAAAAGGTCATTTTTGTAAGTGATGTGTTTAGAGGTTTTTGAGCTAATGGCTATAATGAGATAGTTTTGAGTCATTCATTTTAGTCTTGAGATAAACTTTGGGTGTCGGATGAGAAAGGTGTGTATAGCAGTGTATATACTTTTCGATTGCATGGATTGTTCAAGGCTCTCTGTGAGCTGTAGGTCTGTAACGTCACATTGGCCTCAGTTGGGCTACCATCTGTGATTAGGGTTATGTTGTAGAGCATGTTTTGAAGTTTATGATCATCATGTTACACTCTCACCACAAAAACGAGGTCACGCCATATTTTACATCCCAGGATGGTGCAGCGTAAGCTTCAGGGCGCCAGACAGGGTCCATATCTCCAACATCCTGTCCCATTACGCTACCACCACTGTCTTCATAGGAATGAAATTACAGAACAGTTTAGATGTATAACCAGTTCTTGCTGTTCCTTTGGCAAACATTTTGAAATCAATTTTAAGAGGATCACCGTGCAGAGGAATCTCAGCTGTCATCTCAAGCATATCATTGAACTCACGCTGGTTATTTTCCATGGCTAGCATGGAGAAGCATTCAAAATGATCCGTGATGTGACGTGAGATAAAAATGAAGTTAAGAGTTTTGATTTCAAACGAAAGAAGTGGGAATATTAGCGCCAGCTAATGATTGTTGCAACTTCTGCATCATGGAAAATGTTTCTAAAACCTTATGTATCCCTTTCTGCTGTCTAAGCTGCTGTCTCAACCCTGTGTGTAATTAATCAGTTATGATGAAATGAAGTTCATTGTGCCAACCATTCGTCGGAAATAATAAAAAATCTTTTGGGCTCTTACTGAAGCATGTTGACATCTGGAAACAATACTTGTTTGCCACATTGCCCTTGCCTCGGAGATAACATTAAACTGCAGACTTAATTAACTTTTCTCAGCTTAAAGCCGTGAAGCAATTTGATGACAGTTGAGGTCCATCCTCATGGACAAAGCACAACTTGACTATACAACCAAGAGTGGTGTGTCCTGAAATAATGCTCCTACAATGTCAGGCAAACTGGAGAGGAGGAGAGGAGTTTGGGTTCAATGATGTACTTAGTTCATATGGCTAGGAAAATACAATACGGTCAGCTTTGTCCAAACATAAAGCATAAAGCATCAAACAACATTCACATTGGAGCTGAACACCTGTGTGATATTACTAATTTTGTTGACCCAACCATTCCCTGCAAACAAGGATTCTGTCAATATGAACTCCTTTGTGTCTCATTCTATAACAGTCTCTTATGACCCACAGCTGTCCAGTAAACAAACATTTTAGTGACGAACAGGTTTTTTTGCCACAGTGAGACACTTAACAAGCTGCACTTGAAAACTGTCCCATTACTCTGATAGATATTAACCCACTCTATTCTCCAGGATAAGTTACCGGGCGAGATACAACCTTCACAGTTAAATGATGATGTGATAGCATGATTCAAAGTCATCATATGTAATGCTCATTCTAAAAACAGAGGTAAATATAAATAGATAAAGAAAGTATTTAAAGTATTTAAAAGCTACTTGAATCTGACCTGTCTGCCCAAACTGTAAGAAAAAAATAATGATGCCCAAATGGGCAAGAGGCTAGAGGACACATGACATTTAGTGCAACACTTGAAGGTTAAGAGTGAGAAATTTAGCCCTGTGTGAAACTACATTAATATGTCATCGTTTCCAAAAGGGTCACTATTATCATAGACCATATCTGACAGCTGTTCTGAACACTAGCCAGGCCATTAATGTGAGGTTGTGACTTCACTCTTTGCACACGCCTGTACATGATGTTTCGGTCGTTTGGCTGATTTACTCACACTTTATTTTTATATGACTCTGAATGTGTGTTTCAGCACGAGTTACATGAGCAATTTTATCCATTCTAAAACAATGAAATGCTCCAGTTCACCACACACTGAAATATAACCATGATCAGACACTTGGTGTAAGCACCTGCTGTGAAAGATTTATTAATGAGTAGAAATGATTCTTGGCATGAGGCCCGTATTCGTGAGAAACTGCATCTCTAGTCCAGCTCACTTGATATAAGATGGTTTGTCTTGAAGGTCACACATACACACGTTTTAAAAGGGCATAGTGTTCATTCTGACATACGTTTAACACTCCCAGCTTTATTCTGCAGGTGCTGCTCTTAACTTCTGATGGCTGATAGCTATCACATAGAATTATAATTTATATCATTGTTTTTTTTTTATTATTTAGGAATAAATACTGCACAACAAAAACAGTAGTAAAAATAATGACAGTGATAGTAATTTGCCTTGATGGGTATGTGAAATATAATCACCCATCAGTCTGTGAGCAGCTGTTTTCAAGCCTCCAATTTGTGTATCTTTTTAAACCAGTAGAACCCCCCCAATAGCCACCCCCTTTTACTGGCACCATCCACTGAAAAATGATCATGTATTTTGGATACTTGAAATTATGGACTCAGAACAGAATTTCTTTAGGACAATGTTTTCTGAGCTAAAATATATATGTGTATTAAGGGAGAAGGAGGGACTACTTCCCATAGACTTCAATACAATCTGATTTTGTTACCAGTGTAGTCACATTCTGATGGTTATTAGAGAGAATGAAGGTTTGAAGCTCCTCAGCTTTGACTTCACTTTTATTCAAAGAAAAAAAAAATCTTTTGGAACAACAACCTAAAACTAAACTTATACAACTGACCTGCGAAAAATTCCACCTTCATGAAAGAAATGATATTCAGTCCTTTCTGAAACCCTCATCTTAGTTATATCCAAGGTATCAATATAATATAAAGGTAAGTGAGTGAATATCATGCAATGTACCCAAGTGAGAGTGTACTTTTATCATATGCACATAAAAATTGAAGTCATAATAAACTGTAATTAGATATCACTAAGAAGTGGAAGTGTAATGTGCTACAGAATACCTCGGATGAAATGTGTATGTAAAGCACTCAGCTGGTCACTCATGGGGGTGTTCAGTGCAGCTTAATATAGAAAGGCTCATAAGTGGACGGAGAGAAGGAATGGGGTTTACAGAAAGCTAGTGTTGATAGAGTGATTGAAGACATGTTGCTGGGAAACGGTTTCAGATTGACATGCCACCTCATGTTTATTTATTTTGCACCCCCAAACTCAGTTTTACTTTCTGGTTTGTATTTTCCAGCTAATTGGCTAATTTTCAAAGAGTTTTTTGACTATTCTATCTAGATCTGTAATCACTCGGCGGTTTACTGATTTCTTTACTGGTAAGAGATCCAATTATCGATGATCATATAATTGCATCTGTTATTCATTAAATAATGCCCAAACCTGTGTTGACTTATGAAGGTGTAGCAATTTTAAATGTAATGGAGGATTAAATAGTAGGTTAAGCAAGGCACTCTCCTTAGTGGACTTTCACTGACTCACCAGGTTGATCACCTTGGAGATGGGGAAGGGAACGATCAAACTGGGAGCCAACATTCTATTCTTCACACTGACCTTCTCAGGGTCCATCTTTCCTGGTTAACAATAAATCCCATGAAGGAGAAAGAGTTCTCAGCCTTGACATACAGCTGGTTTTCCAGGAGATGTTATAGGACTTGGCAAACACGCTTAACACTGAAGACTCATTGAGGAAAAATCCAGTTATCAAGTCAAACAAACACAAAACTGTTAAGCATGTCTCTGAGAACATTTTGCAAGGCTTGAAAACAGCAGGGGCATTAGTGAATCCAAAAGGCATGACTAGATATTCATAGTGGCCACAGGGAGTATTAAATTCTGTCCTCCATTCATTTCCTTCCCTAATTCTCATGGAATGAAAAGTATTGCAGAGGCCTAATTTAGTGAAAACTTTAACCCCTTGTAGAAATTCACAAGTCGTTGACATAAGAGGGAGACGGTGCATGTCGCTCACTGTGATCTCATTGAGATGGCGGTAGTCAATACAGGGTTTTGTCCTTGGACATGACGGAAATCCCAGCTTTTGCAGGGGAAGACGAGGGGCATTTGAGTCCAGCTGCCAGAGATTCCTCAAGACATTTCTTGATAGCAGCTGTCTCGGGTGCAGAGCGAGAATACAAGCGGCCCTTGGGAGGAGCAGTACCAGGCCGGAGGTCTGTGGCACTGTTGTAGGGTCTATGAGGGGAAAGAGCAGAACCTTATCAAAGCCTCTTAAGTCATAGTCACACCTTGCCTTGTCAATGGTGGGGATAAAAGTCTGTTGGTTGGGTTTTTGGGGTGAGGGGGCACCCTGGCATCCTGAGGGTCAATAGGGGATCATCCCAGCTCTCACACCACAGGTCTAGGAGCATCCTCAAACGTGGATCTGCCCTGTTTCTCAGTCTACATGGGGGTTTGACCTGGATAAACCAGGGATGACCTAGAGTGAGAGGATACTGGGCGACTGATAATCATGGAAATTAATTGTTAGTTTCTTCTTTCTTCTAGTTAGTCGGGAAACCTGAGCATGAGGGATTGAGTATGATGTGTTGCTCTGCAAACCAGTCTCCAAACCAGAGGCCTCCAGAGGACATCAGGGCCGAAACAGCTGAAGACCCAACTGCTTGGTGAGTACAGCATTGATGATGTTGGCATCCGATCCCAAGCCCACTAAGTCTGAGTGTTGCAGCGAACTGGAGGTAGAGGGCAGGGTGACAAAGGGATGGAGACAAGTGGGATAAGAGACAGTCAAGGTGTGCCTCACCATAGTCCTCACACTCATCGGTGAGCCTGGTCCTTTAAACAGAGAGGAAGTGATGACCCTTCAGGCGAAGCTGACGTTCCTCAGAAGGTAGACAGGATTGGCCCATCTGCATGAGCTCCCAGAGTATGGAATTGGATGGCATAGTCAGAAACCCTGCATTTTTCCTGCCTCAGCTGGACCTAGGGCTGGGCTGACTTACATACTGAGAGGTGTGGTGAAAGATTTGCATCAGTGTCTTGGTGAACAGGGAGAGACACAGGAGATGAGCCATTTTACTCCGCAGAGGCCCATGCCTCAGCCCGGCCCAACAGGTGAGATATTATATAAGCTATTTTAGCTCTGTCAGTAGCTAAAGATGCATCTTGTAGTTCAAAGTGTATCTCACACCGAGTTAGGAAGGTCACCGGACTCTCTGTAGGTGCAGAAGCTCCATCAGAGTTGATTGCTGGAAGAAACCATGACAGCTTTCTGACGAGTCTGCAGCTCCTTTAACTTATGTCAGAACTAACTGACCCTTTGTATTTCCTGCCCATGTTTTATGCAGGTGCTGCCAGTGCACGGCCCATTGAGTCAGAGTCAGCCGGATCCATCTATGGCCAGCAGGTCACAAAAGTACTCATATTCTGTACTTACATAGAAGTAGAAATACATGTGTAAAAAAAATACTCTGGTAAAAGTAGAAGTACTGATTCAACTCAAGTAATTTTGTTGAACATGCTAGTGTGCATTACATTTAGCATCCTTTTGACTTACATCAATATAACTGGGCTTTACGGCTCATGTTATCGGTACATTAAGGCTATGTCCAGTACACCTGAAATACACTGACAATATTGTCGGTTCATTGCGGATACACTTTCAGTACATTGGGCCAACGTTTCAAAAATAATTCACATTCCATCAACTGTAGTACAGTACCTAGAAGGTACTTTCAATTCATTTGGGTTACTTTGGGTAAAAAAAAAAAAAAAAAAAAAAAAAAAAAAATCAGATTTAGTCAACCCGACTGTATTGTGGGTACACATGGGCCCCAAATAAGACCAAAAGAGCTTTGACATGAGGCTCTGAAAATCTTTATAAAAGTCACACTCTGACTCACTATGAACATACTCAAATTTCAGAGTGCTAGGTGAAACCGTTTATGAAATATTGACAAAAAGCACACATACATTTGGCCTTCCAAGCCAGATGTACCTCTGACAACTGACCTTTGATACTTGGGAAGGTCACATGGGTCTGAAAATTGGATCACAATTCTGACTCTGTCTCAGAATGTACATACCCAAGTTTGAGCCTGCTTTGTCAAAGTGTTGATGAAATATTGAGAAAAAGCACACTTAATAAAAATTTGGGACATTTAGGACATTGGGGCTCCTCTAAGTACACTAACACACTAACATACACACACTAACACATAAAAATTTGGGGTTTAGTACAGTACATTGAAACATTTCATATTTTCATATTCATCAAGAAGTGCAGGTGCATTTTGGCACCGCTGAATTGACTGGGGGTATACTGCCAATGAGTAGATTAGGGATCCTTTGAGCACAGTACATTGGGGACACTTTTTAATAACAAAAGTTACAAATGTAACTACGGTTCTATGAATCCCGAATGACAACCAGAGGCGATGCTTTAAGCACTGAATGACTCATACTAGTAAGGTCACAAAGATTCCAGAGTATGAACCTTCAGTGTGAAGAGGTAGTGGACTGTGGCCGCAGGACCACAGCCAATGGATGGTCATGTAGAATCTGGAGAAAGTGTCCGGCGATGCCCACAAAGCCGTGGCACAAATGTCCTCCAGGGACACTCCCCTCAGTGCAGCCCATGATGTAGCAACACTCCTGGTAGAGTGGCACTGCACACCAGATGGCAGGGGACGCTTACTTGCCCGATATGAATGGGAAATGATGTCGACAATCCAGTCGGACATGTGCTGTTTGGAGACAGTGCAACCCAGGTTAGGGCCACCATAACAGAGAAAGAGCTGGTCAGATCTCATAATGCATGCAGTGGCTGCAATATAGGTTTGTTCCCTCATCTCCTGGAGGAGGGTTGTACTGCGCAAGCCAAATAGGCTGGTTGAGGTGAACGTGGGACAGCACCTTACAGAGGAATGCTGCGTTCGGCCACAGAGTGACCCCCTCAGCCATCTGAGTTCCACCTTAAGCACTAGTCACTGACTGACAGGGCGTGCAGCTCACTGACATGCTTTGCAGAAGAAATGGCCAGAAGGAACATAGGCTTACAGGTAATCCACTTCAGCTCTGCTTGTGCCAAGGGTTCAATTGGCGGCTGGCATAGTGCAGCCAGCACGAGTGGAAGATCCCATAGTGGAATTCTTGTGACCCTCGGAGGATGTAATCTCTGAGCGCCCTTAAAGAAGAGGGACACCAGACTGTGGCTCCCTACTGTGCTGTTGTCAACCCTTACATGTCGACAGGATATTGCTGCCATGTACACTTTTAGCATTGAGGGAGAACTGGAGGAAGTCAAGGACAGTTGGCACAGAGCAGCACACAGGGTTCTCATCATGACTCGTACACCAGTTGGAAACAGTCTCCATCTATTCTCATACTGGAGACGAGTGGACGGTGCTCTTGTGTTCAGTATGGTGTGTCTGATTGGGACCTCCAGCTGCCAAACACAAATGGAGACGTCCTGTATCGGGGTGCCAGATGAAGACTTATGCTTATCAGATACCCAGCCTTATCGTCCCCGACTGTGTCCTTGACCTTCTTCACCCTCATTTTGGTGAAGACACCAGTCCTGTGGCCATAGATGGAGGCCAAGTATTCAGCCAGCTAACTGAAAAACCGGTAGCTGATTGGGGGGTCTTTTGGCCGGGCTTTTTTTATGTTCTCTGAAATAGGAGCATGAGAGAGAAGAGACAAGAGTTGTTGTCTGTGTCATTTTAATTGAAAATTAAGTGTTGCTATTGATGAAAATATTCAAATGCCTTTTAATAGGAAAAACACAGACACGTACCCAGCAGTGATGGTATCTTGGCCTTTGCCAACCTCTGGCAGGTCATCAAGGATTCCTTGGTCATGAGGCGGGATTCTTTGGTCCTTTTTGACCAACACCTGGTGACCAAGGACTGTCTTGCTTGTGTCTCTATACAATTTTTTTTTAGTTCCCTGAAGAGCACGGTGGTTTGGGAGGTTTTCAGGTGGCTGTCCCTGAAATATTCCAAGAAAGACAATGCTTGCCCGATGTACAATATAACTGTCGGGGGGGGCAACCCAAACTTCCGGAGGACAGATGGATATCTGTTGAAAGATGGGTTTGGGATTTTTAGTCTATATATCAATCAGTCTTGTGTTCTGAGTAGTTGGTTCCTTCTTTCAAGGTTCACTACTTACAACTTCAGGAGCTTTATATTTTCTAGAAACTCCCAGGTCCAGTACTTTGTTGTATCCGACCCCAACATCATATATTTTACAAAAGCCTTTGCCCTGCTCCCCTTGGACACCACATTCTGTTTCATTTTCTCCGTGCCTTCGGGGCAAAACAGAAACTCCCCATACTCTGCCATGAAAGATTCTGTGAAGATTCAACAAAGACACGATAGACATTGAGGATAGCTTCAAACCATTCCTCACACTTGCACACAATTTGCTTTTGCTCACCGATGGATGGAGGGAATGAAATGTTTCTCATTTTGGAGCCCCGGGACCTGCCCTCAAAATGGGGGCAAGTGCCCGATACAATGTTTGTGTCACACTTTAAAAAGCTGATGTCACAAGAGTACGTTATATAGTATTTTATTCTTGCAGTGCCTCAGTATCCTCCTCAGGCTGAGACTGAGCCCCCGCCGGCAGCTGGGCCTCCAGCTTGTCACTCTAGCCAAGCGGAAAACATACAAAGTATAGTGAGACATGATAAATGTTTGTGTCTAATATTAATTTGACATCTACCATTCACACATCTCTGCATCTGAGACCTGTTTTGGGTCTGTAACAGTGACCAGTAATAAGATGTGCTCAGCAGAGCACAAACGCACCCATGCGGCAATGCATTTGATGAAATATGAATTATGATTACAAAAAAGTATCCCCAATGTACTCATAAATTGATGTCACTTTAAGTATATTCTCTAAAATCTTCAAACCTCTGAAAGCTGGATCATCCAAATGAGGGATTTTCCCCCCACAACTGGCCGGGGGTCAGGCTGCTCCTACTCCTGTGTCATCCAGTGTTATGATCTAAAATAATGAATAATAGTAAGACATGCTTCAGTCAAATACTGTGATATCTGATAAATTGTTTGATGCTGCAGGAGAATGTAAATGAGCCCCAACATAAAGTAATTATATTCCAACCTCTTCAATGCATTTCGACTTTTTAAGCCTCTTTCTGCTGGGACCTCAGGAGAGCTGATCTTGTTGCTGCTGCTTCCTTTCGATCAAGGAAGTGCTGTTGTGAGGAAAAACACATCCGTGCAATGCTTTGTAGCCTTTGAACAATTTGTGCATTTGTGTACAACAAAGAAAATGTGTTAGTGTAATGAAAGAAAATAGCACAGGAACCCTGCTAAGTTGTTTAATATAGCTTAGTGTGTGCACCTACTAAACTGTAGCATGCTACCTGCCATAGCAGGTAGCACCCTGCACCACATGCTAGTGGAATATAAATGGAATATAAACTACATAAGTAATATTTCTAATCACATCAGATATTTACAGCTACAATTCCCCTACAGCCCAATGCCAGAAAATTTCAGTATATGTTTGAAGTTTCCAGTCTGTATTGAAGCATACCCCTCCCCCGATCGCAGCATTCAGGTGCTAATGGTGGTCCAACACATTCTGATGTAATGGCTGCTTTCACAAAACCAAAGTTGAGTTTTAAAATTTAACCTTACAGCTGTTAGGCTGTCCTCTGGGCATTGTGGCAGGAGAAAGAAAACATTGGGTTTTTCTACTGTTGAATGGCCGCGAATGTTTACCGAAAAGACTATGAAATGTCGTATTTTGGCTTAAAACATATTCATTGTTTTGGCCAATATTTCTCACGAGAAATCTCTTTTGTGCTCTCGCCATCTGACTCTCTCAACCTCTCCCTCCACTTCTACCTCCTGTCCTGAGCCCGAGTTCTCCAAGTCATTCTTTATTATAGTGAATTTATAAAAAACAAAAAAAAAAAAATTGCTGCACAGGTTTAGAAAAAAAGTAACAGTAACCAATAATAAAGTGTACTCAGAGGAGCCCAAACGTACCCTCTCTGTAATACACTTGAAATATTAGTTAATATAAAATGTGTCCAATATACTCATAACATTGAGTATGTTTATTGTGAGACAGTCTGACTTGTGTTCCAATTTTCAGACCTGTGGAACCTTCCCAAGTGTCAAAAGTCAGCCGTCAGAGGTATATCTGGCTTGAAAGGCCTAATGCAGTGTGCTTTTACTCAATATTTAATAAATTCTTTGAGCTACCAGGCTGAACCTTGAGTATATTCATCGTGAAACAGTGCCAGATAGATATGCCCATTCTGCTATGTCTAGCACAAAGCGACTTAGCTTGTCAGAAGGTTTATAGAGTTGGGCTTTGAGCTGCCAAAACTAGTTTTCAAATTAAGCTCAGACACCAAGTTTCAAACTGTTTGATCTATTTTTGTGGAAATGGTGACAAATTGAATGTTCAAAATGGTGACAACTTGAATGCCTGCCCATCAAAAAGTAAAGGTCCGATCACCAGTGAACTGACGCCTTTCCACTCTTCCTACGTTGCTGAACGACCAAAAAAAAAAAAAAAAAAAAAAGGGACCAGACTCACTGACTTAAGGGAGAAAGATAAAGGTAGGGATGGGATACAGACCCTGGTTTGAGTAGGGGTCATGGTAAGGGGTTAGGGAAAGTGTAGAGGGTGCAGGAGGTGAAGTACAAGCTACACTAGCAGATTCAGCAAACAAACTCACTTGAACAGTCACATAATCAGAGAAAGAGCAATCAAACAAATACAGGCCAACTCACCGGGACTAACTGCATGGTCTCAAAGAGGTTTAAACAGGCCACACCCTCCACTTAAATACACTTCCTCTTCCTGGATTTCTTCCTCTGCTTCTCCCTTGAGTCTTTCTATATTAAGAGCTCCCCCTGCTGGGCCCCCAGCTGCTATAATTTCTTCTAATCCAAATCCACTGACTGGATCTTACTGCCTCATCCAACATTTCCTTCAATATTTTCCTAACGCTCTGTCCCCTTCCCCCTAACTGCCTCAACAATCTTGCACAAATTTGCATTTGTAGACTTACTAGTCTTGATTTTCATAATAGCCCACTTTAAGTTTTTATTAAGTCTCTCAAGCATTCATTTAATTAATTTCATTTCTTTTCTCACTCTTGGGTGCCTGAATCTGGTTCCAAATCATGCTAGTGTGCTCTAAACACCCTGTGAAACCTGGTATTCCTGCCTTCTGTACTGAAGTATCTATTAATCTATTACTGTCTAAATAACTAGCTTGTCTCCATGCAACTACACTAAAGAAAATCTTCCCTTCTACATTCAGGAGAGAGATCATACGGAACTGACGCAGCTCTGAAGACTCCTTCTCCGTAGGAATAAGAACACCTCCTGCCCTACGCCATGCTCCGGAAATAGACTGTTTCTTTCAAACTATTCTTAATTGCCTCCACAAAAACTTTAGGATATCAGGTGTGCTTTTATAGACCCAGTTGGGGACTCCATTTGGTCTTGGGGCCGAAGAAGCCTTTGTACGCCTGATGACCTCCTCAACCTCCTTAGTGAAGGTGGTCTAACATACAATTTCTGATTTATCTCCCCTAATGGTGGCATGTCAGGTGGAAGCCCGACTACTCTATTCTGCTCAGAATCTGAATATGTATTTCTCAGGTACTCTTCTACTTCTATCTTTGTTGCTTTAAGCTCCCCTCCCTTTTCCTGGTCAAACAATCCTTTAACAAACTTGAATGGGTCCCTGTAAAACGCTATCCTTACACAGTCTTTCTTTTTTCTTTTTCCTAAGATATTCGGCCCATCTGACTACAGCTAGCCTGCTTCTCAACCCCTCTTGCAACACATTTATTCCCTCCCTCTCTTCCTCTGTAGCTCTTTTCCACTGCTTTCTTAATTGTCTTCTTTCTTTAACTAATTTCTCCATTTATTTTTGTGATCTAGACTTAGCTACCTGTGCTCTTTCAACCCTCTTTCTATCTTGCACCCTAAATCTTTCTACACCATAGGTATAAATTATGTCTCCCATCTTCTCTAACCCATCGCTTACGTTTCCTCCTAGTCTGCTCAGAATTATTGACAAGTCCCTTTTGACTTGCTTGGTGTGTATATATATATATATATATATATACACCAAGCAAGTAATGCAAGTAATAACTGTCCCATCACCCTTCAGCCTTAAACTTGTTTTCTCAAACGTTAACTGTCAGCTGCTTGCTGTTAAAGGCCGGGGGACATAGCTCAGTTTAGGCCCTGGGTTCAAACCTCAGCGTCAACCCCAAGCCCATAAAAATGGGGAGGGCTGTGGCAGGAAGGGCCTATGGCAAAAAAACTCTTGCCAAATCAATCATGTAGTTCACAGAGCTTACTTGCTACGGCACCTCCAAATAGGGACAGGGTCCACCTTGGACAGGTTAGCAGGACTGATGTTTAGGGACTATCAGAGCAACTATTCAGACTCCAACTGCCTGTCAGTGACAAGGCAAGCTAATAAAAGAACAATAAATTAAGATAATAAATAAATAAATAAATAAATATATATATATATATATATATATATATATATATATATATATATATATATATAGGTCTACACCTCCTGTGTACACCACTGTGTGGTTAAAAATACAGAATTACATTGTCTATTTTCATTTGCACAAAACTCTCTTTTTTGGACTCCAAACACTTTGGACCAGACTTTTGCAATGTCTTTTACTGTAAGACCCCCACACCAGGAAATTGAGAAAGAAAAAGTTGCAATACTTTCAGTAAGAGAGTGGTAAAATGCATCACCTAAAATGCATTTCCTAAAGAAATTTAAGGAGTTTAACTTCTTAACCTCAGCAAGTGAATCCTTGTTAGCTGCTATATATTCAGTGCTAGCATCCAAACACTCACTCTTATGTCAATAGGCAGTTTTAGAGTGACCATTTAACCTCACATGTATGAGGCTTCCTTTATCTTTGGTACGTCTGGTGCAAAAAGTCCCTAAAAAATTGTGACAAATAATAAATTGAGTTGCTTGACAGCAGCACAGGTGGCCGGACGAGGACAGATATGATGACCAACAGGCTAAGTCCTGCTGGGTTTACAGTTATGTTCTGTATGAAAGTTTTGTGATGCCGCCTGTTCCTGCCAAGGCAAATATCAAACAACGAAACGAGAAGCAATGACCTGCAGAGTCACATTTCATCATGAACTGCCTCTCTTCTCTTTGCTCCCTCAGCCTTTTTCCATCCGATGTATCCATAATATCATCCTCACAATGCTGTTTCCCCCCCAGCCTGTAAAAGGCTCTGTGGATGGTGTTAATTGAGATAATTGTTTGGTATGAGACTGAGCCACTGGTATGCCTGTCCAGTTATTCTTGTCATGGGGTAACAGGGTGGCACTCAGATTACATTGAGATTGTACAGCAAGCAGAGCATTACAAATGCATCCCGCAGCCCTAATCCTCGCAGGACCTCCAAGTTTCTGGGCACAGTGTTTTATGTTTTGTCAACTATTAATATTATTGTGGCTCTGTATTATCTGATGTTGTCCATATCTATGAATAGCTCAATGGAAGCTGATATTTTTTCACGCTGGCTCATAGCTTCGAGTGTGGCAGTACTCTGAGGGATTTGTCAGTATAAGCACCGGTCATCTCTCTTTATATTCCAGATGACCAGACAACCTCAACTGAACACTTAGTTCCCTTGAATTGGAACCTATAAAACCACTCACAGTCAATACATCATGGTTTCTCAGGTGTCAAAAAGTTGAAGGTGTTTTCATCGTCCTGAACAATTTTAGTAATCCCTATAACAGCCTTTAAAATTTTAACTATTTGTTCAGCTAAGGGGAAAAAAAAGACAATTAACCATTTTTTAAAATTATTATTATTACATAAAATGAGTTTGAAACAAAGCAAAATATTCTTTCTGTCCTTTTTACAGCAGTTCAGTATCAGTAAATAGGCAACAAACATATTTTTCATGAAGTTAACTCATAAGACAACCATGTCAAATCAACGGTCTGTTGTGTAGCAGTGATGGGAGCTCAAATAGAAAACATACAACTGAGTGGATGTTGCAGAAAACAATTAATCTGAAATGATAGTAATTACATTTATTTTATAACATGTGAGTTTTCAACATCTACAACTGCAACATCAGCCTTAATTTACATTTATATATTTGTATGCCTAATTTAAGACCATTTATGAAATCCTAGCTTCACAATGTTCACTTATGTAGCCCAGGCAGCTTGACTACAATATTTATAGTAAGGGGCGTCAGGTTTATGAGCTCTGGTAATGAAGTGTAAGGGGCGCTGACCTATGTCATGATGACATGTTGACGGCTTTGGGATTTGCCGTGCTTCATCAATGGTGGAGTCCTCCCTTCACTTTCTGTTTGTTGAATTCTGATAGATGGCATTCAGAGTGACACAACACACCACTGGAAACACACGCCTCCTGACTCCACGAGCACATCGTCCTTAAAAGGTCAAATATGCTTCTGAAGTATGTTCTTGCCAAACATTAATTTGTCAGCGTTTGCAACTCAGTGCCAGTTCAGACACCATGAAGTAGTAACATCCTGCCATCTACTGCCAACTTATAAAAACACAACCATAACCCCAACTCCCATTAAGGAGAAGCTTCATGTGCCTGCAGACCTGATTGTTCATTTTTTTATATATATATCATTTTTTGAGCCATGCAGTTTTGGAGATAAACCTTACATGATCTGGGATCCTGGTCAAGCAACCAGTGCTGCTATTCCAGCTCTGTTGAAGGTGCTGAATAGAAAAGAAACTTCATATCTAACCTGACACCTCAGTCAAGATTCTTTGAGTACTGCACTCATTACCATCTCACCTCGTGAAACAGTTTGCATGAATGTAATCTGAGCATGGAAGTCACTCTCAAGGTCTTTTTTTGGTTCCCAATGCAACAACTCAAATTGTGTAAACACAAAGCATGGCTACAATTTACAGCTATTTCAAGCTTAGGCTGATGTAAAGGTTTGACAAGCTTATGGGAACATAAGGTTGATTGTGTGTATGTGTGTGTGTATGTCTGTGTTTGAGTGATTGGGTTTGGTTGGGTTAAATATTGGCTAATGTACGAAAACTCTGAAAGGCAGTTTTTTTGTTTGTTTATTTTGCAGGTGTCTTTCTTTTTAAAAATTTTCACCTTCCAGTGCTCTCAAAAACAAAATCTTAAGGGTTAGGCCTGTAAAATAATCATTTCGATCTCTCTCTGGACCTCTGTTTGTGTGCTTGTCTTTTAGGATCCACACTGCACCTCAAGAGCTCTCTGGATGAAGGGTTAGAAATAAGGATAGAGAATAAAGTGAAAACATTAAGTTAACTCAATCATAACAACTGACTATTGAATGAGTATTGAGGTCCCTTCTCCCTGGTATTTCTTCATATATATATATATATATATATATATATATATATATATATAATGTTTTCACCACGAGAAAATAGAAAATAGTTTTAGTTTTTTATATGTTATGTTTATATATTTTATTTGTTTCGGCCTCTTGTGGCTGAAATCAGTATTACAAAAACAAACACAAACACAAGAAAAAACAAAAGACATAAAAAAAACGACTTTCAAGTTAATATATTAGATCACTCATTCACTCATTTTCCACTGCTTATGCATTTTATGGTGCAATCCCAGCTCACACTGGGTGAGGATGGGGTACACCCTGGACAGGTAGCCAGTCCATCATGGGGCCAACACACAGAGATAGACAGAGACCAACAACCACTCACGCTTGCACGAACAATTTCAAAGTCAGTCGGGGAGCTGGACCCACAACCTTCTTTTTATGGGGCAACAGCGCTAACCACTATACCGCTGTGCTGCCCATATATTAGATCACATATTAAAAATGTGGGTGCTCAGACAGCATTCATCAACTTTGAGTTTGATGATCCTAACATGCAGTCACATCCTGTACAAGCTTTCACCCAAGCACATTCTTTAATTGTCATTTGAAAATAAAGGGCATTAAATGTATTTTTTTCCCTTCTTAAAAATGGAAAAACTTATTCAGTTTTGTAAAATTGTTTGATTTACTGTACTTATAATACATTCTATTTTTAACCAGAGAAAGCATACAATTAAGATAGAACAATCATGACATTACCATCATAATAATAAAATGATTATATATCTAACCTTCACTGACATTTAGCGTTAGAGGAAGTAAGTGCACTGTGTTCAGAGCCCAGCATCCTGGTTGTACATACCCTGCCTCAAAAAGCAGATGAGTCCAGCATCAGATATCACTCCTTCTGTGTTTCCAGCAGTCAGCCCTTGGTAGTGATGCTGGCAGGACCGGGCTCGGCAGCAGCCACCCGGAAAAGATTCTCATTTTGCTTGGCCAGCACTCACGCTTGGCTGGGAGACAGCGGGGGGCAAGGGGTCGCACGTCCTGACTGCTCACTAAGCTGCTGTTCTGGGACCGTGGTCAAAGTGTATGCTCTGTGTGTGTGTGTGTGTACGTCGCTGTTATCGTGGCTTGTATCCCACTGTTTCATGATCCAGAGGAGATAGCTAGCAAAGCAGAGAAATTGAAGTGGCAGGACCTGCTGCCCTGCCCCCATGGTGAGTCTCTGTCTCTCTCATTCACACACAAACACAAACACTTTTTATGTCTCTGACAGCTGAACTAGACATTTGGCCCTTCCATGGGCAGCTCATTTCCATCTCTCTCTCTCTAGTTTTCTATTATTATTAGTATTAATAATAACAATAATAATAATAATAATAATAATAATAATAATAATAATAATAATAATAATAATAATAATAATAATAATAATAATAATAATAATTCCACAATTTCTAATATTTATTAATGTAAAAGATGAAAAAATTAAAAAATACATAAAATGTATTACTGAAGCTCTCAAGAGAGAAGCACAGTGAGTGGGGTCGCCTCCAGAGCTCAGGTCTCCACCTCCACCATGGCTTCGTACCACTGCCCAGTGTGTATAGGAGGTCAGTGTGATCTGACTGTTGGGTGTATTTCTGTCTGTTTGAATTTATTTGCAGGCCTATTGACTAGCATAAAACAGGAAGAGCAATGCTTTGAAATAGAAATGTGATGGTAATGGGGGTTGGCTTGAACAGAAAGAGGAACTGTGTGGGTTGACTTACTGGAAGGGGCCCGCTGACTTCCGACATATGTATCTTCCTTATTTGTTTTGTTTTTTCTATTGTCATTACCAAGTTCACTTTTTATTTATTAAGAGGAGGGCATGTTTTCGAAGAAAGGCGATGACCCACGTGGGAACTAAACTTAACACTGCTCATTCTTGTCAAGCACAGATAATGCAGTTGAGAGACATGTGAAACACACAATGAAATGGCAGTGTAACGAATATCTGTATCTGTACACTGCATATTAATTACACTTAGGCAGCGACTCTGTGGCAAATCATGACAATTACATCAATTTAAGTGCCTTACAATACATTGAATTTGTTTTTTGTCATAAAGAAAGAAAGAATAAACTACATTACAATTTGTTGATGATAGATGAGTTTAGTTTGTGGTTCTGCTGACATGAGTCATTGATATAAATTGCCAGTGTGCATGTAACCATTAGGTTATATAGATATCCGTATATGCCCCTTTGTACAAAGCACATGTGCACATAGAATATTTCTGTGTAGACTGTGTAAGTATGTGAAAACTGATGTGCACCTAAACTTAAAATTTTTGAGCCAGTAAGATAATACAAAATGGTGCAGTGTCAATTAAAGAAATCCTCACTCTAAAGTGTTAGTGTTAGTGAAGTTGTATAAACCTTTGCATACAGTTGTAAGTGCCCAGTATAGATTGTACATGTAATACGCAACATGTGCATGTTCTGCATTGACAAGTCATATTTTTGAAGTCAAATTTGTGTTTATTTTACTTCTCAATATCAAGAGAGGAAGAAAAGAAAACTGTCTGAAAGCTTGAAGCAGGTTGTCTGTCTTCACTCATGAGAACATGACATATCCATATCATGGCTTATTGCAATTTTAATCAGTGATGACGCCAGCAGAGGGCACTCTTATGCAAGTTAAGAGCATACTGTTCCCTGCTGCCTTGGGTGCTTCATGTTCATTACTTTCATTATAATTGTACCACCCCCATAAAGCATATTCCCTCTGGATTGTTTCCAGTAGTGTCCTCCTCCCCTCTATGAGGAAACTGAGGAGACATTCAAGCATTAATTTTTTGTTCCATTCCATTTTGTTCCATAAATATTCACCCATCAACAACATACATGAAATGTTCACAAACTGTCAATTCCAAAATATCGAAGTGGATGGAATAGAAGACGCTGGTGGAAAGCAGAAAAGAAACCAGACGCCCTTATCTGCTCAATGCAGAGGGCAACATGGTCACTAAGTCTGGTCATGCATCTCCCTCCTTCCTCTTTCAACTGTAAAAAACCCTCAGTTTCTAAAGTTTCATTCTTAGCTTTCTCCCCCGCACGTCTCCGACAAATTTTAAATGGTGACCTCACAGAGTTTGTTTCTTGGAAGGGGAGACTCTGTGGGTGTTTCACAGTGTAAAGCCCATGCTCTAGTGGCCTTGTTCTTGTGTACTGCAAGTGAAGATGTGATGTCCTCCTGCGTCGGGTGACACTACTTAATAGAGTGAGATGGCAGTGATTTCTGCAAAAGTCTGCAAAAGGTATTTGAGCATTTCGCACAAAGCCCAGGGAGATTAGAGTGGTGTAAACGTCTTGTGCGGTACCTAGTATCAGATTTTTTCATATTTTTACACTAGCCTCTCATTTTCAGCCAGGAAATGTAGCATGAACTTGATGAGCTGTCAGCGCCATCAAAACAGATAAATCAGTCTTTAGCAGCCCCTGCTCTGTCCTGTCAACATGCTGCTCAGAGCCAAGTCGAAGCATGAGGATTCAATAATAATGGAATGTAGAAATTGTGACAGAGGAGAAACCAATGGCATTTCCATTCATTTTTTCTGATATTTCTTGGTCAAAGCCTGAACTCCTTTTTCATGCATCACAGTGTCATATCCAGGTTCAGTGGGTGAAATTATGTTGGACAGTCTCTTCAATTCTGCTGCCTCTGCGGACCTGTGTAATGTCCGACCTCAGTGATGTGTGCCACAGAGAGCCAAACATGGTTAAACTGGGTTGCTCCTCTTTGATGCCAGGCTGCAGCATGTTTCCTTGGAAACGGAGGAGCTCGGCCGACAGCCAGACCCTGCAGTGTGGAGTCCCACTGCATCGATGCCAATCTAAATATATACTCATTTCTCTCACTCCCTATACACACAGACTCACTAGACTGCAGAGACACTGATGCATGCAATCATAACACAAGCAGGCTCACATATGGTCGTACATCATGGTGGCTGCACGTGTACAGTACAGAAAATAAACAAATAACAAGATCAAACCCTTATATGTCTGTAAACAATATGTAGCATCCATTCCCTCTTTCATACAACCTCACCGTGATGCACCCAAAACCAACCTGGATCTTTTTGGGTTCTCTCAGTGGTCACTTTTGGTGATTATCTTGTCATGTTATTTAAAGTGTGACTATTGATTTTTATATAATCCAACAGATGAGCAGATGTGCTTTGTATCAAGAGAGAGATAGAAGATTGTGCATCTGGGCACAAAACTTCTCAGCAGTATATGATTTATCATATCAAATCAATCAAATGAAACTTAATTTGTATCGCACTTTTCCTGCAGGTGAGCAACACAGTGCTTCACGGATTAAAAAAAAAAGAAAGAACAGAAAGAATACACATAAACAACAACAACTAGAAACATACAAGTGAAAAAGTAAGAATGTCAGGGCACTCAGGATCCAGGTGAAGAAGCTACACTATCTTGGGGAGCCATCAATACCAAGAGGCATCATAGCCCTGAACTATTGAACCCTTTCAATTCTCTTTCCCTGGGTTCAAGTCAGTGTTCAATTTGAGTATCTTGTTGTCATGCTCATCTACCTGTTGAAATGAAGCGGGAGTTTTGCATTTCTTAGTGTTGTGATGTTTTAAAATTTCAAGCTTAAACTACATTTAGGGCAACAAATTCACCATTGGACTTGTCTGCACCTCCTGGTGGTCCAGAACCCCAGACTCACTCTCCCCAATCTAACTTGCCAATCATTTTCAAATCTCCAAACATCCAGGCACCACCTCAGATCACAGATCCAATCCAGCAGCACTGAGCTCCTAGATCTTTCAGGTCTTGACACTTGTCCCTCCTACATGTCCAACAGTTCAATTTAAAACTAAAACTAGTCCTCTACATCTACCTTCTAGTGTCTCCTATATTGTATATATTTTCCCTTTATCTTTCTTTCTTGTCCTGTTGTACATTTATATATTTCACTATGTAACATACAGTACAGGCCAACATTTGGACACACTTTCCTAGTCATTTGAATGAGAAGGTGTGTCCAAACTTTTGGCCTGTAATGTATGTTTTATTTTACGCCATTTTTTTTTTTTTTTTTCATTTCAATTGTTTTTGTGTGGTGTCACCTCAATTGTGTATTTAGACATTTTAATATCTAATGTGTTAGCCATTCTGGTTGGAAGCAGGAGCAACTCTTTCATTTTTCAGTCATTCCATCAGTGTCTCGATACCTGCAGCCTCTAAATCATTCAATTGCAATACTCAGCACTGTGCCATATGAGCATGATGCACTCAAACCAACGCAACCATTTGAAATTTGAACTCTTGAAAGTGTTGGCAGGGTGGGAGGAGGAGGAGGGGCTAGGATTAGGGTTAAGAGCTCCAGACATTAGTGTTATCATATCCTGGTTTCATCAGCACAAATCCAACATTATCAAGAATCTATATACACTAATGAAGCTAAATGTTTTCATCCAAACTGTGAATAGAAAATGCATATGGCTTGGGGTTCTGTGTTTTTTCTGCAAGGCAAAACCATCTATTGTGGTCATGATTTTTTTATCGGATCGATCTTTGTGTTCCCTCACAATATGTTTTCATATCCTACTGTGCCATTTGTGTGTCCGCTCAGCTGCCCCTAGTGTAACACTGGCTGAATTATGGATTGTGTAAATCAGCTAATTGAATTGCACTTTGAGCTTGGAATGTACTATTCTGATATAGTAGGACTGCTCAATCAGCATGTTTAAGTTATCAGTAAAAGCAAACTTAGACACATCCTTAGATCACGAGGTCTCTCCAGAAGAATGCATTATGATAATCTGCTGGATGCTGTCGATTTCATCTGTGACCAGTTACTGCACCTGGGTACAGGTGGATGCATGCTAAATGTAGAGAGTGTTGTATACGGGTAAGAAAAGAGGATGTCCGGCCTAATGATGTGGCATGGTTACACAGTATAGAGGGATATGATGAGGAAGATTATATTGCGAATGAACACATATGACTCAAGGAAACAGGATGTGCCATTTTTCTTGAGTACTTATCTCATTATCTACTTAAAAACACATCTATGAATATAATGTGTGAAAAAAAAAACACCCTGTGGTTTTTTGGAAAATCTAAGTTTTGAGAGCAATGCTTTTTCTCTCTGGGCCTCCTGTGGACATACTCTGCGGAAAGAAGAGAAAGGGAAGAATTCAAGATAAGGAGGACCACAGGGTCAAACTCACATGCATCATCACAAGTCATCACCTGTGCACAGGTTCTTCAGAGTGCGCAGGTCTCAGTGGACATGTGCTCTGATGTTTCTGTGGAGGTGATGGTGGTGGTGAGTGACAACTGCAGCGACAGATTCATAAAAATAATCAACATTTTAAATTATTTATATGCACATCAATATCAGCCATGAACTACTTAAATCATTTGTGACTGGCATTAAAAGGGTAAAACATCAGTGTTGTGCAGTAAATTGCATTTTTTTTTTGAAGCATTTAGATTTATACACCATCCTTTTGACCTTTCACAGTTCATTAGCTGTGATGCATCAAAATGTTATTTAACCTGACTTGGAAAGGACTTAAACTCATTTTTGGCACACTTTTTTTCCAAAGATTGTGATGAAACTTGCAGCACCAAGGGGCGTTAGACTCTTTATCTCCCAATGTTTATTTTTTGAAAGCGGTTTTGCATCGTCTCTACGTGATTAAGGCAATGTGAAAAGATCATTTGATGGCCTCTCTTCTGCATGGCCTTAAATTTGAGATGCCACTCTTACGGAGAGACAAAGGTCTGTGCTCTACAAGACACCCCGTAACCTAATGGCCCTCATCACATGCCTTCAAAGTTACTTTGACCCCAATTTCATCATGCCCTTCCAGTTCTCTTTGGGAGACCTGCGTCAGCAGTAATGGGATGTGACGGATGTTTGAGGGAAGGGCTGTGTGAGAAAAAGGACCTGGTGGGATCCTGGTGCGGTCTCTTCCCATGGTCTGCACAGACATAGGGTCCAGCCTCGGTCTCCTTCCCCTCTTTTGTTCCTTCTCTCACTCTTTCTCACATGCATCCATACTTCTTCTTCCCTACCCTTTTTGTACATCATCCTTCTTTTTCTCCAAATCTATCCTATAATCTGCCCTCCTCTTTCATGCTTCTACCTACTCTTGTCTTTGTGATGCTTTTGTTTCTCAGATCAGCCAGAGTCCAAGCCATGGAATGCTGCCTGGCAGCCTGGTCCCACCTCCTGCTCTGGCATTCCCATGCTGGGTCTTTGTGGGTGGGATTGAACGAGCTGGGGTCACAGCCAAGGAAGTTAACTAGGAAGTGTTCACAAGAGTTCAGTTTTTTCTACTTGCGGCCAAGACTCTGTAGAAACATTCATTGCAGCCCTCCTCTGCTTTGTCCCGAGGCCTGCAAGATTCAGTTTAGCAAACAAGAACCACAATGATACTTTCAGAGCACATTGTTGATGATACAGAGTGCCACTGACTCATTTAGTGTAACTTTAAAGATGGGAAGATTTTTTTTTAATTTCATTTTCTGAAGCTTTTAGATGTTGGGAATTTACATTTCTAATGTTCTAATTTACAATTTATCTGGTTTTAGCAACTGAGCTTATTTTTTGAAACATGTGGACAATGTTAGATTTGAGATTTACGAATGAGCTTTTTTATGTGATTTAAGTTGATGACCTGCGGGGCGACAAGATCTGAAATTTGAACTTATTTAAAATTTTCAGTCGAATTCAAAAGGATTTTTTCTTGTGCTGTGTATTTCCTAGAAAAAATGGCTCCCTTTCTTTAAGTGGAAAGAAGAAGCCATATCTTACATGAGGTGGGGGTAGACACACAGACACACACATCCACATATTAGAGGAGAGCGGGCTTTGGGTTTGTGGCTCCAGTGGCCGGCTCCAGTGAAAAGATCTGTGTGTGGCGGTTGCGCTAATTCTGGGGCCTTTCTCCTCAGGATCCTTTGTGTCTCATCCAAAGACAGCAAGTTCACAAAGACACAAAGAGACTGGAAAATGGAGGGAAAGTGAGGGCGGACAGTTTTTTTTCACCCTTTCTCCTCAACACTTCTTTCTTTTTTGACTTCAAAGGCTACACTCGGTTATTTGAATGCCCATCGTGATTCAAATTTAGGCAATCTTGAAAAAGGCTCCGCTTTTTTGTCACGCACACTTTGCTTTGGAAGTCGTGATGAGGAGATAAAAAGACGACTGAGATGCAACAGTGATACAACACAAGTTGACAGAACTATATCAACTTCAGCCTTATACTTTGTGAGACTGTGTTAAAATATAGCTGTGGTTCACTCTGAGTGAGGAAGCCTCACAGAGGAGTTCTTAAGTACTCTAATCTTGTTGTTCTTGGAGAAGCAAATCATTTGTGCATTAAAATCATCCAATCAGCTGTTCTGCGTTTCCCCTCTTGCTATCTAGTTACATGGCAAATAAATAACTACTTCCTACTATGGAAAGAAATCCACTCAAATACTCACACCATCTGCTAATGCTCCATTTAGCTTTCCAAGAAAGCAGGCCATCTTGGAATAGAAACGCCAGCATGATGGATCTGTGTTTGCATTATCATTGGTCTGAGTGGTTTAAGTGTCTCTTATCAAATATGTTTCCATTAGTAAGTCAGTGTGAACCAGTTTCATATCATCACACACATTTATGCATGCTCCTCAGAGAGACACTTTGTTCAAAGTACTCATGCCCCCATGCACACACACTGACACACACACAAAGACACCCTACAACAATTCCAGTTTGGTGTTTTAAGAAACATTTTGTATCACAATTCTTGCTAATGGGTAGTTTGGAGATGGTTGGGAGCACTTCCTGGCCACTTTTTGTCACCACTGCACCCCATTAAGGGTGTCATCAATCACCGGGTCACAGACTGAAACCCTCTTCTGTGGCTGATGCCTGGCTTTGAGTGTAACGTGCCTCACCTCTTTACTGGAGCTGTGAAGATTAAGGGCCCATTTTGTTCAAAACCCTTTGGAGAATGTGTTGAATAGTAAAACTCTGCATGCATTGATTTTGTGCACCTTGAATGGTTATTTCATGCAGTGGATCAGCAGTGGTTTCTGTTAGTGTTGTCCGGACTGTTGGTCTAAAGCCATTTCAAATATACTTAAATATCAGCGGGTGAAATTGGCCCATTAATGTGGTGGCTGCTAGGGAAACACAATGAAATTTAACAGTGACGTTTATGTCTCACAAAAATATCCAACATACATTGACATGATGACATACACTACCAGTCAAATGTTCGGGCACACTTTCCTAGTCATTTGAGTGAGAAAGTGTGTCCGAACTTCTGACTGGTAGTGTATATACAGTATTTCAAACTGTTAGTGGGTCTGAAGAAAAGGCGACTTAGAAAGTTATAACATCTGAAAGATCTTTGACCTGACGTCGTGTGTAGCTGGATTAGGCAGTGTAGCAAAAATCTGTCCAGTCAATTCACACATGGCTAATTACATAATTGACTGTATATATCCCTTTAATCTGCTATTATCAATGTACAATCTACTTTTATCTCTCATATACATGCTTTCTTATACACATACAGAGGTGGGCTAAGATAAAGGAAAGCAAACCCATTGTGACATCATCCATCAGGTTGTGAGTTGTATTTTTGATGCCTTCACTCTGTAATTTGTATATTAGCTATCTTGATTTATTGAAACCAGAAAGATTTTTTATTTGTGGATAAGGGAACAAGTGCTTGGTCTCGGTTTCAATTGTAGTAATCTGCTGGAGATAAAAAAGTAAGAAGCCGAAAAAAATACATGACTGAAATCTCTTCTGTCTCTGCTTGCTGAGCAAAAATGGCTACTGGCAAAAAAATCCTAATTATTTCATTAAAAACCTAAACCTCTAAACCTAACAGTAGCCTCACCTATTCCCAAGTACTTGTTCTGCTGAAAATGTAAATAAAAAATGCCCCTGGGACAGCTTTGATAAACGTGTCAAAGTGTGTCAGCATCTTCCATGTAGCTCAAACTCAAACTCACACTGCAGGTGAAACGGCTTCAGTTGTGTTTTATTCCATGTATGAAATATTTTCTTTTGTACACCTGATTGCCCCGGATTCATTCATGACATTTTAGCTGCAGAGCTACAAAACATCACACACAAGCACTATAAAAGGTTAATACAGGTTACGGATACAAAATGGATTTTTCAGTGAGTGGCTTTGAAAGCCAGACAGGCATGTTCTGTGTGAGGAAATCAAAGTAATGTGGAGTAGTGTGGAGATAACTATAAAAACACTGTGATGATCTAATATCCAATGAAACACAACACACACACAGACATAGTAAATCACTGATTATTTGACAGCTAAATAGGCTTTTTATGGCTCCATCCTGCTGCATTCTGATGAGCCTGAGCCTGTGTCTGTTACTGTTGACCAGCCCAGTGAAAGCCATGACCTCCTGCATCCAAGAGGAGAGAAACACATCTTAAAGAGCCCCACAACCCCTTCACTTCAAGGACTTCGTCTGCCACCCACATCATTTGTATAGTCGTGTGTGTTCATATGGGTGTGCATATTTTCTTATTACTTCCAGGGATTGTGTTAGATACAGAACTCATATATCATTTATATTTGTGTGCTTCTTTATTGAGCCAAAAGAATGAAACCAGAAGAAACAAAGATATGATTATTTGTTTAAAAGTATATTAAAGACCTTTTTATGATTGTTGCAAAGAGTTTATAGATTGATTCCACTCTCACATCTGGATGCCAAATATAATGCAAATGAGTAACAGTTAACTGGGCTTATCTTAGTTTTAAGACCTGAAGCGATACAACAGGGGTTTCAGCTTAGTCTTTGCTGGGAACAGTTGAAATAACACATTTGAAGACCCACTTTCAGACCACAGACACACTGGGTACTACATAACACCTTGGTTTTGATTTCACTTTCATCATGATTGTTTAGATGCAAAAATAGAGAAACGGCCTGTTGACAGGAATACATAAAACTTACACCTTCCACAGTGCAACAACTGGCAATGGCAGCTGGTGTCAAGCCAATGTCAAACCACTGTAACATCAGCAATCGCCTTGTGAGCTACTGTTCTGAAGCCTCCAGTTTGTAATTTGTCCAGTACACACCCCCAAGGCACACCTTGCAGAGTGGAGTGGCCCCCTGATTAGATAACATGGACGTTTAGGTATCCTCAGCATTGGCTCCAGGCTTTAAACTTTCCAGGCAGTCGTAATCTGACAATGTTCATTTTCATTTATTTGTCTATTGTGTGAATACACAGTCGCTTTTATTTGCAGCGGATCAGCAGCAGCAGCTACAAAGCACATGTCAAACATCCAACATGTGTCTGTCCTGAGAAAAGAAATGTATCTTTGAGGCATCCTATTGTACAATGATGTGCAGCATATGGCAATCAGAGTGAGGACGACTTCACAATGTTCATCACCTGTCGGCAGCAGTGGAAGCAGCAGAGGTGAGGTGGTGAAAAGAGAAGAGGGTTTCTGCTGCCGGGATTTCGAGATCTCTCAACTGACCACATTAACTTGTAACAATGTGCGAGTGAAGTGCTTGACCCAGACAGAGGCCTGTTTACTGCCATTGTCGTTAGTGAAACAAATCAAACCTTTAGAGGGGCATGCTGACAGAGGGATGGGCCATGGAACAATCAGTTTCGGGGTCAGCAAGGGTGAAAGAGACAAGGTCACATGGTGACCCCAAAAAAGAAAACGAAGCTGAGATTTTGCTCCTGCAGATGCTCGTGAGCAAGCAGGACTAATGGGGAAAAGGGAGAGATGGAAAATCACAAGAAGGAGAAGGAAAGAAAGAATGCAGTTTAACCCCGATGACCTGAAAGAGATGATGGGAGAGAGGAGACTGGAAGCACAGAACAGAGGAAGGGAGGGTGGGGGAAGACCCTAGGGATGGCTTCTTGTTAAGGGGTAGTTAACACATGAAAACTCCTTGTGTTAAGAAGTGGAGAATGGGTGGTAAATGCGTTTCCAGTCAAATTAGCAGTAAATCTTTACTGCAGGGTTACGGGCAGCCAAAGGTGGAGATGAGATGAAAGTCTTCTCGTTCTGCTTTTGCAACACTTTACGGGCTGCTTTCATTTCTGATCTGAGAGAGTGCAGGCACATACCTTGTAACACAGGTTAACTCCGGTTGGGGCATCGCACTGCAGGCCACTTCAAAAACACTTCTGAAGTGGAAAACAACAACACCAAAAACTTCATAGGTGATACTTTCTACCAACTGTCATGAGCAGCCTACTGAGTCTACTAAGATCCATTCAGGTATCAGACTATAGCAACACAGCCACATAGAAAGCAATCGATCTATCCATCTATCAAAAATAATCTGGTTCAACCTGGATCACTGACTTCTGCCTCAGGTTTATAAACTTGTATTTGATCCTGCCCCAGCAAGATGAAGGAACAAAGCCGAAAATGATGACAACCATACGGGCACACTGACACCTGAACAGGAGGTCCTCGGGTCGATCCCAACCCTTTACTACATCTCAATTCCCACCCTCACCTTTCCTGAGATCAGGCCTGCGGGCCAGACATGATTATCTTCTGAACAAACACACAGTGAACTTAGAACTCTATTCCTAAATTCCTATATTTCCTGTCTGTATAATTGTAACATTGAAGCTTTTCAGGGCCTCCAACAGCTGCGTTTAGAGGCAGATTATGTCATCTTGTCTCAACCTATTCCAAGGATCAGTGTACTCCAGCAACCAAAAGAAATGTCGAGGCTCGCACTTTAAAATGAAAGCATTGCATTTCAGCTCAGTTCAACAGCTAAAGGTACAGCTGTGCAAACCAAAGGCCTCAACACCTCAGGTTTATGTGAAGACTTATGTATTGTGGAAGTTGCTAGGCAACAGAAGCTGCACTTTTTGACTCAATGGTGAGGAAGGACATGGACCCTTTGGCCTTAATGGCCCCTGAGTTAGGATTCATTCATGGTTTTCATCACTTTGTCATAAGTTACAGTCCCATTATTACTGAAGATTTACAACAATAAAATGAGCTAAATTACATTTTTTGTAGCAGCATTATCTGTAAGACAGGAAGCTGCTCCGCTTAAAGTGATAATGAGCGTCACTAATTGCGATTGTGAAATGATTTATAGATTATTTGTTATTATCATTCTCAATATGCATAATTAGTCACACATTCATATTTAAAACAATTTCCGAGGAACACGCCCCCCCCCCCACCAAGGACAATAAATCCACCAACACTGCTGATAAAGGACAACGTTTTTAAAATCTGCACATGATTAATTTCTTGTTGGCTGCCTGATTGATTTCTCATGCATGAATTTATGGCCCAGTAATTGGGCAGGAATCACTATGTTAAGTATATGTACATGTAAAATGGAAATCTATATGGCTAAACACACATGCCTGTGATTCTCTTGCCTGAGTGGCGTGCTAATGATGATGGTGTGGCTGCGGTGGTTTTCACACTGCTGCTCTCCATCATGTCGTCCTCTGATAGTTAATTCCCGAGTGGTCATGAGCTGAGGGACCGAGTCAGGAAGTGTGCTTGTGTGTGTCTTTGTGTGTGAGGTGAGGGATGCTCCTGTGTAAGCGTATATGGACATCTTTTTACTTAAGTGGTTGTAAAGAGGACTCTGAGCTAGTGGGGGAGGAGAGGGAGGTATGGGAGTCTGGGCGTGGCCGAGGTGAGGAAGAAGCTCTTTGTGCTGATCTCTGTTTTTAGTCTATCACAGAGCAGCAAAACAGCACCTACTGTGACACACACGCATATACAACTGTGCACTTTTGCACTATGACCTTTCGCCCTTTTCTGGACGTGTACAGTTGTGTTTGCCTCTCTTGTTAACCCTACGGCAGTGACATTCAGCTCAAAAATGATGGGGCTGCTGACTAGGCAACCGACACACACACACACACACACACACGCAAACACACATTAGCTCACCCAGTTGCTTGCACTGAAGGAACACACCCCTGATATATTCCATCCAGCATGAACAGTCCCCCCCTCCCTCATGGCCTCTAAAACACTGACAGCCCCTGTGCCCCTCCCTCAAACGCCCTCGTTGAACCCAGAGTGTGTGCAAGCCCCGCCTGCTCTCAGGGGCCATAACAATGTCTGTAGATGATCCGCAGGTCTAGCCTGGGGGCTTTGGAGATGGGGGGCAGGTCTGGGTATGTGAGAGAAAGACAGACAAAGAGAAACCACCAACTACTCTGTTCCAGGAAAAGCGGAATAACACATAATTGTTTTTAAAGTGCGTTACAAATTTAAACAGCGATTTCCCAGGAATGTACATTCTGTGTTGACGGTTATCAGTGATTAAGACAATCTATTGGTTACTAATTATCAGGAAATTTGTCACTTGATGATGATGAATCAACATATTTTAGCGATTACTGCAGCCCTAAAGTAATAAATGAATAATGCGTAGGGAAGAAACCAAACACAAACAGACAGTAAATAAGCAAAATTAAACAAATGTTTCATTGAGTTTAATTTTAAAGACCAGGCTGTTAATATTTTACTCAGCAGCCTTTTTATCATGTCTTTTATTGCTAACACAAAAACTGTCACAGATTTAACATGCAAAGCTGAAGAATGATGTTCAATATGCCTCAGTAATTCATGTACGCTCATTTTATTAGTTAAAATACGTATTAGTTATTAGTTATTTTCCAATATTTTTAATTCTAAGTGAAATTATTTTCTTTTCACAAGAGAAAGTGCAGTGTCCAGTTAAAATCTATTTGGTCAACAGTGTTGGGCAAGCTACTTAGTAGTAGGCAAAGTAATTAGTTACAGTTACTAGTTACTTCTCCTGTAATTAAATGAGTTACTCAGTTGCAAATTATACAAGTTACTAGTTACTGTGGAAAGTAACTATTGTGTTACTTTCAAGTACATTTTTAAATGCGCTGATGTGTCTGAATTCGGAGCCCACTTCCATCTCTCTTTAATAGAACTAAAAATACATGTGCATGGTCAATTCTAAGATGTTTGAGCAAAAATTTGAGACATTGATGTGAAGAGGCACTTTTATCCAGGTCATGAGGCATATTTCACCATTCAGTTCATTCCTTTAATTTCTTGGATGGAAAAGTAATGGCTATACTTCCATTTAGTGTGTCCGACCATACGTTAGTAATGTGTCATTTGTGAAAGATTTGTTCGTTTTGATCTAATCTGAGGAACAAGTAATCTCAGTGGGTGATTCATTCTTTTTTCCCTGGTCCACAGGCTCAGATTCAGTCACAAACGGGTCTTTCTGCCACAAATTCTCAGAAATGACAGATTCGTTCACGACTCATAAAATAGGGTCTTCGGGTCCTGAGCAGTGTTACCGGGCTGAGAATTCCCCTTCAAGGCGGTGGCCTTCTGGGTAGTGTGTGACGGAGTCAGCATGCACATAGCTGTGTTGTTGTTGTGTATGCCTGCAGAGAAGCGTGCATGTCCCTCTTTTCGGTGAATCGTGTGAGAGGTAACGCCAACTGTAGCGGCTGTAAGCTTGATAGTCAGTGTGATGAAACTCAGCACTGCAGCCATAATAGCTCAGTGTTGTGATTTTGGAAGGAAGAAAAGAGCTGAATAAAGAGTAGTTGAAATGGGTTCAACTCTTCTGCTAGTTACCAGCGTCAATGAGTCAAGCTAAGGTGAAACGAGACTTAGCTTTATAACCAGCTGTTCCATACAGCTGGTTATGTTAGGAACTAAAAAGCTGTGGAGGTAACAGCAGGCTCAGTGTAGACATGAGGGATTCACGACTCATAAGTACAGGTCTTCTGCTCTTTCGTTCTTCTCAACGCGCCAAGTTGCCATTCTGAAGCCTCCAGTTTGTAATGTGTCCTTGCTTTTTGAAAACCAGGAAGAGTGAGCAGTGAATTTGACCTGCTCTACCCTCAGTCCTGATTGGATGGTAGAGTGTGTTAATCTCACGTTAGCTTCAATCCATCCCTGGTTATAGGGTCTCAGCTAAATGGGACCATCATTTACAAAATGAACATAATGGTTTATTAATGACTTCAAACTTAAGATTCAGGCATAAACTCATTAAGATTCTGACTATATCAGACTAGAGGTAGGATCAGTTTCCCATAGACTTCATTACAATCTGACTTCTTCCTTACCACCTGATGGTCATTTGATAGAATGCAGGTTTAAGTGTCTTTAGCATTGGCTATAAACATCTGTACCTCTAAACATGGACATAAGACTGTTGAGAAAGCCGAGTTTGTCGTGGTCAAGAAACACACAACAATAGTGTTCAAATAAGACAGAAAGATTCCCATCATGTGTGTTTCCAGCGGCACGTGGAGCAACAATCACATTGGCATATGCACAAAGATGCACGTTGAGTCAGCCTGCAGCTTGACTACATGTGACCTCAGCATTACGCCCCACACTGATTTGCCGCACAAAACACTCCTTCAGTAGGAAGAATGCGTCACAACACTACACTGCACTATCACTACATTCAACTGATTGGAAATACTGGTCAACTGCAGGTCACCATTGGCCACAACCGCCACTGCACACCAAGCGAGGATAAAAAGTTGAAGATGTTTGTCGTCATGTGGCGGCCGCCATATGTCTTGTCCTGCTCTTGCAGTCATAAAGCCTGAGGGTCCCTCTGGGTTTTTTTCATGGGTGACAACAGCTGGTTTTCCTACAATGATTTTCATCACATAACAAAATTAGGTGATGGTTCAAATGTCAGCCATGAAGTATACATTTTAAGTAAAGACTTTCTTTTTCATTCCTTTTCATATTTGTAAAACTTCCTCAGAGGCTGGAAAGTCTGAGAGCTGTACGATTGGCACCTGCAGGAGAAGTAGTAGTGCAGGTCTACAGCCATTATGCTCAGGTAAATCAATTTTTGTCTTTCTCTCTAGGCACATAATGGTAAAGGGTGCCCAGTGTAATGGGCATCATCCTTGGGCCAATTCTACATCTCCTGTTATTCCTCAATGTCTTGCAAACTTGGTTGATCGTATATAAATCCATGCAGCATTGTATACAATGGTTAACCACAAGGACCTGTGTGAAAACCTGGCAAATGCTTACTATGACTGTTACACCATGGTGAGGTTGTCTCATCTTATTGTATTGTAATTTCCTGTTTTATTTTGAAAGTCCTAACTCTCCTCTCGTTTCAGAAAGCTTGCCCTTCCTCATGTATCCTGTGCGTTGCCCTGATTACCATTGTTTCCACCTGTTCCCCATTTCCCCCACTTCTTAAATAGTCTGACTTCCCCCTGTCTTGTGCCAGTGTGTCATTGGTTCATGTCCCACACCGGCGTTGCGTCCATGCCACATTCTTTGACTCTTTGTGTAAGCCTTTGGTCCTTGATTGAGTGAATTTTTGTTGTAATTTCTATATCTCAGTTTAGCCTTTTTCCATAGCCTTTGTGTTTACTCTGTCTGAGTGACCTTTTGTTTGTAGATCCTCTTTGATAATTAATGTTCATAGCTTTTGTGTCTTCCTCTTTTAAGAGTGATTTTGAGTTTCAGTAACATTTTATAGAGGTACTTTTTGATCCTCTGCTTAGTAGCATGAGTGAGTTTTCTTTTGTTATATTAGTCAGGGTTTTCCTCCTTACGGAGTGTTTTTTTTTTTTTTTTTTTTTCCCCTCTTTTGGTTTTTCTTGTGTAGGATTATCAACCTCCTTCGGGAGTTATTTTGGTTTTCTAGTTTGCTTAGAACCTAGTGACACCCCCGTAATATTAAAGTTTCATAGCCCTATTTGTTTATCACTCGGTTCTGAGATCATTGCTGCCCAGAATAAAGTCTGTGTCTTGTAAAACCTTTGCGTCTGAGTCCTACCTGAGTCCTGGCCTGACAGA
This sequence comes from Echeneis naucrates, assembly GCF_900963305.1. Classification (NCBI taxonomy): domain Eukaryota; kingdom Metazoa; phylum Chordata; class Actinopteri; order Carangiformes; family Echeneidae; genus Echeneis; species Echeneis naucrates. The sequence goes on from NC_042517.1 coordinate 24,689,670, forward strand.
TTGAAGTGACAGATAAGAGAATGTTTTTCTTCTTTTTAGCTATGCAAATACACACCAGTTCATTAACACGTAAAAAAAATAACAGTTGAATCAAATACTGTCAACTATATTTACTTATTTATAGACTGAATGTCAAGACACATAGTCTTTTATTGCTTAACAAGTGAATTTAGTGCAAAGCCCATCATCATTAACAAAAATCTGCAGTTTTGGAATATTAGTGAAGGCAATACAAATCTAAAAAAACATGACTAACAAGAATGTGATGGGCCCCTGACAGCTGCAGGCCCTGGTGTATTGATTCCAAAACTAGAATCGGTTGCCGAAACCTGACATGTGTGAGAACAGACTGCCCACACAGTGTTTTGCCCTGGATGTGATATTTACTCCAAATGAAAGGTCATATTTTAATAATTGAGTGAACTCAAACATTACTTTAAGTTATTATTTTAACTTGATATTGACTCAAACTTTGATGACCGGGACTGCAACAGTTCCTGGTCTTATAAGAGTTGTTTTCACTGTTTCCACTGAGAGGATTTGCACTTACAGAGAGGAAAAGTAGAGGTGAAGGGTAGCAGAGGAAGGATGTACATGAATGAATGACTCAAAAACTACATCAAACACAATTAAAACTGTAAAGTTTACTCAGCACTCCAAATGATTTCAGAGGGATGTTTGTCTTCTTGGAGCAAATAAGATGTCTCATTTATTCAATCTTCATCAGCAAATTACTTTATAAACTGTTTGCTCTTGCCAGTGGGGTTTGCACACCCATTGAAAAAAAAAATTACCTCATACATGAGCATGAGACAGAGATAATCATCCAAGTGAAGGGTTAATGGAACGACCAGGTAGCCATGGAAACAGATGAGATAGGTGTGTGCGTGTGTGTGTGTGTGTGTGTGTGTGTGTTATGCATCAGAGGATTTTCTCACCAACTGAAACGTTTAACAGAACACACAGCTGGAAATTTTTCATCAGTTCCAAAAATGGGCAATTATGTTTGAGTGAGACAGAAAATTGATGCTCATTAAAAATATTCACTTTTTGTTAGTGGTCTCAAATGAGTCCATGGCATGTGTGGCTTTATCCCTATCATGATAGGGAGATTAAATTACCACTTCCTCTCAGTGTGTGTGGAACTCTTTATTGACAATTGACTGTATCGCTTTCCTGGAGGCTGAATGGAACAATAAATACGAACACCCTGCAGATTCAGGCACAAGATTTCAGGTAAACTCTGCTCAGGTCTGATAAAACAACAGACTCATGTTTGAAATACACAATATGATAATAACATCCAACATGGTCATTTATCTTCCAGAAGGCGGTGCGCAAAACTGACACATATACAGAATATATGGAACAAACATGCATAATTAACATATTCTGCATGAATGCAGCATATGGCACACATATGTCAGCATAATGTGTAAACAAATGCTCTCTCTCTGTCCCTGCAAGCCAATCTTTGGTCAGCTATTGACTGCTTCTTAAAAAATAGACACATTTACAATATGATCCAATTAACTTCGCTTTTGGGTGCAATAACATTTCTGTAAAGTGATGGATGAACAATAAAGAATAAGGATTTTGTATTGTCAAGAAAGAGGCAACCTTCAAAACTGAAAAATGAAGCCAACACTGAGATGTCAAAAAATCTGCACCAACAGTAAATCAGTCCCTACAATCACTACAATGTGAAAATGTTCAACTTCACAGCAGAGATAAACAAGGTTATGGACTGGGACGAAAAGGTTTTTTTCATAATCGCTAACTTCCTCCTTCATGTGAACTGTGAACTGTTCATTTTAATATAACTCATCTTTTTCTGTTTCATTTAAGCTGCATACATTTTGCATAAGAGTTTGCATGTTCTCGCTGTGGCTGTGTTGGTTCTCCAGGTTCTTTGGTTTGCTCCCACTCCCCAAAGAGCTGCACTTTTAGCTTGATTGGTTATTATATGCTTGTTGATGTTAGCCTTTAGCTCAAAGCTCCCAGCATAAGCCTACAAGACTGGAGGAATAAGATCCACACACATATCCTTGTTAGTAGAATGAAATAATTTTTGGTTTGTTTATAAATCATAATCAGTCTTCACTGGAGGCCTTAGAAAATGCTGTGGCCATTTCCACACCTCCTGACAAAAATAGGGCTAAGGAATCAGCTGATCATTGTGCTTATCTAATTGATGCTCTGGCTACTGTCACCTGATTGAAAGATATCACATGGATATTTCCCCCCACACACGCACACAGACACACATGCAGATTGTAATCAGAGTCAAACAACAAACTTGGAGCATTTCACATGATCTTATCAGAGCTGACAGGATCAACGAGTCTCTCACATTGGTCCCATCATTGCTCACATTCCTTGTGGTACATTTGCGGCATGGCTGTGCTGTTGGCTTTTCACAGTGCACAGAGCAGACCAGGGCCACGTTGCACTGCTGCTGCCTGTCTTGTGACTCACTCTCCCAGAGCTGCTAACAGGCGGACCTTTGGAAATGACATAGACCGGCATGCCCTGTAATGCATACAGCAGCTAAGGGGGAGAGCAAGCAAGGGTCTGTAAAACCAGAGAGAGTGAGCGTCCACGCCATTTTAGTGGAGGGTCAACCTGAAACTGATGTCATCCATGACCGCTGGGCATGAGATAACTCCATGGCTCCCTGCCTCTGTTGCTCCTTCTCCATATAAGGATATCTCCATTCATCTTACAGCTCAGTTATTATTAGTAAGGCTGCAGTGCAGTTGCTTTTACAGTGCGGGAAAGACAAACTGTGCATATTCACAGAATCACTGCTATATAATTACAAATGAATGAAAAATTGTTAGAAGAAATGCATTTTAATTTTTCCCAGTTTTCTTGCTGAGTTTTGTTCACTCTGCCACATGATTTATTCTTGCAAGTAATTTTACTGAGAGCCTTGCTTTTCCAGCAAACAATAGGAGATATCACCGAAAACCGCAATGCTTTGTAATGCATTCATCAATGACCTTGAGCAATGTAATTTGATCAGAGCACCTGGCATCTTCACCCTGCCTCTCGATTCTTCGTGAGAACTACGGATGTGATATAAAACAGTGCTTATTTTCACACTCATGCACTCAATGTCACCTCCAAAACTCATGAAAAGGGAGCTAGTTGCTAGTGAGGGAGACCCTCTCCATCCACTGGGGGCTCCCTGATTCCAGCTTTGGCATTGCCGCACACAAACACAAAACGGACTTGAACAGCAGAAGTGAAACCTGACCTCCTGTCTGCACTCGACAGCTGCACCCCCAGTGTAGATCGTCTTTCTGTATTAAGGCATAACTATGCATAACCATCAGCACTGAACCTGAGACTGCCCTATTAATAACTCACCAGTGGGAATCTCACTTCAGCTGATATATATCACAAATCTCCTCCCAGCAAAGGTAACATGAGGTGAAACTCCCAAAAACAATGTAGAGTTCAGAAGTGTCCAAAGCCACCTCATCATATCTGGTGTGGAGCACATTCAAACCTGGCTATGCAGTGAATAATTTAATAGTGGTGTGTAACTGAAAACGGGGTGTGGACTGAAAAGAGAAAAGGAGGGATTCCCTGAGTGAGTGCGTAGGTGGATGGTTGGTATTGTGTGTGTGTGTGTGTGTGCAAGTCTTGCTAAGCGGGGGAAGACCCCTCCCATCCTCCCCTCATTTATGCTGCTGCAGTGAGCCTCACCCATCCAACAACCAATCAGACCACAGCGAGCTTGGAGGAGAGAAGAGCGAATGATGGGGGAAACCATGCTTAGGATGGCGTTTGCTTGTAGTGATGGGCATAGCTGTGTGTATGTGTGTGTGAGTGTGGGGGGGGTCATGCTAAGTGAGTAAAGACCCCTCCCATCCTCCCCTCATTTCTGCCTCTGCAGTGAGCCTCACCCATACAACAGCCAATGAGAGCACAGCGAGCTTGGAGGACAGAATGATGGGAGAAACTATGCTTTGGATGGCATTTGTTTGCAGTGATGGGTGTAGGCATGTATGTGTGTGTGTGTGTGCCTGTACAAAAGTATAAAAAAAAATAAATCCCTTTTGGGTTCTTTAGGTCACTTTAAGAAAAGTCATCAAATATCAGGGTAAAAAATTACTTTTAAGGTATGTTTCCTGCTGTCAAATGTCAAAAGAGGTAAAATTTGACCTGTATGGTCTGTAAGGGTTAAGTGGTGCTCAAGGTTGTAGAATGCCAAAAGGCCAAGCCCTATTAACTTCTCTTTAGTGGTCATGATTACTTCAGCAGGTAGTCAGGAGAATTCAGCAGAAATCTAAGAAGGACAATGTAGATGTAAACTAACTGCAAATTCCAAGATCATCAGTACAAATAACTTGGATGTATCACCCCTTCACCAGGGTCTGGCAACAGTCACCCTCAGATGAAAGGAAACTTCTTGTGGATGTTCAGGAACAACCAGAACCACCCAGGTTCATGCCTGCCATGAACTAGAAACTGATAGAACACCAGCGTCGCTGTCCACAGTGAAGAGAACTTGACATCACTATGGGCCGAGAGGGTGCCGACCAAGAAGAGTTCCAAAATGGACACCTTCAAGCTTGGATGAAATTTGCAGCTGCCCACACAGACAAACAAAATTCCTTCTGGAGAAAATTTTTACGGTCAGACAAAACCAGGATGGAGCTGTTTAGTATGTTTGGAGGAGTCAAGGTGATGCTTTCAAACCTAAGAACACTGTACCAACTGTCAAGCACAGTGCTTGTAGCATCATGCTTCTGGGTTGTTTTGCTGCGATTGGTACTGGTGCACTGCACAAGATGATGCATTAGGGTTAGGGTTAGGAAGGAGGAAGACCTCAGAATTCTTCAAATTGACCTCAAATCAACAGCTTGCCAATTGAAAGTTTGACCCAACAGAAGAAGGATCCCAAACATACATTAAAGCTGCTTTTGGAACAGATAAAGCAGGCTAACATTAAGCTTATGGAATGGCCTTCACAAAGCTCCTATTGTATATTTGTGGACAATTTTTAAAAGCCGGGTCCGTCCAGGGAAACCAAGCTATTTAAAGTAACTTTACCAATTCTGCAAACAAGAGTGGTCAAATATCCAGCCACAGTTATGCCAGAAGCTTGTTGACAGCTACAAATAGTGTCTGGTTGAAGCGAAACATGCAAAGGCGTATAAAACCAATTATTAGTGGGTTGGTATGTAAATATTTAGGCCTGCATGGATTAGAGAAAATCCAAAATAAATTTAAACTTGTGTACCAAATTCTTGTTTTCAAAAATCATTGATGATTGATGTAAATTGTTTATTCATTCCACCCTGGAAAGAGAACTGTTCAAATAAATCATTAACGGTACAACATTAATTTGGCGTTCATCCCCTTTATGATTGTATGTAAACTTCTGACCACAACTGTATGTGCTTGTAAATGTGTTTATTTCTAGTGTTCACTTCCCCCGCTGATTTGGACCTGTGTGACACACACACGCACACACGCATGCACGCACACACATATATAAAGACACAAAGACAGAAAGAATTAATAGAATAGCAGAACAGTGATGAGGGCAAACAGAGGAGGGAACTGTGCACTAAATATGGAAATGTGGACATGTCCTGTTCACCTCTGCTACTGAACGATAATCAGATTCAGGACCACATTTCAAATCCAGACGATTTCAACGACACTGCATCAATGGCGCTGACAAGTACTTATCTACACCTTATTTTAACTAAACCGAATATTTCCATTTTTACCCCATAACAAACAAGCCAAAGTTTGCCTGTGGAATACATGGTTCTGATAAACATTGCTGGAAGCAAAAGCTTCTGGAGCTCCTAAGAATTTGCAATGCCACTGAAGCAGTTGTGGAAATAAATCCCATGGGTATTCCCCTTATAATGAAACTGCAGTCGTTTAGACTAGTTTTAATCCAACCCAGGGTCCTAACATGTGGGATTTACCACTGGAAAAAGCAGATATGCCCCAGTATTATCTACAATGCTGTCATAGAGCCCATGAGGCCCATTTATCTAACACACAAGATAGAATTTTACATTGGAAATACAAACCTACAAAATGCATTATGCAGTGATACAAGCAATCAATGAGGGTGTCAGAAACCTGGTAAAAATTTGAACGTTTAACTGTGACTGTGAAAGACAAACAAAGCATTAATTGCACTTGTCAGTGAGGATGCAGATAAGTGTTTCCAATCACTATAGGAAACGGCAGCTGAACAGCTTCTGCTACAAGAGCATGGAAAAATGTAAACGAGTCTGCTGGAGCTGGAGCTCTGTGACCATTATGTTTCTCATGTTAATAATCTTCTACCAGCCTGTATATGCATTCACCATTTGTTAATTAACAGTCAAGGAAAGTGAGGATGAGGCTGATGAAAATTCCATTAAATTTGTATGTAGCAGCCCAAAGAACCAGAGTACTGCTCAGATCTAAGTTTTGAAAGTTGATCAAAGCTATTAGAATTGACTCCTTTAGGAAAATAAACGAAAGAAGTATCACAAATGTGAACCTTATGTTGGCACATCACATGAAGGGAATCACCATAATTAGTAGAATTCACCAACTGGGACCCTTTTTATGACACTAAATTAACTGAGTTGCTGTTTATATACAGTCCTGTGCTGTGCATATTTTTTATTCTTATTTTTTTGATTAGTTGATGTAGTGCCATCATTTGTGGCGTCATGCTTCTTCCTTTGAAAAGCCTGTTTTTACGGTTCCTTGCCGCACCAAATGGGTAACAAGCGCTAACAACAATATTCACTAAAACAGAATGCTTAAGACACAGTGTTGTTGTTGTTAAAGGCTGAATGAGAATGATGATCTGCTGGTCGTTATTTATCGTGTGGGACCATGAACGTCATCAGTTGTGGAGATATTTGATTGTGGACCAAAGCAGTGGGCTGACAGTAGCACACCACAAGCGTGGATAAAAAAGGTCCTCAGTCAAGGCCAAACAGTGTAATAGTTCTGCTCCCAAGTCCAAGACAAGTCTGCATGAAAACAACACAACTTCAAGATCATTTAAAAAAATATATCACAACTGACCTCAAGAGGTGGACCAGGGAACATATCAAATACTGCAGTTGTGTTTCACTCTGCTTGTTCTTGGATTGACTTCCAGCCAACTCAGCTGTTGTATGACAACAAGCATGTAAACAATGGCAACATTAACCAGGAGGTGTTGAAGATTTTCTCCTCCACCAATCTTGAATCACATGTTTCTATCTTGATTCAGTCTTTAAGAATCAAACCGTGAAAACTCCCACAGAAAATTCACTACACCTCATGAACTCAAACCATAACATAAATTGAATTATGTCCATTTAAGGATTGACACCAAAGGAACAGTTGTATTTCAGCTAAGGTATTATGTCTCATGTTAAAAATAGAAACATTTAAGACATTCTGGAGCTACAGGCCCTCTGGGGAAATCTGGAGATAATCAGTGAATTCCAGACCTGCTGGGCTCTCCCTCTCTTCATAAGTCTCCTGAGACCAGGACCTGTCAGCATGTGTGTGTGTGTGAGGAGGACAATACCATGGGGGAGGGGTCAACATGCAATTAAATCCTTATTATATCCCTCAAAACCAAATTAAGAAAATGACTTAAGTGCCTAATGAGGAGAGATGGGCCTGGCCATGGGCAGCTAAAGATCATGGGTTAAGGTTCAAGGGTTAAAGCGATGACCTGCAGGGATGCTGTTTCCGAGATGCTTTCGTCTCATTGTCTGTCAGCTTCCCTTCATTTTATCCAGTAGGTAATGCAATTGATTTAAAAACACATAATAAGACAAATTGATGGAACAAAAAATTCAGTTGATACAATTTGATCTTATCAGCTTATCTTATCATCCTCTTGGCCTGAAACATGAATTATTTCATCCTACACTACAGCATAATTCATGACAGATTGGAAAACTGGATAAGATATTCCTGCTCAATGCAAGTAGTTTAACACAAAATACTTGGAATTAATTGTTAGCTAGAACACATGATAATTAAAAAAATGATGTGGAGTTCATCAAAGCTCCATATTTGAGCCACTTCTTCTGAAGTGGCTCAAATATGGAGCCTTCTACTAGAGTTATGTAGACATTTCTTTGGACAGCTCCACTGGGAGACACATAAAAAGTGGAATGTTGGTTTATAGAGCAGTGTCCCTAACGTATGGATCCGCTGCTCTGTGCCAGAGCAGAGCTGTCTCTCTGGGATGGCTCTGCTTCATGTTCCCAGGGTCAAAGCTAAATCTGGAGAGGTAGCACTTAATTTCTGCCACAGACTGTTTATACAAGCAGGTCTAGGCTCTGGGTCCTTAAATCGATGCCAATGCTGACAGCCTTAACCCTTAATTTTGACTATCAGGGGCAACACCACTGGTTGTAAAAAGACAGATTGCATTGAAGTCTATGGGAAAATGTTCCCACTTTTCCCTTAATTTACTAGCTCAGTAATTGTTTTCCAGATTAGTTTATGGCCTCAGTCAATAGTTTCAAGTGCTCAATAAAACATGATGTTAAAATATTTGAAAAATGACAGTCCCATTTAAAAGAAAAAAAAAAATGTGGGCATGGCTCCTTTTGGATTGACACACTACATCAACCAGCACAGAATAAAAAATACATCAGCTGACTCCACCAAATCTCCACTTTCTGTTACAGTTTCGCAGGGGTGAGGATCCAAGTGCAAGAGCAGGAGGCAGAGGTGAAGGTGGAAGGACTAACACTTGTGTGAACCAAAGACAGTGACATGCAATTTTACACTGAAATGACTGAACTAGACAACATAGCAGGACTTCCCCTCGAAGTGGTAGCTCAAAAACTAATGGATGATGTTATGGTGGGCTTTTTATGTTTCACATATCTAATGTGTGGTCAAAAAGATACAATGGTCATTTAATGCAAAGGAGTTAGAGGGGTTGGGGTTGTAGACTGGTTCATCAAATTCTGTTAAGATAAACCATCAACTATTTATTTATTTGTTCCACTGTCACTTCTATTTTCCTGTTTAGTATGTTTTATTTTATGGTTGTATTCTATTTTATTTCCCCCATTAAAAAGTATTTTTAATGCTGTCTTGAGTTTCTTTTTGCACATTTATATGCTCCATTCACATTTCACAGATACAGAAAACCATTTATTCATGCTGGATGTGGTGTGTTAAGCTGAAACTCTGTTTTCTAGTTGAAAAATGTACTCTAATTGCTCCTCCACCTCACAAGCATAAAACATTTCGGTCACATTTGAGAAGCAGCTGACCACAGTTGTGAAGAGAAGAGGAATAAATAAAATCTAGACAAACAAAGGATGTTGTGTACTTGTTATCAAGAACAGTTTTTCTCCAGAAGTTGGAAATACGAAAGGAGCAGAACAAAACTCTTGAGGCACAGGGACAAAATCTACTATCTCATTAGGCAGAGTTAAGTTGATGAGCAGTCAGAGACTTGAAATGGACAGTGCAGGTGATAATGGGACGTTGTATGAATCAGTCGCTGGGTATTGTCACACAAGGGAAAGAAATGTCACTGGATCTGTGTTGGGTCATATTTGATCACAGCGCTTACCTCAGATGGCAGCAGGTGTGCAAACTAAACTAAATGACTGCAGTTAAAGTTTTAAAAAGAAAATCAGATGTGCACTCACCATTTCTCAGAAAGAAATTCTTTTGTGTGTGCCACACTTAATTTCTGTCTCATCCAGCTCGAGTATGACCTTGACCACTTCCAACCAAGGCAATAAAATTAAACGTACCCTGCAGACTTTAAGACCTGTATTGGCCTGTTTTGTTTGTTCCAATCCTAAACTCACAAGGATGCATGCACACACACACTGAATTTAGTCATAATTCACTTCATAGCATTGCAAGGATCTTCCAAAAGAAATAAGAAGACCCTGCTGGCTGCCCTAAAAATTGCATATAGACATAAAAAGAAGTAGCTGCACAAAATTAAGAAAAATGAGAGGCCTATGGTCCATTACATTAATAATTTGACCATTCGGACTAACTACTATTGGAAGTATTCTCCTACTAAAAGAGGCTGCTATCATTGGAGAATACAGTTTCAATGGAGGACTTGGTCTGAACCAGGTTTTAGGTTTCAGGTTGGTGCTACATGTCAAAGTAACATCCACATGAATGTCAGCACCAAGGTTTCCCGCAGAACATTTTCCGGGCATCACGCTGTCTCCAGCATCTTGTCTTCTTCCCACTTCACAACCTGGGGCGATTTGTTCCTCAGGTATGCTCCTGTTATGGGGGCGGAGCTTCCAGTGTTGAACTTCGCTAACTGGTTAATTACCAACGAACCTGTTATGTATAGTTTTGTTCACAAAATCTGGTATCTGATCTGGAATCATTTTGGATCGACATAGCCATCTGGGGTAGTGTGTTTTTGTGATGTTTCTGAGGTTTAAAAACAGGCATGTTTAAAACCTGGATAGCCACCTACTTGGAATATGGGGCCAGACAGAGAGAAACACAGAGTACAAATAGTGTTTTTTCCTCCCAACATGAAGATGCATGTGCATTACATCAGTACCCACAAATGAAGCTTGAGCTTCATCCGGAAATGACTATCATGTTGGTCAGAGGTCTGTTGAGCTTTCTTCTCTCTTCAGATCTTTCCCTGACTCATACCCTGATCAACACTGTCTTGTGTGACTTCGCTGGACAGTATTTATCAGTCACACACAGCTGGAAACACTGAAGGCTTTTGTCACATATGCAGTAATACCCTCCCACCTGCAAAAACACTCACATGTTAAAATCCCAGTGTTTATGCATTGGGGGAGTGTCTTCTTTATGATTGACAGACTGTGCCACCCACTCAGGATAGAGTACGGAGCTGGTGAGATTGAGACCTCTATGTTCCTCAGCTCAACCATCTCCTCCAAATATGATCTCTTCTGGTTTCCTAAGAAACAACCTTTCTTCAGTCAATGAAGGACCAACACAAAGCCTATATTTTTACATTAATGAAGAAAGCCACATGAAAAGGTTGTCGTGATCAAGAAATTGTTTGTAAAAGTGTTTTTCCATTTTTGTTGTTTTCTACTTGTTTCTACTGAGAAACAAGTTTTTCCAGCACCATTAGTGTGATGGTAAGTAAGGCGTAGCTAGGGCATTTTCAGGTATGTCCATCAAAACCTTTGATTACCAGTGTCCACTCATCAACCTTCAATCTCCATACCCTTTTTGTCTGTTATATATTTCACACACAACCAAATAAAGGCATTGCAGGTAAAACATCAAATCTTCAAAAGTGAAGGTAATTCACTGGCTGCAGAAAGCACAAATAGATGAGCACAGCACAATGTCCATTCCAGTATTTCTGCTGGCAGGATCTGGGTGAGCAGAAGTGGGTTATGAGGCTTTGCGGTCTCCGGGCTCATCTTATATCCCCACCCTGATTCCTTGCCTCACTGTGAATGCCTGGGAACTGGTGAGCGATATAATGTAGCCCAGAGCATGCCAGGGCTGGGCGGTGTCCTGTCTGCAGGGGGTAGGAGGGGTTGCTGGGCAGAAGCCACATCTTGGGGGACAAACTCAGTGACCCTGCCTTGACGGATGTAGCCTGCACACATTTATGCCAGTGTGTAATGATTTATTAATGGGGCCATTAGAAACTGTCCTGAACCAATTGTTAGGGAGGGGATATCAATCAATGTCAGTGTTGAGGGGTCTCCGCGTGTCCACATCACCATCCTGTTAGTGTTTCAGACATTGCTTTTAGGTTTATAGCTGCTGATAAAAACACATTATCTTTTTGCCCACTGAAGAGGCACATATTTTCTCTAATTGTACTTTTCTCCCTTGATCTCTTTGTCCACTCTTCTCTTTCTCCCCATCTGTGCAGCATTTTTTGACACATGCAGAGTCTTGGATCTGAATGAAAAGCACGGTCAGCATGAGTTAGAGAGGCAGGGTGGGGGTGGGTGGCCGATGGTGCCACCTGAATCATCACTGTTTCTAAAAGTCAGTGGCACGTCCACATAAACATCTGTATCTTTCTCTCTCTATTTTCCGCTTTTCATCACACTCCACATTGCTAGTCCTTATGTTTGATTCACGCTATCTGGTAAGCACAGAGCCTTCTCTGCCTCACAACACAGCAAAATTGGAATGAATGGAGGGAAAGTGCTGCAGAGAGAAGCTGGCTGTTCATTTACTGGCTGACCAGCTTTTGCATCAGCGACGCACTCTCTGATGTCAGCACAGCCTCTCTCCTGCGTAATCATCTGTAGCTCATAGGCACAAGGAGTATCCACACAAACTCATGCACACACACCACACACACACAGCATGTAGCATCAATGTGAGCTAAGTATTGGCAGAGCTTTGCACTGACATTTATCGGGAGCATGTTTTGGGCACACAGCACTATTAGATATATGTGTCCTTGAGCGATTTTTCATCCCAGCAAATGGTTTTCAATCCCTGACAGACAACCCTCCACATATCTAGAGATTGAAGGGGAATCTTTTTTCAATGATTTCTAAGTGGATCTTTTATTCATGCATGGATAGGGGGGTTAATGGTATAGCAATCGGCCATTACATTATGACCACCTGCCTAATGTTATATTGACCCTGGAGGTCTGGACTCCACTGGAACTCTGAAGCAGAGTTGTGGGATCTGGACCACAGTGTTAACAGTAGATCCTTTAAGTCTTGGAAGTTGAAGGTGAGGCCTCCATGGATAAAAATTACTGGACTGATTTATCCCAAAGATGCTGGACTGGATTGAGATCTGGGGAATTAGGAGTAAAGTCAACACCTTGAACTAGTTGTTGTTCCTCAAACCCTTCCTGAGCTGTTGTTGCGGTTAAGTAGGCAGAAATTAGAAAACTGAAATTAGAGGGTATTTTTATTGTTGTAAGCCCTACAGTTTTGGAGATGGTCTGATCAAATTTATATAGACATCACAACTATCAGTTTTAATCACAGTCAGTGTTATTCACTTCACCTGTCACCAATCACAATGCTACGACTGATTAATGTGTAAACCAGACTAAATCTATGTATTGTGTTCAGAGGAGAAGGATTTAGAAGATTACGGTTTTGAAGAACTTCCTGCGGACCTCCCTCCTGCTTCTGCATGCCCCCCCACAAAAAAAAAAAAAACAAAACAACAAAAACTACATTATACAGCATACCCTCATATTTGGGCAATCCAAAATCAAGACCAACACAATGTATAGAAACCTCTCTGATTTTATGATCAGCAACAAACCACATGCTTGTAACCATTTAAGCGTGAACATGTTGATAATTTGTCATCACTTGGAACAGATTTTCTACTCTTCACTCATGAATAATAATCACATTCATGGGATAAATTGTGATGAGGCTCCTATTTGAGAACACAGCTCTCATCCTCCACGTGGTGACTGTGCTGCTCTTCTGTAACCTTGGCGATGTAACATAGACAAATTGATTGCGTCACAGCTTGGCTGTGCACGTCATCACTCTCCACATGCTGCATGTGTGCTGTAGAAACGGTAGATGACTCGTCTGGGTCATAATGGTCAGACAGGACATGGACGACTGTGTGTATGTGCCTGTGTGCATAAATCTTGTCTCCAAAGGGCCAGTTAACACATCTGACAAAGGTCAGCTCTAACTCTGGCCATGCACACAGGATGTTCCCAGCATGCCCTGGGATCCCAGGAGGCTTCTACAGAGGTCACACAGGACATTTCTCTGTATTTCTGGTATTTTTAATAAATAATGAATAATGAAAGACCAGAAGTGTAGCGAGAGAGGAGGGAATCAGAATCAGAATCTAAATGACTGGCACATTTACTCCAAGAAATGATAATGATATATTGCAAACGCTTTTTCAAAGCTCCGAAATGTGACAGATTTATTTTTTTGTTTGGAAAACATTCAGGGTCTTACTTGAGAACATTTTAACATGTGGACCTGAAAAGTAGGAGCTCACATGCATCATGTCAGGCTTAAGGCTGCTCTAAAACGGAACTGGACTGGACCCACACTGATAGGGCTATTAGCTGTTTAAGCAGTTTATCTGCACAACAAATGGCAATGCAGGATGACAGGAAGAGTAGAGCAGGGGGAAGGGGCAGTTTGAGTTTGGGGTTTATCCGGTCCTTGAGGATTCCAGAGCAATCTGGCTGTTGGTGTGATATTAATTTATCCAAGAGTGGAGTCAGCAGGGGTGATAGGACAGAGGCTGGGCAGAGGCTGTCAAGAACCAGTTCAGTAGATGTTCAGGTAGATCTGAAGCACAGGAAACTGCAGGGAAAGTCCTGTCCAACAAGCTGGACAGGACTAGGTTGCACCATCCATCTTCTACCGCTTTTCTGTTTCCAGGTCGCAGGGGTGCTGGAGCCAAACCCAGCCAACGTTCCGGGTGAGAGGTAGGGTACACCCTGGAGAGGTCACCAGTCTATCACAGGGCCAACATACAAAGACAGACAGAGACCAACAACCATTCATGCTCGCATTCAGACCCACGGTCAATTTAGAGTCACCAGTTAACCTAGTCTTGCATGTCTTTTGACGGTGGGAGGAAACCCACGCAGACATGGGGAAAACATGCAAACTCCGCACAGAAAGGACCCGGGCCGGGAACCGCACCCACAACCTTCTTATTGTGGGGCGCCAACGCTAACCATTACGCCACCATGCTACCCCAACCAGGGTGCACCCCTGTGCAAATGGAAACAAAAAAGAGCAGGATGCGTCACATATTGTATTGATAATAGTTGAAACTCAAACACAGTGCAGAACTGTGTGAATGAGATTCAGCCCATGAAACAGATTATGCAAACTTCACAACCTCCATGTTCATGTTAATTAAGTTTTTATGTGAATTTGAGCTTTTGAAGATTGACTTCAGAATGTATTTCATGGTTCAGTGGTAAAAGTTTACAGGAGTGAAAAGTCAATGATGCAGAGAACAGGCTGGGGGAAAAGGTAGCAGAGGTGGAGAGGTTAAAGGGAGAAGGCAAAGAAGAGTGAGAGTGTAAGAAGGTATGATAAGAAGAGCAGGGTCAAAGAGGATGGAGTAATAGAGGATGAAGAAAAGGGGATTAAAGGAGCAGGAAAGAGGCATGAGGCTCCACTGAGTATCCATCAGAGCAGGAGGGGAGGTGGGGGCAGTGCTGCAAAGAAGTGATGGGAGTGAGCGAGGGGTGAGCAGTGAATTGTGGGGGTGGGGGTGAGAGGAAGAAGATGATCCTAACATATGTGGAGTGCAGAGGAAGTGGATCCATTTGTGCGACTTAAGTTGCACTGCAGCTGAAGGTCAATGCAAACACGTCCACCATGCATGCACTGCAGGGAGGGGATACAGAGGATGCTTTCTCGTGTAATAGGCAGTCACCTGGGAGTGCAGGATGTAGCAGCGAAGAGCACGACGGATGCATGTAAGGATATCTCTGAATAACAGATGAAACAGAAGAGGGAAGAGTGCCGGAGGCGAGGATCTGTGGACTCTGAGGGCTTGTGCTGTTAACACTGCTCATAATGGCAGCTGACATCACAGCAGCACTGTTATATCAATGGATTTGACTAATGATTAATCAGGCGCTATGTAACGCAGAATAGTGGTGTGTTTTACTGGTGTAGCAGAACTAATTAATTCACCATGGATTTTCGATAGCATTACGGCCACTCTGAAAACTGGATGCTGCAGTTTTGATTATTTCACACTGGAGTCTGCTTGAGGGTGATTCTGTGTTTCTGTTTACTAATGATGTGATTCTCACAGGAGCAACATGGTCACTTGAACCAGAGACTCATGGCAACAAGCTCCAGTACAGTTATTATGAGATTAGTGCATGTTTACTCAGCATTCATGGGTTGGACCATGTCCATCACTGAGCTCAATTGTGCAGCTTTTGTGTTCATGAGACAGACTTACAAAAACAGCGATGTGCTGCCAGGGGAGTTTGCCTATCACTTCAACACACCCACAGGGGTGTGGCAATGGCACAGCACACATCGACGCAGGTTGGAAAGAGTGAGTTGCATGCCATCGTGAAAGGTGGGAAAAAAGAAAAAAAAAAAAAATCTGTTGTGGCTTCTGTCAGTGTCAGAGCCTCTATATGAGACACTTCGGTCTGTGGCTGTATATCTACGGGGGTGCAGCTCAAGCCTTTCATGCCTGGGAGAAGGCACCAGTGTCTCTGGTGTCACTGCATCAGGCTGGCAGACCGGTCACACAGGTCTGTTTACAGCGTTCCATTCACTGTTTCGCTTTTTCATGTCTGTTTATTTCTGGATTGTAGTCCTGTTTAATTTCATTGTTATAATCAGGCAAATGTAACACACTCACTCATCTTCATCCGGGTCACAGGGCTGCTGGGGCCAATCTCAGCTCACATCAGGCGAGGGATGGGGAACACCCTTGACAGGTCACCAGTCCATCACACAAACAGACAGGACAAACAGAGACAACCAACCACTCACACTCGCATTCGCATTCACACCTACAGTCAATTTATAGTCTCCAGTTAACCTATACATGCATGTCTTTGGACAGGGGAACTGCACAGAAAAGACCCCTGACCTTCTTATTGTGGGGCAACAGCGCTAACCACTACACCGCTGCGCTGCTCTAATACAATATATATCAATTTATATTTGAATCAGTATAAAACAACAACAGTAGCGGTGTGATTTCTTGCTCTGTTGTGTTCATTGTTCATAATCATTTCATTGAAAAAAGTGACAGAGCCTTCAGATACATAAGCTCGAAGAAGAAAAAAAAAATAGTACAATGCAAACAAGCAGGCCAGAAGGTCTACAGTTATAAAAATGCTAGTAGGCAAACAAAAATTCCCATCCAAATCTACACTGCAGGAATATTTGTGGGTTAATGGTCTTTATGTTCTCAGACTGAGATCAGACAATGAACTGGAAGCTTCTCGGTGGTTAGTTGCAGGGCGCTGATATAACACCAGTTGAGCAAGAACAGCAGCTTGATTTCCTGAGATGAGAGAGTCCTTTCACTATATCTGAGAGAAGAACAACATCAGCCTTTACCACTAACTGCACCTATGAGAAGAGTTCTGCAAGTGCTTAAACGGTGGCAGTATATTTAAGATTTACAGACAAAAATTATCCCGTAATAATAACATATGGTTTTATACACATTACACTAATTGGAAAACTAGGGGCATAAATACAACAGTATGACATCTTGTTTCCAAATCTTCTCATTTATCTTCAAAACTACAATGTTATTATGGAAAAGAGAATATGACCCTTTCCTCTGATTGGCTGACGATTTTCTGAGCGAGCCAATAAAAACATAACAGAAACAATAAGGAAATCAAATCCTGTAACGTTGGATTGCTGGCCAAAGTAGTTTGAGCTTGTGTGTGTGTGTGTCTGTGTGGGGGGTTTGGGGGGGGGGGGGTTGTGGCAACTGGCAACTGTTTTATTATGACATCGCAAAGTCCTAGAAGTCCTGACAGTTTATTTTATGGCTGAGATTCTGAATCCAGGCATTGAACATATCTCTGTGAACTCAGACCTTTGATACGTTCACAGACATTGTAAAAAACCTGGCTTTAAGTTTTGAAATCACTTTATTGCTAAAGGGGAGTATTAGCCACCCTTTTTACCTTCATAAATCAATTTCGCTCTTGAGCTTGTGGGATCCTCTTACTTACTGTCTATAACTGTCTGACCAATTAAATGGACTGGTCTAAAGTGGAGCCTGTGGTGGTTTGATGTTACTCAATCTTCCTCTCTACTGGTTTGGGACCAGGTGTGACCAGAGGAATTTCTTTTGCCTCATGCATTCAGTCATTCAAAGAGCTAATTTCAGGGACTGTGGAGAGTTCATCTGTGTGCACCAACTGATCATCCTTCAAAAGAAACACATTTCTAAGGCGTGTGTGTGTGTGTTTGAGCGTGACATGACACTTAAAGAGCAGGCACCAGCGCTTGCTCTTTCCCATTGGCTACAGGATGTCAGGTGTGATGGCTGTTGTATTAAACTGCCTTGGCAGCCATCGCTTGTGCCCCCACCCTCCATCCAATACATACACATACACACACATGAACAACACAGGAAACTAATGAGCTGAGACCTATTAAAAATCAATTTTATAGCTTCTTTCCTTGCTCGCTTTATGTTCCACTCCAACAGCAAAGGCGTTGCCTGGATTGCCCTAAGCATTAGAATGGAGGGTGAGAGAGGCCCTGATGGACAGACAGAACCTACATTTACAGGTCAGAAGAGGTATGTTGTGTTATTATATGTGTGTGTCTAGATGTGTGTAAGGTTGGCTGGCTGTCTCTGTGGGCTGCTACTTTTTCAGAAGTATTCATTTGAATCATTGTAATTAAAAAACAAACCCTGCAGCTTCACTTGAGATGTATTTTGACTGTCATTATACCAGAATTTGCTACATGTTCACTTGTACATGAACGTGTATAACTTTCAACTTTAAATGTTCAATGAAATGGGAATAATTTTATCAATAAAGAGAGTTGAACAACACGCAGTACAGTATTTTAATTGATCATGATTTTTGAAACTCTAGCTAAGGATTAATGTTTAACATTAACTTGAAACGTACAGTAGCTATGCATACTTAGAGCAAGGTACAATCTGAATGGGTGATAACAGTTAACAGATAACAGTCCCAATTAATTCACAGGTACAATCTAATTCAAAGTCTCTTCTACCTTCTAGCTACCTTCTAAATCTTTTTTTGTCATTCTTCATTAATTATGTTTCCTGTGTAATAACAAGGTAAGTCATTACAAGTGCCACATTTTGCACACATCACAGACTCCTCAGAGAACCAATCAGATATTGTAATATGGGAGGATGACAGATCAGCCATCATGGTCATTGTTCTGTCACTTCATTCTAACCATATATTTTCACGCTTCTTGCAGTATGACTTACAAAGTATTACTAAGTATTGGACCCAAACATATGTCACTACCTTCAGATGGACAACCAAACAACAGTGTTTTTTACTAAGCCCCCCTGCTGAACTACTTTGTTGAAGCTGAGCATTTGATAAAAACAATTACAGTAAATTGAATTTCAAATAAAAAATGGGATTTCTAATCTGTGTACCAAGAAAATATCTTGAAAAACTGGTTCCTGGAAAAACTCAAGGTGACATTGGGGGCCTGTGCCTCTTGTATGCTTATCTGTTCATCTGTGCAATGCATTAAAACAAGCTGCCTTCACCCTGGGGAAGGGAATCTCTGAAGAAAAGGAATTAAGGCCTGGGAATATCTCTGTCTCTTCTTCTTTATGTGTGTCTTTCCTTCCTCAACAGCACACAGTTGCACTGGGTTTGCCTTAAACTTTACAAATCTTATCATCTCTTCTTTCTTTTCCTCATCTAACTAATGTGATTCAGCTGCAGGCTGATAATGGACATACTCCCTAGGCGCACACAAAAACGCACACTAAGATGGACAGAAGAGTTGGCGACTGTTTCTGTCTCATTATCGAAAAGCTTTGAAACTTGACTCAATATCAGCTAAAAGTAGCAAACGAAAAAAAAAAACACCTTTATATGTTTCTCTTTTTTCATCTGTGCAAACAAAGGATAGAGGGAGGGGCCATGTCTTCAATTACATAGCTTGAAAGTGCTGTGATCAAAGACAGAGACCGATCCTGGCTCTGTGTCTCTTCTTTGAGGCCTTTGTTGTTTTGGAGTATGAAGAACTGAAGGCTTGAGTGGCGTGTATGGCAGGCAGTCAGGGATTAGTGCAAAATGGATGGATGGATGGATGGATAGATGGATCATGCCACAGGGTATCCCTGATGCCTCTCAACCAATTCTTTCCCCTCATTTACTCTGGAAACCAAATCCCACTTCAGGAGGCTTAGCGCTCCCTCACTCATATAAATTGGAGCCCGTAAAACCACATGCTCATGGTTTCTATTAATAAACACTGGATCTCCACAAAGACGAGAGTTCTTCATGTTCTTCGAGATTATCGAGTTAACCAGATAACAATACCACCACTTTCATGATCCAGCGTGTATCCTGTGAGACTCAGAGATGCCACATCCAAACCAATTCCAAGAGTCACCCGTTGTTGAAAAAAAAAAAAATTCAATTTGCTATCATATTGATCCAAACATATGTCGCTTTTCCCTTTTTGTCTGAAAAGCCATGATATCTTGTAACAGCTCTTCCCTAGGGAAGACTTCTAGGTTTCAGTTCAATGAGATGGAGGAGGGGAGGGGGGCAGGAACAAACCTCCACTGATCAGCCTCCTGCATTTGACCTTCCATTTAAAATCACTTTTATTATCACAGGAAATGTTCTATCATGCCCACTCTCCAGTTCTGGGGCTATGAACGCTACCTGCACTTAATTTTATATTAACCTTCCACAGTGTACCTGTGATCCGGAAACAGATAAGTAGAAGATGGAGGAATGAATGAATGAATGAACAACATAGTGTGTGTCCTCAGTTTACAGGGGAGTGTGAACCCTGGTAACATCTCCTGTCACCTGTCATCCCCTGGAAACAAATGTTGTTAACAGCTACATGTTACATCTAAAGAAAGAGAGGCATGCAAAATAAATTTGTTTCTATCAATAAAACATCATAAAGTTATGATCCACAATGAACATTTCAAATGTCCATTGTGTGTCCATTGTGTGCGTGGGTTTCCTCTTTGTTTGTCTTATATATTGAGTCTAAGGGTCTTATATATTGAGTCTAAGCTTTGGCTTTGCAAAAATCATCCAATAGCCTTGCAGGGACTGAGGCTGAGATATGTGATTGAGAAAGCTGATGGTATTTTCTTAAAAGGAAATTTAGTTTTTATTTATTTATTTATTTTTTTTTATTCCAATCTTTGTTCTCTGAACTCAATTTTTTTGAAGCACTGTTCAATGAAAAATTGACATTTAACATCTCAAACATCTCATCTCAGCCTCATGACCAAAAATACAAACCACACAATTTTATATAAATGATAAACTTATGATATTTTATGAAATATCACAATATTATTATGAAATTTTACTAACATCTACTAAATGTTGAAAACCACCATGATCATCATAGCCTGAGACAGACTCTGTCCCCGCTACTCAAGTGTGTCTTAAACCATGTCCTGGTGGGTGTGTATTGATTGTGGAGGAGGCATTAGATCTCTGGTTATTAATAGCCTGAGGAGAGGAGCCTAATGGGAGCTCTACTTCCTCTAACTGGTTTATTCATAGCAGGATCATTAGTACCATAATTGACCCTCCCTTTCCTGGTTGTCTGTCAGACTGACAGACTACAACACACCATGTGAGTGTTCAAGTGCGTGTACTTGTATTTCAGGCAATGAAGTAGAGTGTGTGTGTGCTTGTGTTTGCTTGTGTGTTTGTGATCTCAGCAGGTCTCGTCTCTTTCTCATATTCCGTATTCTGTCCTTAACCCACCGCACACACACACACACACACCATAAGTCCCTTAAGGTGACAAATTATTCATAAACTATTCCCTATCTATATAGATATGCTTTTAAAAAGCTTTTCCTTGTGCACCATTTAAGCTGCATTAAGGCTGAGCAGCACTGGGTGTGCACATATGTGTGAATGCAGGGGAGATGTGTCTTGGCTGAAGCACAAGCCTCCCCTCTAGCTTACATCCCATCGTAGCTTTAACCCCCCTCCATCCACATCACCTCATTTACCCTATAGGCCACAGGTCTCCCAGAAAAGAGTATAGCAGCTGCTTCAGTGGGTCAGGCAAGCGGGGGTAAAGTGATCTTGTCTTCTTTCACATTTCTGTTCCGTTGCATCACCTCAATTCAATTGGCTCTGTATATAGAAGGAAACAAAAATATTATTTTAATACTGATGAATATTCACTTCCTCCTGCCCTGTGTGGCTCCTCTGCCCACACGTATCCTGCTGGAAAGCTCAATATCCAACAGCTTCCTGTCCTGAGGCACAGCTTAACACTGTGGCACTGCAGTAAACAGCTATGGAACAATTCACTGTGTTTGTGCTCATTACAAAAACCTCATATTGTTATACAAGATATAAGCACTGGAAACTGACAGCATTCGTGTGAACTGTATGTTTCAATTTTTCTGCATTGTTCAAAGATACCAAGACTTCAAAAGCCATTTCCTTTAAATGTTTCTGCTGTTCAGCTTGATGATCTTGAAAATTGACCTTTGACCCTAATCCCAACAGCCACATTAATGTACAACACCTTCGAAATAAAATGTTTTTCACTGCTTGTGATCAACATGCAGACGCGGAGTCTCTTGGTTGACAAGAGACACGCATATTTGAATTTGATGGGTTTAATTGAATAGTTCAAAAACTCTTAATTTGTCATTATTACTGAAACACTGGTGAGAGAAACTGAGCTCCACCCACTTTAAGACAGTCAGATATGTGAAATGACAGCTATTAAATTGGACTTAATCCAACTATCATCGTGTCATGTTGTTTTATTAAGGTTTTGCCTCCTGTATGCTGGTGTAGTAGAAAATGCTTGTTGCACATTTTTGAGCTTTCAATTGCAAAAACAATATGAAGACAAAACAATTACTCTCATATTTCAACAAATTTGTTAACCTGAAATGTATTTTGGCTTTTACATGAAATTGTTTACCCAAGGACAGTCAATTTAATCTATATTATGCCAAAGCATCAGTTATGTAGGACTCAAACCTTGAGAAGGACTGGGCTCATGGTGAGGCTGACACAGAGAGAGAGAGAGAGAGAAAATAACTTATAGCACAAGGAGACAAGAAACAAGTCCATTAAGGTGTAAATATTAGTAGGAAGATCAATAAATTTGTCTGTGTATGGTCACAGTCCGACTGTTGTCAAGGAGAGCATTGTGTGAAGTTAGAAGTGCTTCCTCTAATCCTGTAATGATCAAGGAAGATGCTTGTGTCGCTTTGCTTCATGGAGCAAGTGAACCTTTTGTTCGACCTTCTCTCTCACCTACTTATGTAATGGATACACACATCGACACACTGGCTGCAAATATGAGGAAACAGGATTTGTTTTTTCCACCGAGGACTTCCCTGTGGAGCCCTTCCTGAACACACACACACACACACACACACACACACATGAATGCATGCATCTTCCATCACTATACCTGGGTTTGAGGTACCTGTCTGACAGGCTACTGTTCTTTCCCCAATGTGAATAACAATATAAACACAGTATACGTCGATGTGAACACATTTCTACATAATCTTCTCCTTTAGTTATCATATGTACCTGTAAGCATGGCCTGGACTGAAGGAAAATACAGTCCATCCCTTTATGTGCATTTATATGCGCAGAGGTGAACAGGTCAACTCAAAACCCAAAGCACTTACACACAGATGTTCACACTCAAAACAATGCACACATACACACATACACACTTGCACACTATACGCTTCCTCCCACCAAGTTGACAGGTTGTTGGTGACTTTGGTGTTTGGTGAAAAAAAAACAAAACACACACACGTAACTTCCTCTGCAGCTTCCACTCAGGATGTGACAGGATGGACCATATTCCCATGGATACACAAAGACAATGTCAGCATTAATAGCCATGAACATCCGAGCCACATTCATAAAAAAAACACAGCAGCTCAATGTGGATAACAGGAAGGACTGAACAGCAAACACAAGCCATGCTTTCTGCACCACTTCCCCTCATGAAGTCAGATAAATAGATGATGCTGCAGGGTTACAGAGTGCTTGGTTTTATCAGTATAGCCTGCCTTCTTGAACACTATTCAAATACAGATGACATTTCTACACCTATTTTGCTTAACACAAATAGCTCATTTTGTCAAAATTAAGTGATATTCATGTTAATAAACAGTCTTTGTTGCTATTCTAGCTGGTGACTGGAATGAAGTCTGAAGTCTAAATCGTCTTTCTTTTATTGATCTTATATGAATATGTCCACAAGAGTGTAGTTTCTGAATGGGTTTCTCAGTGTCAGTACAACAGGGCTTATACTGAGACAGCATAACAACTAAAACTGTCAACATGCAACAAGAAGGCAATAGATTGCTCACAAAGCTTATTGCTCATAAGATTAACATGGGTTATCTCAACGTAATTTACAGGGTCAGGTCAAGACTTTAAAATAGAGAAACCCAACAGGTCCCATCATGACTGTTGGGTGATATTAAAGGGGAAAAACTCTTTAACAGAAAAAACAGAAACAGCCTCATGGTGGGTGGACGTCATTTCTCACCAGGCCATTCTCACTAACTCTGATCAAAAATAACATCCTTTTCAGTTCTTATAGTCGCAACTAACCAGTTACATTTGATCTGTGATTGATCTGCTGTTTATTAGTGATTGACAAAATAGAAGAAGTGATAAATGTGATGAAAAAGAATTTAAGTGTTAATTGCAGCCTTATTAATTGTGATTACAGTGTTAACACGTTAATGCTGACAGCCCTAATCTGCTTATATACAGTTGTTAAATCCTTCATGGATGTGTTTTCAAGCTTTTCATTGACAGGTGGGTCAGTAAACTGGGCCGCTCCTCTACATTTTTTAGATGGAGCAAACAGTTTCACATGGCTAGATTTCAGTACTCCGTGCACTGCATCATAACACAGTTAGCGCTTGTTGGTAAACCCAAGAAAACGCTGATATCAGAAAACCAGTTCAGCTGCATGTTAACATCATTACCAAAAGTGTTACTGTGTCAATGGGAAACTATGTTACGTTTGATACTTCCTGCCAGTACAAAACAAGTCAAAAGATGCCGCTAATGTGACACCTGTAACACAGACACACACACAGCTAACTTCCCGGTTGTTCCCAGGAACTGATTATTGATTAAAGTAAATATTGAATGGTGTTTAATTTGATCGATTCATTCATTCATTCATTCATCTTCAAACGCTTATCCCTCTCTGGATATCTGAATTTTTTTTTCTTTCTATCTATCTTTTCTATCTTTTTATCATCTTTGTCTGATCATTGAATGTTTTTCTGTTTGTAATTTTTTTTTTTTTTTGGTGGGGTTTTTTGGCCTCTACTGTATAATTCTATAATGACATGCATAACAATTCTGCAGGGCTTTTGATTTATTTCTTCATAACACTTCACTAAAACTCTGTTTGAAAAAGGTATAATATAAAGAAAATTATTTGCTAATTAGTTTCAATACTTCATCAATTAAAATTGATCAAGTGGAAAAAAAGGGGTCACCTCTACACCTCTTCAACCTTTCAGGATAATCATGTTACCTCCAATTTGGTGTTTTCCAATGTGTTTACTCTATGTCAATTCAAGCATGTTCTCTGTGCTTCCTCCATTGCCACATGAAGTGTCAAGCAGACTTTAACCTTTATGCACTCGCATACCCCCCCAACACACACAGACACTTAAAGCTGTAAGATCAATAGGCAGAACAAGAAGAGGGAGATGTAAAGGGACTTGGGAGTGGATGGCGGTTTGCTGACATTTCTAGTCAGAAAGGTGGGAAATCAGTTTGTTGGGAATTTGTCTGTGGGAGAGAGAGAGCATGAAAGCATGGACCAGAGCTATTTTTAACTTGCTCAGGCATCCTGATTGGGCAGGTCTATATTTAGTGACGCAGCTCTGGTAACCATGTGTATGTCTCTGTGTGTGCACATCAACAAGCCATTCAGCGAGACTGTAGCGAGGATACTCCCAAACCCAGCACACAAACACACACACAAAATGGTCATGCTAATGGTCACCAGCTAATCTAGTTTAATCCACTCACTCGACAAAACCAGTGTCATGTTGCTGTTTTTCAAGGTGAAGGACCAACTTAAACTGTTAAATTTATTAAGTGAATAAAGAAAGATGACCCAGAAAGCCAAAGAGTGTTAATTCTAATCCGACATTTCCGATATATATATAAAAACCTTATAATGGTCTCTTAATCCCGGCTTCCACCTACAGTGCAAGATCTGATTGCTCAACTAGATGGAGGTTCAGGTTGGTCCTTCAAATCAGCTAAATGTGAAGTCTGTTGGTGCCTTTATAGCAATGACACAATTGGCAGGTGCATGTGAATGTGTGCGCATGTCCTCATACAAATAGCAGAGTGGGGTTAGCCACAGGGCAGCTGCTGGTGCAGTCATTTGTTGTTTCAGGTGCTTTGACAGACAGGATAAGACAGATGTCGAGAGCACAGAGGGACAGCTGAACATTTGTCCCTACACATCAAAGCCAGCTCATCCTGTATTAGCTCAGCTGCAATCATTGTCTCTTTCTGTTAAAGATAAAAACAAAAACACTACAAAGTGAATCCAGGACAACAGAAGCAAAATGTAGAGTACTGCAGCCACCTTTTCATCATCATTTGCCCTGCTGCTCTTATGTCATTGTCAAGAGGAACAGCATTTCCTCCCAGAAGTTTCTCATCCTGTGCATGTGTACATGTTAGGGTTTGGTTTTTAATGTCACTAGTATTAGCTAGGGCAACCAAAACCCATACAGGTGCTAGACTAAAGCTGTCTGTGATTCATTCATTCTTTTGATAATTTTACATAAATTATGCAGGGTCTGTGTCACACAAATTGAACTGCAGAACAAGATTGATTTTGGGTAAGGGTCTAAGATCGGGTCTGTAAGAGGTGAACAACATTTTCACTTGTGAAGTTAAAATACCTAACTGGTGAGTTGTGTCATCACAACAAAGTCGGTCAGGTGAGGCAGGGGAGGCAGAATCTACATTAGCAAGTCAAGTGTATCGATTCATTTACTTTTTCCCTCTGGCCTGTCCTGACTTTCATAATGGAGGATTACATATCTAAGCTCAAACTATTTTCTAAACAGGACTTTGAATTGAAGCATGAATAAATAAAAAGGAAAACCAACGCCAGACCTGAAAGGTTTACTTCAGACTACAAGACAGAAGTTTACCCGCTCTTTTCAAAATGGAATAGTGCACTGGAAAAGACTGGCTGTGTGGCTGTCCAGCGAGAAACCGCCTTTTCTGCTTTCCTTGCTTTCTTTTCTAAACTTGTGATGTCTGGATTCAGATGCGCTATTGTGACCTGAAGAATTTGCAAAGAAGCCTCATCAAACACGAGCAGTTGACCTCTTACATTAAAAAGAGTTTGGTCTAGACCTGCTCTATATGTAAAGTGCCTTGATGTAACTTTGTTATGATTTAGCGCTATACAAATGAATCTCATTTGATTTGGTTTGGAAGCTAGATCCCGCTGAAAATGTTTGGGATGACCAGGATAGACTTGGCTTTGGATGAACAGCAACTCACCAAAGACTCAGCATCAGAATACGCAATGCTAAGGTAGAGGAGAACCGAGAGATTTTAAAAGATCTCATCAAGAGCATAAGAAGCAAACAAAAAACATAAGTTAAGGTTAGACCATAATAACATTTATTTTTTTCAATGAAATGTACGTTTTGTGGGCTACAGTTTGTAGACTGCTGACATGAGATATGAAACATCTCATAATTACTGCAAATCAGTTGGTGAATAAGCTTCTCTGTTGGGTTCATATATTTGTAAATCTCTTTCTGATTAAGTCAGTACCTCATCAGCCATGAACCTCACCGCATGTCACTGCAACACATTAATTCATGATCAGTGTGTAACTGGTTAGCCACCTCACAGCTAAAACCTGTTCAGTTGGTAGATCGGCTGTGGGGATGGGTAGATGTGGTGGGGTCAAAACGCATCTATGTTGAAAGCTGTTGTTTAAAAATGTCACCGTAACGGGGCATCACCCATCAGTTTCTGCGCTGCTGTCTGGAAGTCTTCATTCCACAAGTAGAAACCATACTTGGTGTAGAAGCTGGGGCTAAGAGTGAGGGGCAGAGCTAACCTGCTCTAAACTCTCTCCTGATTGGATGGTACAGTCTTTCAATCACACAGTCGCCATGAATATTTTCTTCTAAAGGGGCCTATCATTTAAAAAAAATTAACATCATGTTGAATGGAAGACTTCAAACTACAAACTGAAAACAGAAAGTCATTACAAAAACATTTTCTGAGCTAATAAATCAAGGGAAAGGGAGGGACATTTTCATTTGAACTGTGGGAGGTGTGAGTAACCCTGACAGCTTCAGAGAGAGCATGGAAATGCCACAAAGAAATCCCCAAGGCCTGGGAATTGAACCATGGGCCTTCTTGCTGTGAGGGAGTTTGTTCCACAGGTGAGGGGAATAAAAACTAAAAAGTGCTTCACCCTACTTGGTTCAGGTTCTAGAAACAGTGAACCTATTCCAGAGGACCTGAGGAGCCTGAAGGGAACTAGGAGGACTCTGGTATTTAGGCCCAAGACCATGAAGTGCTTTAAAGACCAGCAATAAGAGTTTAAAATCTCTCAAACAGTGAGGACAAGCAGAGAAAGCAAAGACAGTACAGTGAATACAAAACAAGGAACACTTTAATTGCGATGTGGGCTGTAGACATGCATGGAAGCAAACTGAAAGCAGGAACTTGTTTACAAGTTATTTGAGATAAATGAAAAAGTTTGTATGTCAGGTCCAAATTAAAGTGTACATGAAACAGATTGGAGGTACAAGAGAGTTTTTCTTTGGGAACATAATAGCTGCACGCCTTTTAATGTCAACCTCTCCTCCTAGTTTGAGGATATACATTAGTCACTCGAGGTAGAGACAGGAGGATTAATCATTCAGCAGATGGCCACTCTGGTCTATCTATGTGTGTGTGTGTGTGTGCATAAAGCTGAGAAAATGCCATGGCTGAATATCAAATAACAGTCCTCCTGACCCTGGCCTTTTTACATGAGCTCCTGAGGTCTCATCCCTCCACATTATCACACTCCTTATTACTAATTCATGAGCAGAAGTTAGACAGTGAAGGTTTGCCTGTGTGTGTCACTGCTGGTGTGTATAGCTGCTTCTATTTGAATACTTTTATTTTCTAGCAGATATTGACTGGATTGGAGCTGGGCATGACAATTTAAATCAAATTTCAAAACCGCTGTCTAAACAGTTTCATCAAGGTTTTAGCAGCGATAAAGTGGGATCAAATCCTTGATTGATTTTGAGATTGAGATTGCATTGTATCACAGCAATTTGCTTTATGATCCTGTTATGTTCTCTCACTCAACACTGTTAGTGGATAAAAATAAAAATACTGAGCAATATTTGGAACACTTTATAAAGAATGTAATAAAATTTGAGAACTACAGAATCAAGCAAGGCTAAATGTCTCTGGCATACTAGCAGCTCTGTGGCTATTGCAGTATATAAGTTTCACAACGACAATGCCAACATGGTGGAACTATGTATGGTCAAATTGTCTTTTGAATGCTATTGTTCCACAATAGAGCAGCACATCGGCACGGTGGCATAGTGGTTAGTACTGTTGCCTCACAGCAAGAAGGTCGAGGGTTTGACCTTTCTGTTAAGAGATTTCATGTTCTCCCCATGCCTGCCTGGGTTTCCTCCAGGTACTCTGGTTTCTTCCCACCGTCCAAAGACATCATGTTTGGGTTAACTGGTGACTCTAAATTGTCCGTAAGTCTGAGTGTGAGTGTGAGTGGTTGTTAGTTTCTGTCTGTCTCTGTGTGTTGCAGTGATGTGTCGGTCTTTGAAATGAACGATGGGAACTGCATCCTGCCTGGCTCGGACTTGCTTCATTTTTGTTTCTTCTTTTTCTGTTCAAGCCACACGATTGGTCAGCTACATGAGCACTGAGCAGGAGAGGGAGGGGCTACACACAGCACAGAGAGAGTCCCCAGCAGTCACCAGCACAACCACACACAGATGCTGGAAAAAGGTGGGAATTGAAAATGAGTGGCAGGAAAAGAAGCTAAATTTTGATGCATTTCAGTTTCATTTATCAAGCAAAGGCAGACTGGGTGACCAAGGCTTCAGTCTACCCACGCCTTGCACGTGTGATGGCACGGCCACTGTATATTGTGGCCACATCCGTCCCTCTGAGCGAATCTTCTTTACAGAGGGAAGGAACAGAAGCAGCCCCTCAAAGCTGAGGCCTTTCTCAATGCCAATCTTCTCTAAAGACTGAAATTGTTACCTGTTTTTCTTTTGTTTTGCACATTTTTATTTATTGTTATTGTTTTAATTTTGTTCGTTTGCATTCATTGTTATTTCACACTAAATAGTTAAAAGTTGTTGTGTAAGTAAGTATACAATCAGAGATTGGACATTTGTCTAATTGAGGTCTTTTTGTAGCACTCTGCTCCATGTTAAGTATAATAAGATATTTGAAAAATGAACATTTCATATAATGTATGTATTTTTTGCATTTAGCACTGCATTTTACATATAATTGTACATTATTTATGTTAATAAATTAATTTCAGCAACAAAAAGCCATTCGAGAGCTGAAAGAGTTAGCTCTATTTAGCTAGCCGTGCCAAAAGAAACGGCTCTCTAAGCAGAGCCGGAATTCCCATCACTCGTGTGTTAGCCCTGCCATGGGCTGGTGAACTGTCCAGGGTGACCCTGCCCTCACCCATGACACTGGCCCCAGCACCCCTCATAACCGGGAAACAAATAAGCTTTTGAAAATGAGTGTTCTGTGACTTTTTGAGCTGTTTTCTCTCTTAACACCTACATTTCAGCATGTACTTCCATTTGTGAAGTTAGTTCAGATCTGGCTGACTCTTTGACTGAGGCTTTGCTGCTTTACTTCAATATCTTTATCCTCCATCTTTGATCGTGACATCTTTGGTTACGTCTCTACATGAGACCCCCCTATTGGCTCCAGTGGGTGAAGGCCCCGCCAATCAGAGTGTCTCATTCAGAGGCCAAGCTGTCAGCTGCTTCTAAGATCTATCCTGTATTCTTCTGATCTGTGTGAGGAGAGGGAGGAGAAGTTGGTCAGAGTTTCTTGGAGTGACAGAATAAATACAGAGAGACATGGAAAACAAGACATGTAGAGCATTAGAGCTTATTTTTCATCATTACTGCTCAAAAAAATGATCAGAACTCCTGATCAGATAAAGATGGGAACTTCAAATCAGCTCTAAAACAATCCAAACACTTGTGGAAGAGATAAGAATTTTCTGTCTTCAACTTTCCTTTGGCTATACTTTGGGTTGAAATGCAAGCATTTTAACTTTCCTTTGACATTACTGATACTAGAAATACATATGATGGCAATTCATCCTATAGCTGTTGAAGTATTTAAGTCAGAATTGCTAATGTGAAACTTATGACAAAAGCCAGTTCTGTGTTTAAGTGTTTTATAACATAATGTAATGCACACAAACAAACTAGCTTGGATTGTTCCCCCACTTGAAAAAAAAAAAAAAAAAAATCAACTCATTTTCACTGAAAAACCATCATGTGGGTATCTCTTCCCTAGTTCGGCGTATCTCTGCAGGAAGTTGTGGTATCATATTGTCCCTCCTGAACCGTAACATCTGGCTGGATTCAGATCATCCCAGCGTAAAGTAGAAAAGCTACAGGCAGCCGATCTGCTGTTTCTCCTGCATTGTGCTCTGCATGTGATAGGGTGCCTTCCAGCTGAGTGGCCAAAGAGATAAGCTGCATTCACACACGCATATGCACCCACTTATGCACACACGGACGCAGGCTTCTGTAGACACAAGAAAAGAGGCAGAGAAATACATCTGTGCACGGTCGATAAGAGCAGAGCTGAACAAGAGCCACTTGCAAATGCAGCTCCTCCTCCTGCCTGTCTCTCCCCTTTCATTTTGAAACACACATTACCTGTCGTACACACTTGCACATGCACTGGTCTGACTGATTTTTGTACAAACCTCAATCTCACTTCCTTCAGTTTCCTGCAGATTTTTCCTCACAGGCCTTTTTCAATGTTCAAAGACCTCACATACCATTTCATGCATTTGGTTTGTGAGTGATTTTGTGAAGGCTGTGTTGTGGAAATTCTCTGCTGCTGATGAATGAAATAGAGACCTTTGCCCGCCAACAAGTTTTTATTTTCTTTGCAAAGAAAAGGTCGATCATCACACAAGCGGGGAAATTGAAGAAAGATCCCAAGCGTGGAGAGAGCTCAACATTTATACTGAATGTTCCCCAACTCAATGGTGTGTTTTCACACCCTCTGATCTGCTGTGGGAGTCAGTGCTGACTCCCTGGGGTGTGGTACACACAGGAGGTATAAAACATCATAATTAAAAACCCAAAAAGATCTGACATCCTGGTAAGGAAAATGGAAGTGGGGTGTCCCAAGTAGATCAAATGTAAGGAAGTGAAATTACCATTACAGTTGTCAGTCATGTTCAGTGTAAATATGGCTAAGGCCACATCAGAGTATATGAAAATTCTATATAAATTACATCAGAATTTCAGCATTTCATCTTCCTTGCATGTGATACAGATTTTTCTCATTCACTGTGTGACCTCTTTTTTCTCTTCTTTTTCATTCTAGACAAGTGCCCTTCACCGAAGACAATTCCTGTTGGTGTGACACTCCCTCCCTGAGCTTTTTAAAGCTCCCCTGTGGCACTCAGCCCTCAAGAGCGAGCATGCTGCGCATTTAGCCGTCTACTTCTGTGGCATGCCCAAGTATTTACCACACACTGGCATGGGTATCCTCCCCAACATGCATCATGGGAACTCACAGTAATTGGCCTGAAGAATAACTTCAGTGTGCATGCAAGCAGCTCATCAGCTCGAGGAGATTGGAATACATTTTCTCACCAACTGGAAAACTCAGATTTTGCTGCATGCACAGAAAAATATGCAAACGTGTCTAATGTGACTGCTGCATTTGGAGAACACCAAAAATATTCATCCCTTAATTAGAAGAGCGTTTTGTTATTTGGAGTTTGTGTTGAGTGCAAACAATACAAACATGTGTGCCTCATTCCTCTCTCAAAATGTTTGTTTTTGTGGAAACACCAGTTTTAGCATTATTGGCTCATCTACATCGTGTGCATGGGATGCTGTGTTGGGTTTCATGTGCACACGCGCACACACAAGAGGGAAATAAACTTTTACAACCATGTACCAAAATCATCTATTAATGCTAGTAGTCTCCATGGTCTGCATGTTCCTCCAAAGAAATTTATGTGATATCACCCTCCCTGCAAACAAGAACATCTCATTCCAGACTCTTTTGGTCTGAGGTTCCCTCCTGGTGGAGCCAGCCCCTGAAGTCCATCTGTTTTTCTCTTCAAGGAACACATATTATCCTGACAACGTTTTACTGAACCAAGATACTGCCACAAGAGAAAAAAAAAAAAGATTTATTGATTGTGATGTTATATCATCACCGATTGGGAAGAGAACTTGGTCTGACCATTGATTCATTCATTTTTAACTGCTTATCCATTTTGGGGGTGTTGGAGCCAAGAGAAATTCCGAGACCAACACATACACCATGAACCACAGGGCCACCAAAACACATCAACTGTATTAAGAGCTTCATCACCTCAAGAAATGGTACTAAAAGTCCATGGGTGAAGAGAAGTAGTCATTGGCAGAGTTGCAACATATCCTGTGGAAGAAACTGGTGGTCCTACGCAGAGTGGACTGTCACATGAGGCATGTAAAGAGAGTGATTGGAAGCGATCAGCTTTCATTTCCAAACCCTTTGGTTTTATGAAAAAAACAACAACAAGTGCAGGGACAAGTGCAGCGGTCGCCTTAAGAGCTCAACACAGTAAGTGAATTGCTTCCTCCAAGACACCTTGAGTGATCCAGTGAGGGGGCAAGAGTTAGGGACCAATTTGGCCCTAATCAACCCCGTCTCCCCAGTAACAGAGTTCATTCAGAAGGAGCCAAGTCCAAAGGAGGTTGAAGAGGTCATCAAAGCAGCTCGTTCAGCATCTACCCCATCTACCCTTGTTTATAAGTGGTGCCCAGAGCTTCTCCAACACGTCTGGAAGATCCTGATGGTGATCTGATGCAGAGGGAGAGTTGCTGACCAGTGGAGGTGTACTGAGAGAGTTTGGATCCCCAAGTAGAACTGAAGAAACATTGACCAGTTCCAGACTGCTAAGGTTTAAACGGTGGGGTCCCTGGATACCCGAGCTGTTTGCAGCACACACGTGTAATAATGCAGCTCATTAGAGAAACTCATGAGAACAGAGGCGACCTTGCTGGGTTCTGGTTACACCTGTCCAACAGCTATGGATCAATATCACACAAGCTGGTCAGGTTTGCACTGTATTGCCACCATGTTCCCAGTTAGAGCAACGATCTGATACTGGATTAGTACAATCATTTACAGGTTTACAGTCACTTCTGGGTCAGAAGCATCACACTGGCATTGCCTTGAAAAAGGAATAATAACAGGCTGAACTATCTCTGCTATCCTTTTCACCCTTCCCATGAATATGGTGGTCCAGTGATCTGAGGTGGAATGCAGAGGGCCCTTGACCAAGTCAGGTCTCCGACAGGCACTAATAAGAGCCTACATGGAAAACCTCATCATCAGTACAACTTTAGTCCCAGAATGCAGGTGGCTCTTAGAAGGTCTTGAGATACTCATTACTTGGGCCAGGATGATTTTCAAGCCTTCCAAGTAAAGGTCCATGATGTTGAAGAAGGGTAGGTGTCTGACAAACTCTGATTCCCAATCTCAGGAACAGTCATTCCATCCATTACAGAGCAGCCGGTCAAGAGCTTGGGGAAGATCTTTGACACAAACTTCAAAGACACAGCAGCCATCTAGATGTTCAAACAAGAGCTTGACACTTGGCTCTGTCTACCTGAATTTAAAGCAAAGATCTACCAGCACTCCATTCTGCCCAAAGCCTTTTGGCCCCTGCTGGTCGGCGCAGTCCCAGTAACAACAGTTGAGTCCCTCGAAAGGAAGGTAAGTAACTTTTTCCAGAGGTAGCTGGGCTTTCCATGCAGCCTCACCAGCGCAGCATTTTGGGGACAAGCAACACTTTGCAGCTACCATTCAGTGGACTCAAGGA
This sequence comes from Echeneis naucrates, assembly GCF_900963305.1. Lineage (NCBI taxonomy): Eukaryota > Metazoa > Chordata > Actinopteri > Carangiformes > Echeneidae > Echeneis > Echeneis naucrates. The sequence continues at coordinate 24,724,502 of NC_042517.1, forward strand.
AGAGTTCATGGTGATTTGCACACAGAAAGTCCTCCAGTATAGGGACTGTAGAGACGTTAAAGTGTCAGAAGCTGGCATCGCAGTGAGGACAAGAAGGATGCAGAGAGTGGAAAAGGCAGTGGAGGTGGCAGAGTCACGCCTGAGACAAAAGGAATTGGTGGGCACTGTGGCAATCGGCAGAGGGGGTATGGGCTAAAATAACCGACTCGGCAATACCCAGTTCAAGGAGAGGCACAACCTTCTCCAGGAAGAGCTCCGAGCATGGGTGAGAAGGTGGCCAGGATGAGAGAGTACAGTAAAACGCAGAATCACCTAGTGAAACATCATGAAGGCAGATTTCTGTTGTGTCCTGCTCCTGGTGCAGACAGTCTAAGACGCTTTACCAAGCAGGGCAAACTCCATAAATAGTGAGACGCCTTTCTGCCCACTTTTCTCTGGAAGAGGTTCATTAGAACATCTCAGCGGCTGCCCAAAGGCGCAGGCAGATGGCTGCTATCGGTGGCGACATGATCAGGTCCTTACTAGGGCAATTGCTCAGTGTCAGCCATTAACACTGGCAAACACCAGCATGCAACAAAGAAAGCAGTCACCTTCATCAAAGCTGGATAAAAACCTCAGACTCAGCCAAAACCAACAACAGCCCTCCTTCACACAGCCCTGATTGGCAGCTGCAGGCTGATCTGCACATTGGGACAGCTTCACTCCATCCAGACATGATCATCATCTCAGAGGCCCAAAAAAGCCTGATCATGCTGAAACTGACAGTGCCTTGGGAAGGCGCAAAGAGGAAGCACGCCACGTACCAGGAACTAGAAGAGCAGTGCCGGGTCAGAGGATGGAAAGCATTCTACGAGCCCATAGAAGTCAGCTGCAAAGGATTTGAAGGACGCACTCACTGCAAGGTCCTCACTTGGGTTGGCATCACAGTAGCAGCAAAAAGAGGGCCATTCAATCTACTAGTGAGGCTGCAGAAAGCCACCAGGCAGTAGCTGCTGGGACCCAAGTCAGGGCCTGATCTACCCTGGCTGGGTCGCCTGGGAGAGGGTTTATGTTGTGAGACCTTTTGACCCCAGGTCACAACACTGATGATGCATCCAAGTGTATCCAGGAGATATTTCTTGAAGATTTGCTTGGAAGCTTTAGTTGTGTCCCTCACATGTAAGTCCCATGTAAGCCAATTACAATTAATATTTTTTAATTAATATTTTAATATTTCTATATGATAAAGCAAAAAACTGTAATGTGAATGTCATATCTACTGTGCGAAAGAGATCAAAATATGTTTTAGTGCCATAGAGGATTTTATCGTTCCCATACCTGATAACATATCTTGACTTAGGGACAATATGCTGATCATATTTTTTGATTTATGATGTGATCAGAAAGGTTATAAAATTGTATTCACTATCTGGAAAGATAATCTTTTAAGAATATGTGGACCATTGCTTTATTTTTATTGCTTTGCGTTTTTCCAAGGAAAGCCCTGTTCACACTCATTTAGTTACACAAGGGTAACCAATATTTATTACATTGCCTAGATTGGGATGTAAGGCAGTTTATTTTGGGAATCCTGAATATTTGCATAGGCAAATATCCTCAGAGCATAAAACATCTTTAAAGCATCAAATTTTCCCCTCTCAGCTGAGGGCCAAGCAGGCCCTTGAGCAATCACTCTGAATCACATACTCCACAGCCATCACACACCAGGGAATTGTCTGTGTGTGTGTGTGTATGTGTGTGCATCCATGCGTCCACATTAGAACGCACTCAGTTTAATTTGTGTGCATCTGTGGGGATGTGAGAACCCCACCTCTTACTCTCTACCGCTGCCCTGTTCCCGTAACACCAGTGCTTGTAGTCTCTGGTGGCTGCCAGGGGGAAAACCTGAAGTGCTTTTTCAATAAATGAGAGGAGGAAGGGGAACCACCATCATCATCATCATACTCAGAGAAGGAAGGAAAGGGGAGGGTGAAGGTGAAGGTGAAGGTGAAGAAGATTTTATTCCTAATGAATGTTTACTTTCAATATATTGTAACTTGTTCAAACACTCACTTTGAAATATCAGTGCATTTAATCTTGTGAAGACTGTAGCGGACTAACGGCAAATGTGAACCCTCAGAACAATACTAACAAAAAGATCCAAGCCTTGTATTAATTTGAAATGTTATCATGTTTGCTTAGTTCAAGTACAATTTTTTGTCTTTAAGTTTCACACTGAGATATTTTAATCTTTTGGTTTGCAAAATATCTCAGTACTGAAACTTCTGTCATGAGTCACAGAAGAGAGCTTCAGCAGCTTCAGCACAATACAAAGCTATCAACAATAATTTCCCTTGTGATGATCATCATCATATAAATGTGAATAGCCTGTATTGTTACATCAACAACAATTACATCAAAATACATCAGAGATGCAGTATTTTCAGCTCAATGCTGTTGTCAGAATGTTGGCACGCTAAACAGGCTAGCATGTGATATTAAACACAACATCATGAATGATGCTGAAAATGTTGTCATGTTAGCTGGTATTTATTTGAATGAGTCAGAAATGTATCTTAATTTGAAGATTGGGAGTCATGTGAGGCTTAACTGAACTTTTACTATCCATAAACAATAACAGTTTTATTTAGATTTTATATTTTTATTTTGTTCTTTTCATGTGAAACAGCCACATTTGTTTATTCCTACCAAAAGAAAAGTCAATTTGATAGAGATATGTCCAACCAGCAGCTCTCTCAACCTAAACGGTCGAGGCAGATGGCTGCCCCCCCACCCTGGTTCTGTCTGAGATTTCTGCCTCTTAAAGGAAGTTTTTCCTTGCCACAGTCACCAAGTGCCTGCTCATTGGGGGATCTGTTGGGTCTCTTTAACAACCATAAAGAGTTTGGTCTAGACCTGCTGTGTGTGTAAAAGTGTCTTGATGTAACTTTGTTTTGATTTGGCGCAATTTAAATAAATTTTATTTTATTTGATTCGAGAGCTAATATTCCAACATTTTGAGTGCTAACACTTATCAGGACACACACAGCGCTTGGAGGGACTGCAAAACTACAAGGACATAACAAGTGATGCTGTTTCCTCCCAGTCACACACTCAGTCCAAGTCCAAAATCACATCAAACAAATTACTGCAAATCCCAGATACGTTCAGTGGCCAAAAAACCTTTACATGCTGAGCTGTTTCTTCCGTATTACCTTCTCCCTGACCACTCTCAAACCTCCACATGCCTAAATGCAAAGAAGCACATTTCTTTTACTCTGCAGTGATTGTCAAAATTAAATTTTTCTGAATGGGCTAAATAATTGAAAACCTGATTTGTATCTAATTGCAGGGTTAAAGGTTAAATATTTGAAGACTTAAGCTGAGAGTAAAGAGGTGGAGCAATGGAAAACCATAGAAGTGAGAGTGGGTGATAGATGCGAGGAGGTGGAGGAGGAAAATTAGATAGAGGACCAGAGTCAGGTTTGACAACAAGGGATGGGTGAGCCAGAGTAGAACGGGGGGAGGGTCAAAGAAAGAGAAGGAAGATGGAAGGATGGGGGAAGGGGGCAGAAAGAGAGAGAGAGCGGGGGAAGCAGTAAAAGGAGCAGTACAGCAGCTGCTGCTTAAAGTTATAATTGCCTCAATTAGCTGATAGGGCTGCCATGGCAACATTGTTTGAGTTGTTGCTATGGCGACCTGCATGTAGGGTCATCCCCGAGGGGTGAAGTAAAAGAGTGGGGGAGAAGATGATGGTGATAATGTCTATGAGGTGAACAGCTGAAGTAAAAGAGAGAAGAAGGTTGATAGAGCGCACCACATCAGAAAGTGAAGATGGAATCGAGGAGCTGGGCTTGAGTAATTGATGAGAAAGAGGATGAAGATGATGATGGCTATGTAATGGTGGAATAGAAAGAAAAGGGGATTGGGAAGGTGATGGAGAGGTGAGAAGAAACAGTGCAGTGAAAATGGTTGACAGATGAGGCGATTATTGTCTGATTGATAATGATGAAAGTCATTATTACAAGCCAGCATAGATAAAGAACAGCTAGAAAAGAATATAATAGATTGAAAAACACGTGGACTAAAGAGCAGCGAGATGGGAGGTGACCAAAAAAGAAATGGAAAAGGAGAATTCAATTGAGGGAAAGAGGTGATATGGAGGAGAAATTCAAAAAGACAGAGGAATTGAGAAAATGAAAAAGACCAAAATAGGATGGTAATAAATGAAAGATTGATTTGAAATGGAAATGATGAGAAGAACTGAAGTTAAGAGGGAGGAAGAAGAGGTGGATGGCTTGAGAGATGAGTCAATAAACGCAAATGGTGGAGGGCTTGAAACAGCAATATGTATGGATTGATTGAAGATGTAAGTGCAATTTTGGTATGAGGACATATAGGAAGAGGAAATAGAACAATATGATGAGTGGGAGGAGAGAGTGGAAGACGAAGAAGGAAACAGATATCTGTGAAGGGGAAAGAAGAAGTTGCAGTGAGAAGAAGTGCAGTGTAGTTAAGGACATGGGGACTGAAGGATGGCAGCAGAGGTTCATTGATATCTAACTTATTTTTCTCTAAACGAGTCTCACCTACTCTTCCAGAAATTACTTTTCCAGACAAACTGTGGAGAAAAAGTGAACTGCAAAAACAAATATGCCATGAATTAAACGTATTTGTAACCAGATTATATGTTTTATTAATTTAAAGACAAAATATTATTAATGCTGAAATCATTTAACTTCTCCATCCTTTTATTTTGAAATGTTTCCACTGGAAGATATGCTTGTTGTTTTAAGAGCAAAAAAAAAAACAAAACATTTTGCTGTAGTTTTACTCTCTCTCCAGAAAGAGCTCCAGAAAAGACAGATCAATCAGCCAGTCAGGAGAGATGATCAGATCCTCTCCTCTTTCTGGCTGACTCTTGTCTAATACAGCAGATTTCAGGGAATTGAGCAGAGAAAGCAGATCCTGCCATGTTGAACAGTAGGCCTATGTGGACGGGCAATGGGTTGAGGGTAGTGACTGCTTTGTTGTGACATCACAAAATCGCAGAAGCCCTGACGGTTGGCTCTAAGACTCAGTTTTTGAATCAAGGCTGTTAGTATTTTTCTGTGTACTCTGACCTTTGATACTTCCACTGTTTTAATAGAGAACCTAAATCTTATGTATAATCAAAGACCACATGGAGGTCTAGCTTCAGACCGTATAGACCCATAGACTGAATGTGACTTATTTAGTAGGTCAGTATAGCTTAACCTTCATGTTGTGTTCATGTCACATTAAGCAAATTTATCTTCCCAGTCAAAAATCCCCATTCGGATAAGACTAAATAGTAAAAATACATTTATTTTCACAACCTGGTGGGTTAGATTTTTTATTTTAATTTGTGAAGTTCTTTAGGGCCTATATGCTTCATTTATCTGAGCTTATAATTTGAGTTCTAATTTTGAAACCATTTAACATTTTTATACAGCCAAATAAAGTACTGTAACACCTGCTGTGTTCCCCATAAAAAGCGACAAGGAAGATTTCATTTATTTACAAAGAAAATTATCCCCAAAACACTTGACAATGTCACAATATTCCAAGATCAACGTCTTAATAAATGTAAAAACTAACAGGAAAGATGGCATAACAATGTTCATCAGTGTGTCAGATGTGTTTTTCCCTAATAACAGAAAGAAACAAAAAACTGACACTAAATCTGTAATCATTTATCAGATGGCTTTCCCGAGAAGTCAGTCTAGCTCTTTCAGGGGATCCCCAGGTGTTGTCCAGCACACCTCCCCAGGGAGGCATCCAGGAGGCATCTGAAACAGAAGACCAAGCCACCTCAGGTTGCTCCTTTCGATGTGGAGGAGCTGCGGCTCTTAGGGGGGAAACTAATTCAACCAAATTGATCAATCACATTGAGAACTTCGCCTTTTGGCTCAGCTCCTTCTTCACCCCCGACCGGCAAAATGATCGCCTCAATCCTCCTCCATCCTCACTCAACTACCACCTTACTGTGGTGGAATGGTTTGAGCAGCTGATTTATCCTTGGAGCTATGTTGTCAGGAACAGAAACAGGATGTAGGCAGTGGGTCAGAATAAGAGCAGTTCTACCCATAGAGGGTAAGATGGAGCCTAATTTACTTTATATCAAGTTGCCTTGGTGCTTCTATACAATAAACTTCAAGAAAAGTTGCAAGAAAGGTTCAATCTTCCTCAATCGATTTTGCAACTGTCTGCAAGAACTGCCAACAGGTGTTTTTTTCCATGGGAGAGAGACTCTACCAGGCAATGGTGTTGCAGCTTTCACTCTTGCAACGGAAGACATGAACAAAGCGAGACGTCTGCCTAAATATAACTCTCTTCAGTGAACAACGAGGGAACATACAATTACGACGTGTGCAGCTAAACACAAGGCACAGCGTAGCTTCTTCCCGCCACAACAAATCCAAATATGTAACATTCAGATTTTTTCTTCTCAAAGCATCGTGGGAAATGTAGTCCCTTTCAATGTCTTCAGAACCAGATGAAAAGAAATGTTAAATGATGAAATAATTCTGGTTTTGACTTAAAGTTTATACTTCTCTCTTATGAATTAATATCTTGTAATTTTAACTTATTCTCTAATTAATTAATACATGTTCTCATCATTCCGTGATGATGACAGCTAGGATGCTGGGAACTGGGGCTGCGGTCACTGAGCCAATCAGCATGTACAATTTCATTCGAATACAGAATCCCACGATGCACTAAGGGAACCGTGGTATTAATTGGCATAAAATATGTTTTAAAAATACACGATGCACTGATACTGCGAAAGACGGTTAATCTTTTCTTCTCAAAGCATCATGGGAAATGTAGTCCATTTTTAATGTCTTCATAACCAGATAATTTTAACAAAAATGAGAATTCATACATCTATGTGAAAAAAATGTAAAAAAAAAAAGTTAAAAGTTAAAAAGTTAAAAAGTTAAAACCAGAATGATCTAATCATTTATCATTTCATCTGGTGAAGATTAAAATTAAACCGCTATATCGCAGTTCACCTTTCGCGGTCTCAGTGCATCACAGATTTTTTTAAATATTCAATGTAAATTAATATGCTGTTCCCTCAGTACATCGCGGATTTCTGTGGCCAATCGTAATTTGGCTTCGTCTTCCAAGCTGATTTCGCACATGCCACACTATTGGCCTGTAGAGGAGACATGATCAATGAAAGCATGCTGTTCAGTATCCTGGGCTCTGATTGGTTCAGTGACCGCAGCCTCAGTTCCCAGAATCCTAGTTTTAATCATCCCAAGCCGCAGTTTGCTTCCTACACATCGCTCAGCATCTTTATTTGTGAACAGCATGCTTTCATTGGTCATTTGTGTTTAGGTTTATCAGTGTGTGTTTAAGTTTAAAAATAGATGTTGTTTGCATATACATGTATACTGTATATATATATATATATATATATATGTAAAGAGCCCATCCACATTTGTGTTGAGGTGACTGTAAATATATTAATATGCCAACATTTGTGCAAATATGAAGAGATCTGAAGAAAAGCCAGCGCAAATTCTGCAGAACAGATACACAGACATGATTTCAGTAAAAGCAGGAGGACCGGAGGAACATAAAGGACTGAGACAGGGTGTAGGGTGTGTGTCCGGGTCTGGAGGGGGTCAGCTACTTGACTCCCTGCTCTCCTGCTGTGATAGGCTCAGTTGGACCGACGGCCTGCCGATCAGCAGCCCAGAGAGCAATCTGTCACTCTCCCTGATCTGGTGGAAGATGGATGACGCCGACCAGACAGCAGCTGTAATGCGAGTGTTAGCGTGAGTGTGGGAGCTGCAGGGTGTGGGACACAACACTTTCTTTTTCATCTCTGCCCTCCTCTGTCTATCTTTCACACACATACGCAAATGATTATGCATGTCAAATACGTATCTCTTCACATGTGTGTGTTTTAACCCGACCTACTGTCAACAGCGGGTGTGCCACATAATCACTCAATCTTCAATCATGTCAGAGAGAGCAGACTTGAGATGGCGAGCTGGCAAAGATACACACGCACTTTCCATATATATTCATGAAAAGCCATCTTTTCACAGCCAACAGGGTCTTTTGCTCTGTTACTTGCGTGATTTATCATCCCGCCACGCCTGAAGGTTTATATATATGGGGACGCGAGTGCAAACCGCTGAGCGGGCGTGTAGTGGCGGAGCAGTGATGAGCTGCTCAGAACTCTTCAGCTGTGTGTGGCAGATGCACGCATCATTGTACAGACAAGCACACTCACATGCACAGAGTGCCACACCCCAGTCAAGTCACTGTTATGCGTAGTCTCTCCCATCTGACACATCCATAGATTTAATTCAGCCTTAATGTCTTGCTTTGAGTGATCACACACAGTGAACATGAGTGAAACTGGCCCACTTGTGTGTGTTTGTGTGTGCAGATGTCACTGTGGCAGGTGCCATCATATAGATCAGATGATGCGCGTTAATTTAACGCTAAGCCTTCAGAATCTCCCTGATCCTGATACAGCCCCCATGTTTTACCTGCCATATAAAATGTCACTCGATGCTAAAAGGTCTCAATTACAGTGACAAGCACACAAATCTTTTTCACACCCTGGAAACACACACAAGCTTACAGTCAAACTATAAATAGCCCACACACTGGAGCAGCTACACTGCACTTTTCACACACTCAGGAGATTTTAAAGCCACAGTTTGTCCATGGTTTAATACATGAAGTTGGAGGCAACGTCAGAGATTGACATCAGTGTGCCTTGAGTCACACTTAACAGTCATCGGATGCAGTGAATGGAAAAGAAAGACCGAATTTTTGTTTCCTTTCAAAGATGATGCCTGCTTTTGTTCCATCTGTCTAGTATGCAATAGCCAAACATTTCATATGTCAAATAAAAGGATTGATTAAGGAGGCTCCAGTCTTAGATTGTTTGCATTACAAACTCTACTGAAAAAAAAAAAAAAAAAAAAATCTGAAAAGGCAAAACATTTTTTGGACACTGAAGTGTAAATAGTCAAGGTTAGAACAAATTGTCCATTTTTTATTTTTTTTCACTTCCTTTGCTTTTTGTTTCATTTGGAAAAATGACAGCAAACACTGCACTTAAGAAATGTTACAGCTGAAAGGTAAAAATATTTTCACATATTCTGAGAAAGAAAAACGTGAATAGTCAGACAGTTTACATAAATGGTTGCTATTCAAGGAGTTATTCTTGGGGCTGATAATCAAATATATTCCAAGATCTATTTTCAAAAGCAAGAGCGAGAATGTCATCAATGTACAAAGTGATAATAGTGTGTGTGGGTCTGAAAGTCCTGAATGTGTTTTCTCTTGGGGCAACAAGAGTACGACAGGAAGGCCTATTTCATGCAGAGACTGTCCAACATGTGCAGAGATCAGAAAATAAAAAAAGGTTTGAACATCTCTTTTTTTCTCAGTTTTCTTGCTTTTGCAACGCTGACTGGATTGTTGCACAGTGATGTTTTTGAGGGACAGTCTAAAAAAAAAAAGGTGTGTCCACTTACCAGAACGGAGACAATTATCATCTCCCAGCACCTCCCCATGTCTTCATTATGGCAATGGGTGTGGACATACATTAACTTCCATCCTGAGTTCATCTTTTTATCGTTTCACCCATGAACAGAGCCATGTTAGATATCAGCAAAGAGTAAAATTGTTTCCATAAACTTCATGGTAACACTGTCGAACATGTTATTTCTTTTTATATGGAAACTAGTCTGAGCTTTTCAATGTAAAACTAAAAGTGAATGAAATTGATGGCAACAAAACAGAAGGGATTTTGGTAATCTTTCAAAATCCCTAAATCACAAATCTAATTAAGCAACGTCCAAATGGAAGGCAAAAGAAATTCCCTAAAAAAACCCCTAATCCACGCACAGCGAGCAAACACTGTGTCAGTCACTGCCAGTTACAATCTAACACACAACAGAAAAAAAAAAAAGGTTGCCATCTCTGATTCTGGTCTCAACACACTTTATTTGAGTCTGAGTCTGACTGGGGCTCAAACTGAGTCTCCCAGTGTGGAAGTAAGTGAAGATTTAGGTTTGTTGTTCAACTCAACACAAATTAATCAAAATATAGTCGCTTTACATTCATTTAGACACAAGGAAATCAAAAGATATAGAATAAATAAATAAATAAAAGCAAGTTTGCGTTTTTTTAAAAAAAGCCTTAAATAATATCCAGAAGATGTCGGGATTTTCGACTGAAACAATGACCGCTGTGAAAGACTTCATTGGTGAAATATCTCTGACCTTTTTTTCTGGCAAAACAATGTCAAGAATAAACTCTCCAGCCAAAATGTTACACCATGTCAAAAAATAAAGTAGGTTTGTTTGCTTAGGAACCCCTGACTCTGCTGTCTCAGCGTGTCTATCAAAAGCTTCCATGAGCTGGGAACAGAACGACTGGCCATTAATCGTCTTCTATTAATTATCATCATTAAGACCTCCCTGGCCATTTATCTCATACACACCCACTAACCACTTCTACTGATCATCCCCACCCCCTCTGTTACACACAACCCATCCCCCTTCAAATGAACTAATTCACTCATAAACATTCACATCCATGCACACGCACACACACCAACCCCCCATTTCGTCCATACAAATACCTTCTACAATTGCTTGTTTCTCCCTCCCCCTCTGTTCAGCATCACTCTCTTCCATTCCCAGTCTTTGCCTCACCCATTCACCACATGCCCCCCATCAACCATCACCCTCCGCCATCCTTCACCAGCACTTGTATCAAATCCAATCTGACTACTTCAGCAAGATCTGCATGTGGTTGTTGGAGGAGATGAGAGACGAGGATGAGAGGAAGCGATTGGGCAAAAATGCATGTTGACTGAAAAAATAAAAAGACAGACGATCCACTCTGTGAAATCCATTCAAAGGGTCGAGTTGATCGCTGGCCGACAGCTTGTTCAGAATGCCTATCCAATCAAATTTAAGTACAAGTCGGAGTCACTCAACACAGCCTGCTACTCAAGCATCATCTGAAGGTCATGATTGGGTTTTGGCAACGTATTAAAATGAGCAATCTTTTAAATGACAGACACAGCTGTTGAGAAAATAGCTGGCACTTTCCAAGTCTTTCATGTATGCAAGGGAAGCTTGTACTGGAGACTAACACATTTCTGTATTGTGTGTCTGATTCATTAGAAAGATTGTTTTTCTGAGGGAATGGGAAATGTTGAAAAATTACATTCTCGAGGTTTCTGTGAGATGAAGTGTGCTGTCATGAAAAATGGGCTATTGTCAGCAGACAGACCAGATACTTTGTTGTCATCAAGTTTGATGGATGAGCACCCAGGTTCATTTTATCTTGACAGTTGCTGCCAACAGTATGATAAAATATCTGAAAGCATGAATCAAACACAGAGTGTATTCTCTCCTACCTGAGGGACATAAGACACGCAGTCTTTAAATACCTTTGAAGGAATTAACATTTTTCTCAAGTCTGAAATGAATTCTTCCACAAGACCTTGTACTTTCAATTTCATATTGAACTCTTCTCAGAGTGAAAGCAGTTGATTTCACTGTGTGCTGCCACAGTCCACAAACAAACGTACATGCATGCATGCAAGGCATAAACATGCAAATCTAATATGGATAAAGCGTGACAGCGGTCAGTGGATGAGGATTTTACAGGTGGCGTTGCCCCTGTGGAGCTGACACACAGGAAAAGAACATCAGCCTTTCACACACACACACACACGCGCATGCTCATTGAGACTCCATGTGCCCATCGGGCAGAGTGTGCAAACCTCTGTTTAAACTGAGCTGTCAGATATCCACCCCCCAATCCCCTCATTCTATACCTCTTGATTTCATCACTCTTCTCTCTCCCACTCTTTTTCTCCACCTCTCTCACCCACACACTCCGGTACACTCAAAAACATTCATGCGCACATGTATGAAAACACTTAGTTGAAAACATATGCCCACTCACTTGGCGTCGCTTCCACAGCCCGTAGCATGAATAGTCTTTGAGCTAAACAGCTATATTAGCTTATCCATCTTTGTTGTCTGTTGTGTATGCGAGGCGCTTTAATCTCTTCACCCCAACAGCTACCAGCATGCAGCAGGCAGAGCTTTGCCTTAGAGCAGCTTCGCCTCAGCCCTCACAGATCCACTTCCTTTGCCAAGTGTGTTTGTCGATATATGCATGCATGTATGTTTGCACTTGCTGCTGATAGCTTTCCTCTATCAATGGCGTCCATGCACATGTGACTCTTCCAACATACCAGCACAAACATCCCCGCCCTAGGTTTTTTTTACTCCCCACTCTTTTTCCATAGAGGAAATGAAACGATGAGCAGAATTAAGTGAGAGATGGCAGCAGTTGCAAAATAATCAATATCAATAATTCAAACTTTGAAAATCATCATCATCATCATCATAAACATCATCATCATCCTCTTCATCGCCTTCATCCGCTTATCTGGGGCCAGGTCCCGGAGGCAGCAGCTCCAGCAGACGACCCCAAACTTCCTTTTCCCTGGGCACATCGGGTAGCTCTGACTGGGGGATCCAATCCGCATTGTTCCTCTTCAGTCTGAGTTTCGACAATCGGCCAGACCCTCCTTTCTAGCACGTTGAAGTAGATTTTCCCAGGGAGGCACGCATCCACTGGTCCCCCTTTTTAAACAAGGGAACCACCACCCCAATTCTTCCACTCCTTTGGCACTGTTCCAGACTTCCACACAATGTTGAAGAGATGTGTCAACCACGACAGCCCCTCAACACCCAGAGCCTTCAGCATTTCCGGACAAATCTCATTAATCCCAAGGGCTTTGCCACTGTGGAGTTGTTCAACAACCTCAGTGACTTCCTCCTGGGAGATTGACACTGATCCTCCATCATCCTCCAGCTCTGTCTCCACCCCAGAGGACGTGCAAGTTGGATTCAGGAGTTTCTCAAAGTGCTCTTTCCACCGTCCGACTACCTCCTCAGACGAGGTCAACAGTGACCTTACCATAAATGGCTTGGATGATCCCAGGCTTTCCCTTCCTGAGATGCCGAATGGTTTTCCAGAAAAACCTTGGTGCCTCCTGAAAGTCCTTCTCAATGCGTTCTCCAAACTCCTCCTCCACCCGCTGCTTTGACTCCCTCACCACTGAGGCTGCAGCCCTTCAGGCCTGTTGGTACCTCGCAACTGCCTCACCAGTCTCCTGGGCTAACATACCCGGAAGGCCTCCTTCTTCAGTTGGACCACCGGTGTCCACCATGGTGTCCCTTGAGGTATCTTTAGCAATAGAGGCAGCTTTTGCAATAGAAGCTTTGAACATCGACCCCTCAGATTTAATGTCCCCAACCACCACTGGAAGTGGGAGTTAAAGGTCTGTAGGACAGAGGCCTCCTCTAGACGTTCCCAGTTCACCCGCACTACATGTTTGGGTTTGCCAGGTTTGTCCTGAGTCTTCCCCCGCCACCTAAGTCAACTCAGCTCCAGGTGGTGATCACTTGACACTTCTGCCCCTCTCTTCCAACACATGTGTGTCCAACACATGCGGCCTCAGATTCGATGACACAATCACAAAATCGATCATTGACCTTCGGAGCCCCATGCAAGACCCAGGATTCAGAAGGCCGAATACTACTGTTTGGTGCATACACAAACAACAGTCAGCGTTTTCCCCTCCTCAACCCTGAGATGTAGGGAGGTGACCCTCTTTTCCACCGGGGAAAACTCCGAAGTAGAGGCACTCAGCTGGGGGCTTGTGAGTATCCCCACACCCCACCCGGTGTCTCATCCCATGAGCAACTCCAGAGAAGAATAGAGTCAAACCCCTCTCCAGGAGTAGGGATCCAGAACCAAGGCTGTGCGTAGAAGTAAGTCCCTCCAGATCCAGCTGGTAGGGCTCCACCTCCCGCACAAGCTCCAGCTCCTTTCCCCCAGCAAAGTGACATTCCATGTCTCCAGACCCAGCCTCTGCTGCCCAGGTCTGGGTCATCGAGGCTGCCTACCTTCACTGCCACCTAACTAGCAGCGCACCCGACTCCATTGGTTATCCTTGCAGGTGGTGGGTCCACGGAGTGATGAAAGGGCCACGTTGCTTTTTCGGGCTGTGTCCGGCCGGGCTCCGTGGTGTGCCCGATGACCAGGAGCTCGCTGATGGGGCCTCCTTCCTGGCCTGGCTCCAGATGGGGGCCCTGCGCTTCCTCCGGGCAGGGTCACAGTTTTCATTCTTTGCTGTTTCATGGGTTCTTTTTGAACCACTCTTTGTCTGGCCATCACCTGGGACCAATTTGCCCTGGGAGGCCCTACTAGGGGCACTTGGCCCCAGACAACACAGCCCCACGGTTCATAGGGGCACACACACAGTTTGCATGTTCTCTCTGTGCCTGTGTGGGTTTCCTCTGGATACTCCAGTTTCCTCCCACAAGACATCATGTTTGAGTTAACCAGTGACTGTAAATTGTCCGTAGGTCTGAGTGTGAGTGTTGTTAGTTGTTGGTCTCTGTCTGCCTCTGTGTGTTGGCCCTGTGATGGACTGGTGACCTGCCCAGGGTGTACCCCATCCCACGGTTGAAGATGAATGAATAAACCTACAAAATATAAATTATGAATTAGATCAGAAGATGGTTAAGATATGAATAGTCAAAGAACAAGATGCTCGCTCCATACAGCTTTTTCAGAGGACAAAGCTTCTCACGTCAGATCACACTTCTTCACAACTGCAGTGAAGAAGCTCATGTGAATCACTATGCATGTGGTGGAAATGTTTTTACAGTTCTTACTAACAACCCCACCATGCAGGATTCGAGCCTACCTCAAAAAATGTTTACCCATTTAAACTGCAGCATGCGTGATTGATGTCACTCACTATTTGACAGCCACAGCAAGGTCTGAATTCTAACAAGCCACAACAACATGTTCATTTCCTGGCTGTGCATCCTGAATCACAGAGCCAGTCTGCCCCCAATCTTCTGCTGCCACTGCTGCTGCTGGAGAAGATAGTTGATACTAACCAGATACTAAATTTCTGCCTGCACAGCTTCAGGTTGATTGCATTTAAAATGGATCTATGTTGCAGTAGATTTCCCATATCATCACCAACTAATATATTCACTTACATATTACAATCCTATTACTGTTTTCTCTCTCCTGCACACATGACACTTACTTGTCTTGATCTTTGCAGGAGTGCAAATGCTTGTGGAGTTAATTAGTTTTCCCTCCATAACATTCCAAATGATATTTTTTTTTTATTCATTAGTTAGTCGGAGTCACTCGTTAATGTAATGAGGGTTGAAACAGCTGGAGACTCACAGGAAAGGCTTTCCTTTTTTGAACACTGTCACTGAGCGTTTATTGGTGGTTGTAGGGGGGGCTCACTCTGCACGTATGGCAGGGTGAGCTCTCATCTTGCATTAGCATGCCACCTTTTCTATGTTTCACAGCAAAAGTGATGGCATTAGACAAAGATGTCTCTGTTTAGGTTGCAGTTCAACAAACTGTTAATGAAGTGATCAAATTAGTTTGTTTTCCTAACTAAGCAGCCACAGTTGAACCAAGCAACGCCAAGTGGCCCAAATATTCCTTAATCACTTTTTAGTTACTCAGAAATGTGAAGAGTCCTCCCCTGCCTCAATATACCACACATCATAAAATGATGACATGCAGCAGTTCAGATATTGCTGTTCTCCTTTGTTTACACTTATGAACTATGATCAAATTGTTGTTTTAATTTGATTCAGTTGTCTAAACACAAGAAGAGAAAAATCTATGGCTGTAATTAAACATATGAATATATTTCAAGTAGAGAGAGAGAAAACAGATGAGGAAATTAAGCTGCAGAAAATTCAGTCATCATAGCATGGAATTGTCTGATGTGAGGCTATTAAAAAGGGGAAAATGAACATGAAAGATTCACGAATTTATACAAAATGGCTAAAACCTGCAGCCCCCCATGCATGAAATGTCCATGTACATTCAGACATAATTCCTTGCCACTCTCTCTTTCCTTTATGGCTATTGGATAGAGCTAAACCAAATTTATCCCACGTCTTCATAAAAAATGAATGTAATTCAAGCAAATGTTCATTATGCTGAGAAAGTCTTGGCCATAATCTTTCAGATTGGCCTCAGGTGGAAGAGCTGCACAGTTAACACGTTTATTCCCTGTCATGTTTCACTCCAGAAGAAATCCCAGCACAGAGATGAAGGTATTGAAGGCAGATCAAGTGCCAGCGTTTACCCTTCTCTTCTGTGAGTGATCCTCACGTGTGTTGCTCAAGGCAATTAACCTTGCAGTGTGTTAATGGATTTGCAAAGATTTCCCCCCCCGAAGCGGGCGGCATTTTTTTTCCAGCTTGTTCTTTCTCCTCATCCTGGCTTATTGTTCATGTTGTCTGTGCTTGTGCTTATCTCACAGCAACTTTCCAAACAGTGATGACTGGAGGGAACCGCCCTTCTAATTACTTAAATAGCGGCATAGTGTTTAGCGCTGTTGCTTCACAATAAGAAGTTTGCAGGTTCAGTTCCCGGCCTGGGGCTTTATGTGTGGAGTTTGCATATTATCCCCATGCCTGCATGGGTTTCCTCCCAGCATTCAAAGACATCATGTTTGGGTTAACTGATGACTCTAAATTGTGTGGTTGTGTGATGGACTGGTGATCTGTTGAGGGTGTACCCCACCCGTCACCTAATGGGAGCTGGGATTGGCTCCAGCAGCCTTGTGACACAGAAATGGAAAAAGCGGTAAAAGATGGATGGATAGTTTTGACCATATTCTGTAGCTATTTGGCCTTGTCCTTGTGGAAAAGGCTTATTCTTCATCCTTTCTTAATTTTTCCTCAGAGACTGTCACAGACAATCCAACAGATCTTCTCAAGAAAAACAATAAAATGTTTACTTTAATTCACTTTGTA
The DNA here is from genome assembly GCF_900963305.1 of Echeneis naucrates. Taxonomy (NCBI): domain Eukaryota; kingdom Metazoa; phylum Chordata; class Actinopteri; order Carangiformes; family Echeneidae; genus Echeneis; species Echeneis naucrates. The sequence goes on from NC_042517.1 coordinate 24,741,394, forward strand.
CAAAATCTCAATGTGCTACTCTCCTTTTCAACAGAGAGAGTACTCTAAGACAATTACAAGAAAATAATGCCGCAAACCAGGACCTGTTCATGAACACTGACACATAATTCAACTCACAAATACTTAGGCTTTTATATCCTGTGTTCCTTCCTAAATAGCTGCTTAGTTTAGTTAGTTTTCATCAAAGGATGGATGGAAGAAACATTCTAAAAAAAGAACTTGTGTTTTAAAGGCCCTCATCTGGATCCATTAGTGAGTCCTTGTCTGGTGTGCCTCATGCAAGGCCTCCTTTACTTGCACTTCAGATCTGTAAAAAATGGTCTATTAAGAATAGGGCTGTTAGTATTTTCATTAGCATCTAATTTTGCCTCTTATATTTTTAATTGATCCCTTAATAGTTTGGTCAATGAAATATGCCCATTTTTACAGCTGTTTGTGAAACATAAATATTACATTAACTTTACTCTCATGTATGCAGAAAAGGTCACAACCATAACAGCATCCCACGAACCCAAAACCTTAACAGGTTAAAACCACAAAATGATAATCTTATGGTAAAAAGACAGCACAAAAAAGCAAAAGCATATTACCTTTCAGCCTATTTCCAGGAAATGTATGAAAATTTAAATTTAGAGTAAAAAGAAAATGATTTAAATTACTGATCAATTATATAACACATGTAAAACACACAGTGGGCAGCGCGGCAGCGTAGTGGTTAGTGTTGTCGCCCCACAATAAGAAGGTTGTGGGTTTGATTCCTGGCTTCGGTCCTTTCTGTGTGGAGTTTTGTTCTCCCCGTGTCTATGTGGGTTCCCCCCCCACCGCTCAAAGACATCATGTTTGGGTTAACTGCTGACTCTAAACCCTAAACTGAGTGCAAGTGTGAGTGGTTGTTGGTTTCTGTGTGTTGACCCCGCCCTCACCTAGATTGAGCTGGGATTGGCTCCAGCAGCCTTGCAACCAAAACGGAAGAAGATGAATGTATGAAAAAACACACAGTATAGTTAGAAAATGAGAGCATTGGTCAGAGCATGAAACAGTTTTTATGCGTAATGCATGAATGTGTGTGTGTGTGTGTGTGTGTCTTTTTGGGCACATTCGCTGCCAAGCTTTTAGTCTGCCCTACTCTACACAGGATTTTCAGAATGTACATGATCATTGAACATGCTCACTCATTCATCTTATGCCTCTTATCTGTGAAGGTCACAGGGGGTGATGAAGCCAAAACCAGCCAACGTTCTGGGTGAGGGTGGGATACACCCTGGACAGGTTACAAGCCCATCGCAGGGCCAACATAGAGCGAGAGACACCGAGACCAGCAACCATTCACACTCACAGTCAGACCTATGGATAAACCCAGAGGAAACCTATGCAGGAACAGGGAGAACATGCAGACTCCAGACAGAAGGGACCCAGGCTGGGAACCGAGCCCACAACAGTAAAGCAACAGTATATTGCTTGCATTGAGCACAGGTAATACTCGTCTTTCAACCCTTTTGAGTGTGACATGCCACATTACCTGCCTGTGGTTTGTGCCATTCAAAATGTTGGGGTCAAGCACAACCCCTTGCCCTGATTTTTTTAAAGTGCTTCCTCAGATTTTCTGTGTAAACCTGGACTGTGCATGACATGCTACCCAAATTTTGATGTTGTATTTAATAGATTTGCTCAGCATACAGTTCTTTATATTGTCAGAATGGACACAGCCCACGAAACACAACCAAACATTCATTGAAAGCCAGCAAAAGTAGTATTAAAGTTCTCTTGTGAATTATACTTTTCTTCCCTCCTTGTCATGCATCAAATCAAAAGTACCTGTTCTGCACCTGAAAGGTGTAGGGATGTGAAGTCACACAGACAGACATGTTTTACGCAGCTAAAACAGCTTGGAGCCAAATTGACCCCAGAAGAACACTGATGCATACAAAATGTGCACAGCAAATAGAAAACGTATTGTCATGATAATTTTACGCTTAATCTGTTGGCCCACTCAAATTAGGAAAAGTCATGAAATATGAAACCACACCAAACTACAATTTTTGTGATAATAAACATTGAATGGGGTCAAATTGATCCCACGGTCAGCAGGTTGGTTCAGTGTTGCCCTGACCTTTCACCATAGATTGTTGTAAGTAGCATATCAGTTTTCTACATGTCTTGGTGACACAAGCTCCAATGACAGCACTTAAGTATGCACATACTGAACTGTAACTGCAGGCCTATGTGTCCTCTGTCAGGGACACCTGTGCAACCCCAGCAGATCTTCACTGCTCATATACATAAATAAGCCCTGACACACCACATGTATGATGATGTATAATTCATAGATGCAGGCTCAACCTTTGATCTCTGAGGACAGCAGATGGTATCAGCTCAAATTTGAGGATGAATTTTCTCTACATTTAAGTAGCAGCACTTTGATTCAGTCGCCGTGGGATACATATAACCAGTCAAGTTGATTCTGCAAGAAGTTTGGCTTTGAACCACTTTACAGGGAGGGAGATGAATAGAAGAGCGAGCGGGACAGACAGAGCAACCTTCCAAGGACTGACTGAATGAGAGAGTGAGAAACAGCCGAGTGGGACAAACCTCCGTCTCCGTCAGTCACCAACTTGTAATTCCGGTCTGAGATATCACAAATTTGTGGGACCAACTGTGAGTTGGTCAGAACTGCAGACATTTCAACACTGTGTTTGCCAAAGAGCAGCACACACCCAAAATGTGTATTTTAAATATGGATGGATGATGGAGGGAGGGATTTAGTACACTCATTTCTGGTCGTCTGGATAACGAATCCTAACTTGGGTGATCTTTGATTGGTCTTTTTCTGGTTTTGTGGCTTGAAATGTCAAAAAGCCCCAAGAAAGTATTAGATGTATTTGCATGAGATTTAGAATTGAAAAAACTCTTCCATTTTTTCATCAACTTTTGACTTAGAACAATCATCAGGTTATAGGTTTTTTTCTTTTTTTATTTATTTCTTTTTTTTTTGTTTTTTGGTCCAATACACAATCATATGCCTCATAAATTCCTGTGGTTGAGTGTCATAAACTCTGTATAAAACTCTTGTTTCCAGGAAGGATACACAGGAATGCGGGGGAGATTTAAATGTATCATCTCAGCCATACCTGAAGCAACACATCTCAACAACACAGTCCATTATGTTTTTGTTTTCTGTCTAAACAACTAACTGCTTTTTGCATTCTCTTGTTCATAGCTACACTTTTTTTTTTTAATCCAAAAGTTGTAGCTGTAAGAATGGATACTTACCAATACTCCTGTGGAAGATGTATCTCAGCAAAGTCAAGGTCTTCACAAAGATAACTTAGGAGTTTTAAGTGTTTTTCTTTGGATAAATGAACTGCTCCCAGTTTTTCAAAATATAAATCCGTCAGTCTTCATACCATCAGACCTTGAATCTGTAGTGCTCCCTCTCTTCATCTCTTTCACATGCAAACACAAAAAGGTCAAGAACACTCCGTACATGTTCTTAGCAAACGTTTCTGACGAAATTAAACAGTACGGGGCATTGAATGGAAGCCAGTATTTATTCTGAAGGCGAGAGCTAGCACTGAGTTGAATAACTCAAAAGTCATTCAAATTGTTTATTCACAATATTTTTTTTCATTACTTCGTTCATTTTATCCATCTGGTTAAGTAAAATGTCTCTGAAACACTGTTATTGACTAACAATAAACATCTAAATCTCGATTTACCCCCACCTCATCTCAACTTAATGCAACACTGAGCTAACTTTAAGTTACTTACTTTAAGGTACACATCAAACTTATTCATTTAATCCATTCAGACTGCTGTGGGCTAAAGACCCAGACAGAACCATGTCATTAGGTATAAAACTAAAAAAAATCAGCATCTGACTATCAAGACTTATCTATCTAAAAGAAAGTGAATAAGACCTATTTTTTAAAAATGTCGGAGAATGTTAAAAAAAATGATTTGCTAAAAATGAAGAGGGTAAACAATGGAGGAAACAAGTCAGAAGCCATTGGGGAAAAAAAAATCCAATACATAATGATTTGATCATCTCTGAATTTCAGGGAGAAATGGAAAGTAGCCGTAAGCTAAAGCTAAATGTCGGATGAGTAAAAAGTTGCTCCAAGCAGCAACCGACTTCAATGAGCAAATGAATGATCAAATCTGCTACTCTTCGTGGTTTGCTTAAATGCAAGAACAAACAACAAAAGTAAGAAACTGAAAAACTACGACAGCAATACTGGAGTCTTTACTGGCTGTTCATTTATTCATCATCTACATAATTGTAATGAATTTGCAGAAACCTGAATAATTCCAGGCAGCACGGCAGTGTGATGGTTAGCGCTGTTGAAGAAGGTCGCAGGTTTGGTTTGGTGATCTGGCCCAGGACCTTTCTGAGCAGCGTGTGCGTCTTCTCCCCATTCTTGCTTGGGTTTGGAATGGTACTCCGGTTTCTGTCCGATTGAACTCTGTTGCTGTGGAGACGGGTCGAATTGGTCCCTAACTTTTGCCCCCTCACTGGATCACTCAAGATGTTTTGGAGGAAGCAATTCAATTCGTGACCGCTGTACTTGTCCAAAAGTTTTTTTTGTTTTTTTTTCATAAAACCAAAGGGTTTGAAAATGAAAGCTGCTCGCTTCTAAGCGCTCTCTTTACATGCCTCATGTGCCAGCTTCTTCTGCAGGCTATTTTGGAGCTCTGCCAATGACTACTTCTCTTCACCAGTAGATTTCTTGTACCATTTCTCGAGGGAATGACAACAACATGCTTGTTCTGATGGTCTCCATTATGTCCCTGTAAAGAGTGTCTAAAAAAGTCAGCAGACCCCCCATTTCTTATCTGTGAGGAGGTAGGATGCCATTTTATGAAATGGCTGCACCTGTAGTAATATTCCTATATCACTGGTTTCTCTCTGTCCAATGTGATTCCTTCCACGCCTTCTAACTTTTGCCAGATTGTAACCCGCCTCTTTAAGGTATATGAATGTGTGCAGCGGTTCCCTGGCCTCCAGCTCCAGTACACAAACTATAACAACTTTTCCTGTGCAGCATAATGCATTTTGGATGACAGTATGCTCTGTGAATACACATGCACAGAACTGGCATGTAAGTGTAGTGCATGGCACTACACAAAGTAAACAGTTTACAGCACTGAACATCATAGAACACATCCATGTTTTACCAGTACATGCTGGTGATGGGTCACTCTGACATTGTTCCATTCAAATGGTACATTGTACAATTGTTTCATGTGCATTTCATTTCTTAATTGTAGCGATTGAAATAGATTCAGTATTCCCAAAGATGTTGTCATCCTCTACAACAACACTGTGTATCTCTCTCAACCATATGGCATAGTTTGCAATCACCATTGCACAAATGGCTTCCTCTTGTCACGGAGACAAAAGGGGCCGTCTTCCACCTCAGCAAGGTTGTCTTGCAATCCTATGTGGTGCAGAGTAAAATTACAGTAAATGTGTAACAACACTGAACACAACAATGAACTAAATCTGTGCTGCAGTAAAACTGTAAGTCGGAATATAAAAGTAAAAAGTGATAAGTTCCTGTCCCACTGCAAGCTTCATGTATGAAACAAGGGCACGCACGATTGTTTAGTGCTTCTTACCTGTTCTCATGAAATGTTTGAATAATTGCATTTACAGTGCTTCTCCTGATATTTGGCTGCACCCTTCGACCAGCCTCAGCCATTGTGAGGCCGTGATTGACAATGTGATCTCCAATTGTAGCCCTGATTTCATCAGGAATCCACCCTCCTCTTCCCCTTCCTCCCCGCATCCACGAGGCTGACCTTCCATTTCTGTGTCACAGTATAGAAATGGTGCACACTCTGTCCTGCTTGGGTCTTATATGCTTGTAAAGTGGGGGTTCGTGGGATTCCGCTCTGAGTGGCTATGGAGAAATGGATTTATCAGTGGTTGCAACTGATGCTTCACACAGCTCTTCTCAACAGGGACAGCTGAGGTTCACCTGCGAGAAATGCTTCCATTTAGAAGACATTTTCAGGGAAAAAAACAAAAGATAAAAATGTATAGAATTTGCTTGACAGATTTTGACAAATAGTTCAACATTTTTGTATGTAATGACCCAAATTACAGTACAGGCCAAAAGTTTGGACACACTTTCCTATTCATTTGAATGAGAAGGTGTGTCCAAACCTTTGGCCTGTACTGTAAGACTTTATCTGGTATCCCCTTTCTTATAGGACAATACACACACACTCACACAACCTGGCATTAAATAACCCAAACTGTTATTTGAGCTATTATTCACAGTGTAAAGTTGGAAGCTAACATATCTTGGTATTTATCCACACAGGACATACAATACAGGCCGAAAGTTAGGACACACTTTCCTGTTCATTTGTATGAGAAGGTGTGTCCAAACTTTTGGCCTGTACTGTATACAACGGCTCGAGCTTTCTAAGGCTGTTGCACATAAATGTGTAAAGTGAAACTTATTTTTGTTAAGATTTATTTTTATTTGCCCTATTATTTTCTCAGACCAAATAGCGGTACAGATATAGTTAATTCCCCGACAAGGAACCAGCATTTCTCAAGCTTGGTACGAGCGCAGGTGTAGAGTGAAACCCAAACTCATAGGATCGGTGTGTTTGGGTTTAAAGGATCATGAAAGGACAGTTTCTTCTGTCCTTCGTTTAGACCTGCGTTTGATCTGAAATGAAATAGGTCAAAATGGAACACCAGTTTCCCCCCCACACACACTCTCCTCCCATCAAGCATCACTCCATTGTCTACCTTTGTCATTTCTATTAAAAGGTTACAGGAGGCTTATTCTCAATATCTTAAGCCCCAGACCTTACATGCTCCCTGATATTATGTTGAGGTAAAGCACATAAGCACAATATTGTCAGAGCAGGAAACATAGGTTGTCATTAATTTGCTTTGTGTATGGGTGCGTGAAGGAGAGAGAGAGAGAGAGAGAGAGAGCATCAGGATGCAAGTTCAAAGGTTAAATATCTAACATGGTAGCTGGCATTGATTTTTCAACAAGGACCCAGAGGTTAAGGGCTAGTCCACGCTTTAAAACATTCATTCACTGGAATAAACTTTATTTTGCACACTTTAAGACACATTAGACACATCAGTCAGTGTTTCTTTTTTTTTTTAATGCTTGTTAATGATCAAGAGAAGACGCCACCCGAGAATGGAAAAGAAAAACTGTCCTGATCAAAGTCTGATGAAATGAAAACCAACCTCTATCAAAATGACTGAAAGAAGAAAGTTTGAGCAGGATGAATGCAGAAATCTGCAGGAGTATCACATGAATTCACGTTCGGCCAAATTCAGCAAAACTCATGGGCATTGATTCTCAAGGTGAAGAGGTGGAAGATCATTTACCTGTGGAGTCAATCAATGAACTGTTTTCCACTGATTGAAGACTAAGATCAAAGAGACCTATCAACAAGCAAGAGCTGCAGGAGGCAGTAGTGGCGCATTACCAGGGAAGGCCAAGGTCCATCATGCGTGTCTTTAAAAACACAAAATACGCACACAATACAGGCCACGGTTTGGACACATCTTCTCATTCAAATGAATAGGAAAGTGTGTCCAAACCTTTGGCCTGTACTGTCTGTACCATTATAAGATTGTTTTGAGTTTTTTTTTACTGATTATGAGGGCATAAAAAAATCCCAAATTTAAATCCAGCTTGCAAAAGTAAGCTGCTCCACTCATTTTCTCTCTAATAAGTCGCGTAAAGAGAATTTTAGTTCAAGCAGACAACCACAGTGAGCAAGAGTAGGATGTTGATATGCAAGTGTTTAAACATGCACCTTTCTGTTGTATGGAGTTCAGACACAGCTGTATGGCACACACACACACACACACACACACACAGTTCCTGTAGTTTCCACTGGGATTTCATTATTCTCAATGCACTCCACTCATAAAAGCAAAGCAATTATTGGTGGAGCGGCCAAGCTTTTGATGTTAAAAATGCATGTTGAGCAGCCGTTATGTTCATGGTAGCAACGGTAGTGTAGGCTATATGTCCATGTGGGGGAGGTTCTCTAAATGAGTGTGTAGCATACTGTGATTTCACACATTGCGTCTGTATTATTGCTCTGTGCGTTTGTATGCATGCATGTATGATGAGTCCAACTGCCAAAGCTGTTAAAAATGTAAATTTACTGCTGCCTTCATACAATATTCCTCACCATAGTGTCTCATTACCTGTGCATAGTAAATCAGCAGGCTGATTAATTCTACACACCATGTTTTCATAAAGAATGCATGCGTAGAGTTAGACAGCCTGTTGGTAGATGGAGACCACTCAGGCCATCATGACAGCATTAACCCGCAGTGCACCTTACCACTGACACAACCACACCCTGAAATACTGATCAAAGTCTGATGCCTCCTCAGACGGAGCAAGAAAGAGACAGAACGGGGGAGAAACAAGGGAGAGGGGATGGATATCTCCTTTGATGGAAGCCATCAAATCTGATTTGTACTGAATTTAATCTAATGGTTCTTTTAATGCAAAGACAAAAGCTTGTAATCAATAGCAAAAAGATACGTTGAAAAAGAGTTGTTTTTCGTCGTGAATGGACCTGCTGAGTGGGCATCCCCTTGGCAGGGGCTTGCAATCAAGTTTCAAAACTGCCTACGACATGAAGCACACAATGCAATTCAACCTCATCTCCTGTGACAGTGACCCATATAATGAAGGTGGGAAATCCAACCACAACCCAACCACATACATCTACCATCCTCATCTGCTTGTGTGTGCGTCTCTGTGCTTGCATGCATAACATGGGTGTTTGTGTTGGCCCATGAACATGAGGAGATGCATGTCTTGCATGATGTCAATTCCTTGACTAACCTGGCCATCCAAACAGTAACAACAACACACATGAGAAAAGACCTGCATCCGCCACGTCGAATGTGTCACACGCAGACTCACAGCGGCTTGCCGTGCCAGTTTTCCCCTCATCCACAGCCATCTGGCTCTTACACTAATGGTAATATGATCACACAGGATTTCATATTGTTATCTGATTATCTAAAGGTCATCTTGTCAAATTTGTGTCTTGTTTATGATGTAACTATGATTAAAACCCTCAGCTGTCAAGAATGGGAGGCTGCCAGAAAGATACACATAATACACATATTTAAATGACGGAGCCAAATCAGATGTCAGACAGTCGATACCATTGTTACCATTGTTGATACCATTGTTTTAGTTTTTTTTGTTTGTTTGTTTGTTATTGTTTTTTTTGTTTTTTTTGGTGGTGGGGGGGTTGTCTTTTTTGGACACATTCCATTTATAATCTTGTGCAGTGAAATTGAGTGATCCAGTAAAGCACATGCATGAATGTATTGTTTCAGTATCAGTAGAATGAAGGTCAGGGCCGGGTGGAGACAGGATTACCTGGGATTAACAGACTATCAGTAGCCAGCTAATGAGGCCCAGAGGTTTCTTCTCTTGGCCCGCCTCTGCCGTCACTGCCAGAGTATAAATAGTATTTGAACTTTCCATGCTCATCCATTTTACATACAAATGAACCTAATCTACTTTTTATTCATTCATCACTGGGACCTATTTTGTCCCATTTGTAGTGGTGGATCTATGCAAAGGCTTGTCAATGATGGTTTCATTTTTCATTCATAGTTTTAATGATGCAGGCCCAGGAGGTAAAGGGTGTGGGGGTGTTGTCTTTAAGCTCCCTGTTGTGTGCGTGTGTGTATTTTTGTTTTTGCTTTCTCGCTGTTGTTGTTTTTTGTATACCTTGTATGCCTTGATACTCCTCTTTAATGGTGACAAGTGGATGACTGAGAAATTCTTGACTAATCCAAAAATGGCCAGGCGTGTGCAGCTATGGATTAGGTGTACACTGGTTTGTGCATGCTCTTAATAAAATGTAAGCATGCAAGTTCAAAAACAAATTCAACATCCCCCTACATGTGGGAGGAAGTTAGCTCCAAAGACCAGAAGAGGTTCAGGCTGTTAACTTTAATTTGGGAGTCTATGGGGAATGAATACTTCAGTTTTGGATTCTTGATTCAGTCCAAGAAATGCAGACAATTCTTTCTTTGTGTCTTGTGAAAATCTACAGGGCCTTCAAAAGGAAGAATCACTGAGAAGATTAAGAAATATTTCATTTTCTCAGCATGTCATCGAGTTTCTGCAAATTTCTACAGTACAGGTCAAAAGTTTGGACAAACACTGTGTGTCCAAACTTCTGACAGTTCTAATGTCAGGTATCTATGTTTTAATTAAAACCATTCCAAGTGACTCCTCTTTTCTCTGTGACCGTATCATAGCTTTAATTGCCTTCCAGGTTCTCCTAATGCTCATCCTTCATCTTGTCCTTATGACTTAGTTCAGTCTTATTTATTCCAGCCGCTGCTTCCTTTTTTAATCCCCTCTTTGTATTGACTTCACCTTGAAAATGCATTTCCCCCTGATCTGTCTTTTAATAGTCCTCTGCCTCATCAGCACAGATCAATACAAAGGTGAAAGAGCTATGTCTGGAGGAAACCAGTGCAGGTCCCGGCTGATACAACCCCCTAATGAAGTCATCAGATAGATGTGGAGTTTTGGCATCAGCCGTGAGGTGAGTGTATCTCTGAGGGAGGGAGCTCCACCCTCACAGATACAGACCATAAGCCCAATGTGAGGAGGGAGTACAGTCATATTCACACCTCATCTGAGGGTGATGTCCAAGCATAGAGCTCTGTGTCAGTTTGTTATTTCCACATAGCAGGTGAGGAGACCTATTAATAAAAGGGGATTCCATGTAGAAGAGAAGCGCTCTTGCCATTACGCACAAAACCGGGCAACACACAACCACACATACACGCAAAGTGACAAAGCTGACCTGGCTCGGCCGTAGTACTACTACAGACGGTGTCAGTAAGAGCCACTACTACCAAATGTCTCCTGTGAACTTGAGCTAGCAGTGTTAGCATCCTGTTGGTCATCTGAGCAGTGAGGTGTAGTATTGTCACCGCTGTTAGAAGTGCCATCATCTTGCTTCTGTTTTCTGGTGAAAAATGTGGATGGATGGTATTTGCTGCGCCAAGGCAGCATCTTTGGCTTCTTTTTGTTTCTTAAGTTTTTGTTTAGCTGATCCACTGATCACTGCACTGTATGTTTGACCCCAGCTGGCGTAAGTACGTCATTGTGTCATCGCACATTACTGGGTTGATCTTATGATTTCGAATTTTGTACAAAAACAGGATAGAAAAAAAAAAACTCTAAAGGCCAAGGGCCCCTATTAGGTCTGGGGCCCTGGGCACACACCCACTTTGTCTATGTGATAATCCGTCTATGAATGTACAGTACAGGCCAAAAGTTTGGACACACCTTCTAATTCAAATGAATAGGAAAGTGTGTCCAAACTTTTGTCCTGTACTGTAGGCTGAGACACAAAGCAACAGGACTGAACAAACTTAAAATTACCTAAAAAGTTACTGGTGGTGAGACCAATTCAGTATTTTTTAAAACGTCCCTAACCACGTTCTTCAGGTTTAGATAGAGAAACTAATGTAGCTGCATGGTGACGTGACGCCCATCCTTACGCCCATTAATGTGACACAGTGGCTTGGTGGCTTCACGCTTGCTTCTGTGTCATCTTTCTTCGTCATGAGGTTGCCAGCAGACAGTCCAGGAAATTGCCTATAGAAGGACTAAAATAATCCTGCACATAATCCGTCACTAAGATGTGACTTGTTATTAGACTGACGCTGTTTTGATTGTGGATTCAGAAAGATTTTGAAGGATTCGGTCACAGAACAAGGCTACTTCTCCGAATTTGATGTCTTAATGCAAATGATTCACTATTTTTCTTACTATCGTTGTTTGCACGTCAATGCAAATGTATGTTTTCATTGTTTATGTTTTTAAAAGCATGGATTGTTGATGGGAGAATTTACTTTCATTTTCTGAGACCATCTATGTTACAACGCCCAAATACTAAAAGACAAAGAGAAGACTTTATGGTTTGGGGAGGGACAATATGGTGTCAGCTGTGGAATTACAGGTATTTATTTGGGTTAATAGCAGCTCCTTATACATCCTATACTGCTTATATAGAGTGTTGCCTGTTATTACTTCTTCAGTTCCTTCAGTGAGAAGTTGGACAGGCTCTCATCCCCCTGGACCTGGTGGTGAGCAAACACCAGTTAATATGCCATTAAGAATCATAACTTCACTCCTCTGAGGATTCAGGACAGTGAGCAAATGTCTCTGTGTCTTATCGGCTGTGCTGCTGTGATTTTGTTTGCGTTGTATGATTATTAAACGCAATGAAACGTGTAGCAAAGTGGAGCTATGATAAGTCTTCTTAGTGAATTGGGAAATAGTTCAGAAGTCCATAAATTTGAGGCGTTTTGGGGTTAAATCCTTTTTTCCCATGTGGCAGATGGTTTTGACCCTGCAGTGCCGTGAGAGGAATCGCTTTCATGCAGACAGCACCAACACAAGCCAAATAACCCGTCAAATTAAAAGAAAATCACAAACAACTGGGCTTTTTTCATCTCACGACAGGTCATCAAACATGCCATGTGGTCCTGGACAGCGTCCACTGTAATCCGTCTCTAAACAGGCCAAAGGAAAGTAGAGAGAAGCTCAGGAAGTGAGGCCTGTAAAGCTTCTCAGATGTTCTCAGTGCTTGTCTTCTTCTCTTTAATTGTCTGTCCTTTCACATCTCTGAGGAGTCGTTCAAGAACAACTTCTCTTCATTCCAGGTGGCAATTTCTGTTCATAAAAAAAGAATAAAAAACAAGGCAAGTTGCCATTGCTGCACTCTTTTTTTTATTTATATATATTAATGAGCTGCAACTGAAAGTGTCTGAATCTTGTACCTAATGGAGAATAACAAGTGGCGCAGCTGTTTGCAGCCACTCCCGCCCTAGCATTTTTCTCAGGCATAGTCACCAACAGCCTCTTTTCTTCAAAGCTTTGTAGGAAAGATTTTTGTGGTTTAGAGACCAAGTAGCAACACATCGTTTCCATCACTGCTGGTGGTTTTAAGTCTGTCTGAAAAACCATGTCTGGCCCTCTGTGTCACATCATCCTGACCTACATCCATCTCACTACTCTGCGTCTCCTCCTCTCCCTGTGTCTTTCTGTCTGTGAGTTTTTTCATGTGGGGGAATGAGTTCATTCTGCAACCACGAGACAATACCTCACCCTTCCCTCCCCGGCTCTCCGTCTGAATCACAGGCAGGGAGGAGCTGGAAAACAACTCCATCTCCCCTGCCCTCCACATCTGTCCAAAACTAACAGCTGTGTGCCAGACTGTATGTGTGTGTGTGCCTGATGTCTTCAGGTGGTCTACGCAGAGAGCATGTCTCCACTGGTGTCTCTGGAGGCTGATGGCCAGACCAGTTGAATGGCCGGTTGGGTAATACTCTCTCTGAACTGAGGTTAAGTCCCTGACTGATCTTCCCTCGTGTCCACATGTCTGACTGGATGACCGGATTACTGAATCACTGACTGATTCAGAGGCTAAGCTGTGTTTGGGTTGTGTGTGAGCCACACCTGGACAGATGAGACATTCACATCAGAAGCACTGCACATTCACAGGACAGTTGTTGGAAGAGACATTAGCGCTCAGCCTTTCATTGGTGCACTATTGTGCATTGTCCCCAGACAATAGCTCACACAGTTCCCAAGCAGTTACTGTTGCGATTGATGAAACTGATTGTTTGACTTTAATGGCATTGTAGCAGGTGTCTTGAATCAGCTTGGACTTGGACTATTTTGGAAGTAATGCATAATTAAAATAGCGGCAGGTGAGTCCTTTGTAAGACCTTTTATTTTTATTGCCAGCTCTCTTCAGGTAATGTGTCTAAATTTGGACCTTTCTTTATTGTCTCAGGAGCAGCATTAAATACAGAGCATTAGTTTATTGTCTTGTCTGGAGGTTTACTCACAGTGCAATGTGCTGTGGAAAGCACCATTATGTGTTTAATTACTATCTAACGAGTGGGAAAAACATAGGGGATAACATCCTTGTTTCCTGCCTGCTAACTGGCTGATTGGACAGCTGTGTGACCGCCTCAGCGGGCTGCTTGTTTGTTCTCTGACTGATTGAATAACTGATGTGACAAGCTGATCAAGAAGCTGAGATGAATTGAGCTGAATGGATGCGTCTAAACTCAGCGAGCGAAGCTTGAGATGAGGGAGAGGAGAACAGCAGGAGGGGGTAGGTGGGGGATGAGGAAGGCGAAAAAAGAAAGACAAATGAGGTGCATAACCGAGTAAGAGAGAGGATAAAGCACTCAGAATCCATTATTGTTCTATTAGGAGCGATAACGTTTTTAAAAGCAGCTCTGAGATGCAGGAGAGATCTTTGATGTTGACCTCATGTGAACTGACTCTGTAAACTATTGGCTCATCACTTCTCACTCATTTCTGCTGTCTGTTCTCCATTTGTACCAGAGATGTGCTGGTACAAGATGTGCTTGTTATGATTAACACCCATTTTCATTATGTGTCAACTCTTTGACATTATCACTCATGTTTGGGGAAATCCAGCGATGTAGTTGACAAACCATGGCACATAATAAAACACCAATGCTTTACTTGCAGTAGCAATTATCAGTATCGGGAGAGTTTCGCTGTTCTTCGTTCAAACATCTAAAACAACCCACATGTATATTTAAATTACCTGGTTTCTTCTCTGTCATCTGAAGCCCAGTTAGTGCGGGTGAATGCCCGTGGCCTGAAAATTTCAGAGCTGTCACAACTCAGCTGTTTCCTTCATTTTGTTGGAAAAAAGAACAATACTCAACCCCAAATAGATCATACAACCCAGTGTGTATTAGGGAAACACTGTTTCGAGGGGCAAAGTTTGGTTCCAACAATATGTTCCCAAATGGGTCAAGAAGAGTGCAAACAAAAGTAGAACCAACAATGTGAACACATCCTACAACTTCATCCACTCCATGATATTTATGTTTCAACAATACATCGCTTTTGCTCTCGCTCTGCTGCTGTCCACACGACCCCAGAGTTGAAGCTGCAAAAACAAAGATGTGGGCACCAATTTATACCCTGACTGGGTCAACTTTGAACAACAAAACACATTTGTCATTGGACTTTTTTCATTTTCACCTTTAAAGTTTTAAATTTTTGTCCAAATATGCAGAATCAGCACAACCTCAAAAGCGTTTATATTTCGCTCAGTAATTAAAGTGAATTACAGATAAAAACCGACTAAACCACAGTGACAAAAGGGAAGTTAAACACCCATCTGGGTTGTTCCAGAACTGATTTGAAGTGAGGATGAGAATCATACGTAAACACAGTAAAACAGCAGTTTGTTGTTCATCAGTTTACCCATAGAAGTCAGTGTCACGCATGGTGCTGATTCTCCAATTTCAGGAAAAGAAAACAACATGCTTCCAATATGAACCAATTGTACTGGGATTTGTGGAAACTTATATATACAGTACAGGCCAAACGTTTGGACACACCTTCTCATTCAAATGAATAGGAAATTTTGGCTTGTACTGTACTTAATGCAACAATTGTGTTTACTCTTCCCTGTTTGTGTAATTTGGTGCAACTAATGAACAGTTACCTGTTTTGATCGGCTTTAGATCCTGCAGGCACAGCAAATGGTTATGTGCATAGCCATCTAAGGAAGGAGTTGCAGCAAACCAGTCACATCAAAGCAATGGTCATATAGTATAAGCGAGATTTTAAACATATGAGTGGGCCTGTTTCTTTGCAGTCTTCACATTAAAAGAACATTTTAAACATGCAATGTCACTTTTTTGATGGCTAAAAGGTTGCCGCCACTCCACATCACTCCATTGTTGTGATCTATGTTTCTTTGTATGGACTCATCGTGGGATCTTTTGAGAAGCTCTTTATTGGTGACATTAACCGTGCAAAGTCTCCAATGTTCCTTGAACGGAGAAGCTTTTACCCAAAACCATGTGCTGGAAAATCAAGTTCAGCTCATAGAGGAGCCAAACTCTCACTTTCAATGGCTCTGGCTCTGAGCAGGAGCTAAATCTGCTCAGGGAATCTGTTGCTGTGGTTCCTGATGCTGTACTGCTGCCACACTGGCTCTGGTCCCACTAGTACCCTCTCCTCTTCCAGGAACCAGCAGGACAACAGTGGGTGCCATGGAAACGCCGGTACATCAGATTAGGACTTGCATTTGCCGTCATTATTGCATTGAGTATCTTCCACAATGTTATGTCATTTTGGAGGATTGCATATTAAAAAGTGGAAAAAAACATATTTTGAGATGTGTGTTACAGTATGTTTTTTGTGTTTGTGTGTGTGTGTGTGTGTGTGTGTGTGTGTGAGTGTTTGGGGGAGGGGGAGTCAGAAAACATTATAGTCAAAACTTCACAACATGCAGCAATACAATACTCATCATCAGCAGAGGAAACCATTTGCATCTCTGGCATATAAGAACCTCAACTCCTGTTGGTTTTCCACTTTTTTGTGCAACCTTTGTATTGTTGCTTCAATACACGGGTTGCTGTGTTGTTTCATAGTCACAGGGGTTAATGTGTATGATTCTCAAAGGCGGAGTCAGTCATGAATTATGCAGGTCTGAAAATTAACTGCATCCATAAAACTCCAATGTCACCATGAGCAGGCCAGTAAATACGCTCATAGCTTTCCACAAACAAACATGTTTAAATCCACATCACTTGAATTCATTTCAAACTAACATGTACATGTAAAAGGGGGTTTAGGAATAAGGAGGTAACATAATGTATGCCTGATTCAAGCCTTAACCAAAACAGAGATGCCAACTGTATGGTACGAGGAAGGCATGCAGATAATGATGGTAGAAAGTGACAGGAAGAGAAAGAGAGAACTGTGAACAAATGCATAAACAATACAAGACGTGAGAGCAGATGGAGACAGAGTCATTTAGGGACAACACAAAGGAGCAAAGGAGATGCAGAGAGGCAGAGAGCGAGCAAGCAGAAAACCACTGAGCCGCTTTAGACAGCTTGAGAAAAAAGACCAGAGAAACCCACAGCGAGGTTCATCTGAGGGAACAGTTCCTGTGCTTCATCCAAAAGAGCTGATAATAAAGCCATAATGCGATAGATGGCATGGCTGTTTGTGGTTAAATATCATCGTGGAAAGTCACCATGTCTGAAATCATACTGACTAACTTACTGTGAGTCAGTGTGTAACGGCAGGTTTTTCTTGTATTTGATTCTATGATGTATCAATCAGTACCAATTGGAGGATTTCTAAACCTCCCCAAACTAGTGCAGTATGAGTGTGTTTAATCCCTACAGAAGCGTTTCCCCTTCATCAGGCTTGAAGCTACACCAAGCTAACTGTCTTTGTCTTATTTATGATGCAGGCAGAAGACAGATGGTCTCCTCATCTTACTCTCAGAAAGTGAAGATGCATCTGTCTGTCATCCCGACTGATGCACTATGTTGTAAGACAACTATAGTTTTAACACAACTATGAAAAAAAATAGGTAATTTAGCTTATTATATCATAAAGGCAAAAGCAAAGGCTTTTCCATGCTTGCTCCTGCTGCTGCACTGTCTGCATCAAGACAAAACAAAAAAAAAACAACTGCAGCACTAATGTAGCACAGATGAACTTTGTTTATATTTTCTATTAGCTTTCCATGGACTCATTTACTGTTTTTATGAGTCAAGGGTGTGTGTATGTGTGTGTGTGTGTGTGTCTCAGCTAGCCTAATTCATCAGGGAAGGAGAGTCACAGTGAAAGTAAGAACTGATTCATGTGTAGCTTCAGTATCATTATGAGTGGATGACTTGATGGGAACTGGTCAGAATGGTTCAAGAAGCAGCCAAATACACTCAGTGTCTGCTGGGCTGCTTTGATAACTCTTCTTTATCTGCTGTCATGGTGAAGGGTACAACTAAATAACAGGGCTTCCATGGAATCAAAACATCTGAGCAGTAATTCAGAGGAATCTTGGTCAGAGTCTGGACTGAGCTCTAGAGTGGCTTTCATCACCTCACTACAGTTTTGGGAACGGACAAAGGGAATCAGCTGCCAGGGGTCAGTGAGTGTGCACTTGAGTCTGCACTTGGGTGTGTGTGTGTGCTAGAGGGAGAGAAAATATCAGCTGTACAGTGAAAAATAAGGAGTTGTTCTATGTGTGTGTGTGTTTGGATCAGCTGTGCACTGAGTCACTGAGGCATAAGTGAGGGTGAGACGGAGCAGGACTGCAGCATAAGCCAGACTTGGCCATAAAACAGACCGGCTGCCCCAGAGATACTGCATCTTCATGGAAAGAATGTGACCTGTAGCAGCATGTCTGTAACCCTGTCCTGCACCAAACTTTACTCTTGTGTGGTTGTATGGAGCCTCGTGAAATTAGCCTGTTCATCTTAATTGCCATTTGCAGGATGAGCTACTACAAAGTTCCTGCAGTCCAGTTATTGAGGGTTCTCCGCTTTCAAACCTCTGGACTCACTGCTAGCATCAACAGATAGCGAGGTGGCTCGTGGGACTGAGCACAATTTCAGAACCACATACAGTACAGGTCATTCCTATCCATTTGAATGAGAAGGTATGTCCAAACTTTTGGCCTGTACTCTATATGGATTTGAGTAAAAAATAGAAAACAAAAACATCGCTTCCGTTTTAGACACTCAACCATGAACACAAGAATTGAGTTATGTTGAAAATGAAAAGAAAATAAGGAATCCAGAAAGTCACAGGAGGGTAGATCCTGAAATGATATTTCTCAGGGGCGAACGTTCACATGAGCTTCAGCACCAAAAAGTCAATCCACTTCATATTCCCTTTTTCAGACAATAGAGAGATGTCAGAACACCAGCTCACTTTGATGGATGACACTGAACAACGTAGCCAACCAGCGATGGCACTCTCAGCGTATCAACATCAACATGTTCTCTCTTCTCCTTCTACTGCAGCCAGTATGAAGAATAAATTGAGAAGGTGAGAGCAAATACAAAGACAGAAAGGATATCAATTTAACATTGACATTGGGAATTTTTTGAGAGCATGTTGGCATCCAAAAAAAATATATATTTTTTTATTATTTATTAATTTGCGCAGTACAAGCTTGACAGGAAATAAAGTGATCAGAAGAAAACTTTTACAGGTAAGATATGTGCTCAGACTGGATTCAGAGCAGGCATCCTGCAGTCGATGGTCTGCATTTGAACCCCTAAACATCTGTGCTACGTCAACATGGTAATTATTTACAGCGATAAAAACATTTAAAAACCTGCAATTTAAGGCAGAGGGAAATAAATCACCTGATACACCTGCTGCCTTCGAGCCAAACTGTCATGTCCTCAGTGACCGGATTTCTTCCTTCTCAGCTTCACTTCACACAACTAAAAAGGCGTAGGTTTTGTTAGACTGAGACAAAGCGCACAATAATCCTCTAGCTGCAATTTTTCAGGAGACAACTTTCAAAGCATCATTTCCCATCAAGTGGTTTTACCCAAGTTACTATTGCTCATTGTTGATGTAATGAGAACGTAGAAATGCTCACTTGTTTGCACTCTACTTACAAAAACTCAATGAAAAAGCACGCCTGACAAACTTGCAGTAGTCACAGCACGAATAATAGCATTAGCATCATGTTTAGAGCAGAAGGTTAACAGCTGAAACTGGCACAATGACATCGCTTTGCCTGATTCAAAGTCTTAAGGTGTATGAGTGCAGTATACATAGATAACATCTAGGGAAAGCAGAAAGTGAACTTGGGTTTGATGGACTCTGGCTGTCATGTTGTGAGAAATCCTTTCAGGCTCTGCGGTGCTGCCTGGAGAATGTCTCTGAAGCCTGAGGAATGCACTGACATCATTGTTTAGCATTTTGCCAGGTCTGAGGAGTTGGGAGTACTGGGATTCCAAAGGCTGGCTCAACTTCATCAGTGTCCTCCCCATACAGCATTAAGGCATTCTGATATGGATTTTTTTTCTGTTGATATATGAACACAGAGGACAGAGGTCAGGACTATTAAGCACTTTTTAATCTCTTTAATCAATAAGTCATTTTTTTTTTTTTTTTTACAATGTGTTGCACTTTTCATACAATGGGGTAACACAAAAATGAAAAATCAAGGAAGAAGTAGAGGCATTTTCCCATAGACTTCAACAACATCTGACTTCTATTTAACTGCCAATGGAGTCGCCCCCTCATGATCGTTAGAATGAATGAAGGTTTCGGGCTCTTTAGCACTGGCCTGGAACCTGCATCAGCGTTTATAGACTGTGGTCATTGACAAAGTGATTACAGAACAGACAGAAAAATGAACAGTGTCTGTTGTGCGTCGTACAGGATAAATTTAGGCTGCTGCCAAAAAAATAAACAAAAACATGAACATTATTCATAAATAAATATTTGCACGCTAGCCTGTGCGGGATGCTAACCTCATCATCTGGTACATCTTTGTAAGCTAATGCTAACATATAGCTCAGAGTACTGCTGTGCTCAGTATGGCCTCAGAGTGCACCCACAACAATACATTTTGTGCAGCTGTGCTTACACCAAATTTGATATTTTTTCATGATTGTTTGAGATCCAGAGTCATTTAGAAACACATTGAGCATACAGTTTGAAAACTTAAAGGCTACATTGCAGTCCAAATGATCCAGACATCCACCTTCATAACTTGATTTGGGTCTTCCTGACATGACTACTTAGTTAAGGCCACAGGAAACACTGGCATTATTGTCAGCAGCATGTGCACCATACTTGGCATGATGCAGAAATGGCCATGTGGAGGGAAATTGTTTTGGATCAGCGCGTTCCATTTCCCTCAAACGTATATTCATAACCGAGTCCCGGTCACCTCCACATTTATGCCAGCGCTTACATTCAATGCAAATGTGAATCACGCTTTTACCAGTAGATATCTCTGAAGGTGAGAATGTAAATTAACATCTGAGGGGTCTCTTCCAGTTATTACCAGGGCCTCTGTATTTTGCCTGTTGTTACACTGGGAAAAACAAATGTCCTATCATTAGCTGAATTAGTTTAACCTGTGTGATGCATGAAAATGACTTTTGTGGGAGAGAACAATAGTCATGGTTCAATGTCAGGGCCCTGGAATTTAGCCATCATTCATATTGTTGAGGAGCTTTTTGATAAGCATGCATAAAATTGTGCG
The DNA here is from genome assembly GCF_900963305.1 of Echeneis naucrates. NCBI lineage: Eukaryota > Metazoa > Chordata > Actinopteri > Carangiformes > Echeneidae > Echeneis > Echeneis naucrates. The sequence continues at coordinate 24,762,505 of NC_042517.1, forward strand.
ACCTGATGCTGTAATTATAAATAAACATCTAAGTCTGTATCCTTACCTATACACTTCTAAATTGTGAGTTTCCTACACACAGCATCTATATTTGACAGAATTATATTTTATGTGCAAAAATACACCCATTGCAGCCTGATTATCCCATATTACATCTACGTTATCTTGTAAATGTTCCTTCAGCTCTAAATAGAAACATTTTCCAAAGCGCTTGTGAAATCATTCCTCACCCCTCTGCTTACGTCTGTTTACAATACATGCACATAGCTCATGTTTTTCTAATGAGAAAAAAGAATATTTGAGCCATAAGTCATAGAGCAAAATCACCCTGTTCTTTGCAAAAGCAGAGGGAAAAGCCTGTGGCTGGCTTTTGTTAATATTCCTCGATCTAAATGGGTTTTTTCTAACTTATGCATTATAAATACAGCCTGTGCGACTGTTTAACAAGAATAAAAAAAAAAAGGCACCAGGGCTCAGGAAGAGGCTCATCACTTTCGATTTAGCAAACACGCTAGTGGCATAACCATGGTGGTGTCACTGTGGCTGCGGTGGTCTTCCAGGAAAACTACTAAACAAGCAGACAAGGATGTGCGATATTAGTCACCCCAACACCCGTTCTTTTGTACACACACACACATGTCGGCCCTTAAATGCACAAAGAAACATGTATGCAGTGTGCACACAGGAGCGATTACACACATTTGCGTGGCTCCGTGCAGGCGTGAGGCGTTGGTTTCAGTGGAAGTGAGAGGATGAGATAAGAGCAGACTGGGGCTTCTACAGAAAGAGGGGGATGGAGGGGTAGGGGTCATGATTGGAGGGGTGACTTCCGTGTAAACAAACCCCTACAGGACATGGTGATAGTGACTGAGTGACAGTGTTGCTTGGAAACATTTTGCACTGTTTGCTGAGAACATACAGATGAGTCATTGCAGTGAGGCCAGAATATTCCTAATGGTTTATATGACCTGCTCGCTGCCTACATTATTAGTCATAAGATCATCACAAGCCTTCACTGAAGACAGTAATGTGTGTAATACTCGGTGCTGAGCTGTAGAACAATGTACCCAGCTCAGAGAGACTGAGACACATTGTGTGTGTTTCCAGCAGTGTCACCAAACATCAGCTTACTCTCCAATTTCACTCATTGATTGCACGGCTTTGAACCATTAACACTGGCACTGTGCAATGCCAAAATTATAAATTTTACTGTTACTCAATCGTAGATGGAACATTACGTGACATGAGACAACTTGCATGAGCAGTAAAGACACGGTACACCATGGCAGCCATCTCTTCACGTTCTCAGAATCTCCAGGTCAGCCACCTCTGCAGCCTCTGCGTCCATTGATGGAAGCTGTGCTGGCTAATGGCACTATCACAGAAAATATATACGTCTTAACTTATTATGAGGTATTGACCTATGTGCATATTCAAATCTTTGGAATTGGGCATAATAAATGAAATGCTCCAGGGATGGCAGCAACCTGGTCGATCAGTCGGTTGATCCACCACTTCTTTTCAGATGAAAACATAGTAAATATAACAGCTGTAGGAGGCCAGTAAATTCAGTGCACACGTTGTTCCTGGCAGATGAAGTGACCTTGATGGTTCTCTGACCTTTGCTCCAGCAACATATTTCACCATTTTAGTATTTCTATTGGCGCTAAGAGACATCATAGTCCCCAGCCAGAAACATTCATCCAGTACCGCAAAAAGGCATTTTTTTTACTTATGAATACATATTTGTAAAAGCAATGACATCTCCATGAGCCTCAGATGTCTAATGAAAGCATTAAAAGCAATTTTCAGAAAACTTGGTGACGCGCCGGGCAGGGGAGCAAGGTACAAACCATTACATTTTGGAGTTGGTTAAAGGGAGAAATCCAATATTCCACATTAGCTGATATATGTCCGCTACTTAGTGTCTTTCTCATTCAGAAAGTTTAGAGTTTAGAGAGCATGTTATTGTGTTAGTGAGCGAAGCACCACGACGCAAAAGCGCCTCCACAAAGTGGCAACCTTGTTGGGGACTTTGGGATTTGTTTGTTAAATGATGACAAAGTGAATTGTGGCGATGGCCTTTGGGCAAACGTGTTCAATGAGTATTCATTGATATTCAAAAAAAATAAAAAGAGAGCTGCACTTGAAGCCATATCTCCTATCATCCCATCACAAGCCTTTACTCACCACATGCTGTGCAAAGATAGGAGGAGTCCAAGAGGGTAACACACGCTGAGTGATGGGACGGTTGCCCAAAACTATAAACTGAGACTCAGTTTATAAAGCACCAGAATAGTTCTTGTAGTTTAGACATGCTCATGTAAGTGTCACTTTGCAGAAAGTGCTTTCATATCTCCATTAGTTCAAGTGATGTGCGACATCTGCTAACTGCATGGAATAAACTGTTCTGAAACACTGTTTCCCATCAAACCACATTTTACATCAGACATTAAGTTCACTTCCACATATGAAAGGAAGTTATTGGAGTTACTCATATTATTCTAATATGTGGCCATGAATGCATTTATTTATTCCCTCCAGCTTGTTGACATTTCCTTTCTCCTCTTTCTATTTTTCCTTTTTTGCATAATTTAGAAATGTAATGCTGTCTTTATTGCTCCTGCTCTTCAATGGTTAGATTCAGTGCAGGAATCTAACTGAAGCATCAAAATAGCATACACAAATGAATGTGTGTTTTACATATGCATACACAAATAGGCTTGATATCTTGTGAGCACACACTGCAGTTCATACATACAAGTAGAAATATTCCACTGCTGCAGCCTCTGGTAATGCCAGTGCACCAGAACAGTCCACACACACCAAGTGTTCTGCCAACTCTGTCAGGCTATTACTGCTGAAGTCACACCCAGAATGCTGCTGTAGCTGCCAGTTACTGTGGAATACCACTGATAACCTTTCATTCAGGTTGCTGGGTTCATATCATACAAATAGGGTTCTGTCATTTGGTGCACACTTAATGAAGAGGGATTACACCAGGACCTCCCATGAGAAGACGGAAAACAACCTGCAGAGGTGGACCTGGTCCTGCATCAGAAATGGAATAGATTACCGTGCACCCACTGAATTCATTAAAGAGCAGAGGGAGCATTGCCTGTGGTGTCAGTTAGCAGACAGCTGTGTCATGGCAGCATACGCATTTGGTAATAGATAACCTCAGTGCAATTTAAATCCCACTCTGCCTTACCCAACACACACATGGTTTTCTTGGGCATGTTCTTTTTATATGTATAATAATTATTATAATTTCAGTGTAGGTTTACTTTTTGACACATTAATGTTTTCAATGAAAATATAGTTATCTTTTGACTAAATCGAGCGTGATACAACTGGGGTGAGTCCAAAATGTTTCTAAAGAGTAGATGGTAATTCTGGGCTCAATGTTTTGCCCAAGGACTCAGGTGTGAATGAGATGAAACCAGTGACCTTCAGACGACTGGACAACCAAGTGATCCACAGCTGCAAAGGGTTCCACAAGGTTAAAGAATATTGCCATTGTATAGTATGGTATTCTATGTCATTGTGTAAAAGCCTGTTGAGCTGCATTTCTAATCTACCTGTACAAAGGTTTACAAGTGACTTTCTGTCATTTTTATTTGACCTGGCCCTGAGAAATCCGTGTTCTGCAGCTTCCTGCAGCAGGCCTCGCAGACAGAACCCAAAAGCACACTCAATTCGTCCTTATGATGATCACATTTCCAGGGACACACAGAAGTGAGTTGTGCACACTTGTTCAATACCATCAACTTCAAAATTCTCAGTGCATCGAACAAGAAGCATATCCCGTCTGGGTTCATCACGTTTTGCGATTCACTAAAAACAGGATATAAACACTTTAATAGTGACTTTTTTCACCAGCTTATGTTAACTTTTATGATTATATGGGCATAACTGGTGCCACAAGAGACAATACGAAGGAAATCCACAAAAACCTCTTTAAGATCATCAAAGTCTGTGAAAATCCAGTTCATCCTGCTAGTGGATCTGCAAGTGGAACTGTGTGCGCAAACGTGTTGTGTATGCGTGTGCACGTATGCGTGTATGAGTTTGTGAAATCTAAATGCTGCACAAACAAAACATTGATCTGAATGTGGCAAGTATCCAAATTGCCAAAAAAATGTGCCACACCTTCTCTCTACTTTCAGTCTTTAACCTCTCACACCCCACCCATTCCACATACACAAACACACAAATGCACATTCACACACTGAAAATCAAAAGCACCCAAGGTAAATAATCCCATCATGTAACTCATTGCCTTTGTCTTTTCACATGGTTCAGTGTGGGATTGGTTTGTTAACCGGTCCTTTACTTTCACAAGTGCTTTGTGAGTCATAAACAGAAAGGGGTGTGTGTGTGTGTGTGTGTGGCTCTAACAGTTTTATTTCTTGTGTCCACATGAGTCACATCCTCTTTGTTTTACTATCTTTAAGTGGACAGTCAAGTATAGTTGTTGAAAACATGAATGATCCATTTTTATATTCCTGTTTGCTGTAAACCACCTCTCTCTGTTATTCTGTGTTTCTGCTTTCCACCTGCTCTCCTCTGTGTCATCCGTTTACTCAGTAGGTTTTCATGAATAAAAGGGAAACTCTTTGTGCTTTTTTCCACAGAAAACTATTTTTTTACTTTGCAGGTGCATCAGGTTCCTAGTTTGAAATGTCATTATATCCTCGTTGAATGTTAATGAAAGCAGCAGTTCTCTCTTTTCTTACCATGAGTCATTATTTGTATTTTCACAGTACAGGGCAAACAGGAAATGACAAGATCAATTTGGCAATGAACATTTCATCTTCGCTGTCAGTGTACCTCAAGTTATATAGTTGTTTTGTGTAAGTTTTTCGTGTGTCAATTTCTGTATGTGGTCTGCTGTTGTTCCTAGTGTCCTGTTAAACATCCCACCCAATTGTTTTACACCTTGCATCCTGTCCCCTGTGAGTATGCGAGGTGTGGGAGGTGTGTGTTCATCTTTGTGTGAGCACTCCAGCAGTCATCTCCCACATTTCAGACTTTTTTTTGCCCAGTGATTCTGCCACCGGTGTTTCATTGTTTGTCCTCATGTGTACCGAGCGTTTTGGACTGAATTAAAGGGCATTGAACTTTCTACCCAATCTATCTGTGAGCTTGACACATTTAGCACCAAGCCTGTTTTGTTTGTCTGCTCTGTTTCTGAAATACAGTGTAAAACCTGACAGGTAAACACATAAGAAGCTTTACTTGTTGTGTTTGTTATATATTGTCCATGATGCGCCTGTGTTTTATCTGCTCGTATACTGATTCAGCCTGACCCCAAGCATCAGTATCACATGTGATAATAATAACAGGTTCCTTTTTTACAGGACAGTGCTCTTGATTGTTGAACAATCTAGGTTAAAAGAAATCCCCACTGACAACTGCTTTCCAGTTCCCTTCCAGCAAATATAGAGTCACTTCCTAATACTGGGCCTTGTGGGACACTGCTGACCACCAGCGAACCTGCTGCTGTTGAGTTGGAGGCAGCTGTTCCTCAATATTTGCCCTTTGTCACCATGAGCTCTTCCTCATCGTGACGCAAATGGAACAATAACTCCTGATTCCTCTAGAATCTATTCATGTTCTATGTATTATGTTGGACTTAAGTTGGACTCCAAAATACCAATCTATGTCTGAACAGGACAACCTACAGTGACTGACAGTACTACTTGGTCAGATCACTTCCAACGCTGTAGCTCTGTGGGATGCTCCTGGTCTGCAGGGGGCAGCACCTACCAAAAGCGGTCCGTGAAAGGAAAACCACTGGACCGCAGGGCCGTGGATCAAGGCTCAATGATTTTCATGCAGAATGGAGGCTGGACCATGTGATCTGATCAAACAGAAGAGCTACTGCAGCTCAAACTGAAGAAGGCCATGCATTTTCTGATAGAAAACTGTCAGAACACAGATGTTTACTTTATTTCCCAGATCTGAATCAAGTCCAGATTCTGTGGGATTTGTTAGAACAAAAAAGTCTCATTCATGGAGGCTCCAAATCACACCATACCACCTTACAGCTTCAGAGGTCTAGAGTCAAGGTATCCAGGTTTGGAGGGAAAACAGGAATCTTGCACAATATTAGGGAGGTGGTCATAATGTAAAGTCATGTGCGTATGTGTCTGTCCGTTACTATTAGTCTATATAAGTATGTATATGTATTAGCTACTTTACCACATCACTACTACTATACTAATTCAAATTTAAAATGTTTAATTTAAAATTAAGGGTAGCACGGGCACAGTGGTTAGTGCTGTTGCCCCCACTGTTTTTTTTTTTTACAATTTTCACACTGGGCTTTAGCTGGAGACCTGCAGACAGTATTCTGGGCTCAAATGGAAAATGCCAAATTATCCATAAAGTTATTTAACGTCAATAAACTAAAATGTATTTTCCTTCCGTCCATCCATTTTCAGCCGCTTTTTCTGTTTCTGGGTCACGGGGCTGCTGGAGCCAATCCCAGCTCACATTGGGCGAGGGGCGGGGTACACCCTGGACAAGTCACCAGTCCTTCACAGGACCAACACACAGAGACAGAGTATTGGCATGTAGTAGTGTTCAAGGCAGGAGTCGAAACATTTGTGTTGCATTTGGGGAAAATTAGGGCAGTCTGACAAGATGTTACACTGTTCAGGGCAAATCCGATTCAATATGAGAACGTGGTAAGATTTTCCAGCTTGAGCAGGGCTAACTGGTAAGCATGAGAAAAATTATTTAATAAGTGAGGAGAAACAGACGTAGCTAACAGCCAAACAGCCCCACAATGCCAACTTTAACTAAGCTTACAAAGAGATTCCGTACCCAAGACGCTTGATAATTTCTGTTTTTTCTGTGTGAATTTATACATGTTTGTGTTGTGTATGATGCACAAATGAACATGAAGTGAATGATTCCTAACCTTCCAAAACCATTAATTTGGAGAAGCATCGAAGTGACAACCTGTCATATTTATTCAGCTCGGCTCCATTATATATTCTGCATTCAGCTGGAGTCACAAAGCTCCCACTGTGGATCCAAATATTCAACTCCCCTGGTGCTTCGTCGGTGCTGTCATTACATGATTGCCATTAAAGTAATTGTTGGAAAAGCATCATTAATTGATGAGTTGCACAAGCGACCTGATTCCCAAAGCAGGACATCGCAGCAGCCAGCAGCACCAAGGCTTCTGCGCAGACCAGCATGGAGGCATTGTGGTGCTAACTGCTTGTGATCCTCTATTGTTGATGAATGGCTGCTGTAACAATAGCTCACATTCCAGTCCTGCTGGGCCCTGCAACCACAGCCACATACTATATCTGTGTGGGTAGATGGGAAGTGTGACCCTCTGTGCATGTGTTTGCAAATGCGTGTTCAAGTTTGTGAATATCTGCAAATGTGCTGGGTCTTCTGCGCCCACCTGCCTCCCTGCCATGCTGCTGCGTGTGGCCTGATGGTGCTCTGAACACAGTCCCTAGTGCAGAGTCACATGGTTGAATTCGATGACACCGTTATGGCTCCATGCTTAGCAGCTCCTTCAACTGCTGCCCACTTAGAAGACAAAATGGGAATTGGGAACAGCAAACTAGTCAAGGCTGAAACTCAAAAACGTTTTTTGTTAGAAGAAAGATTCACGACGGTGAAGTAAGTCAGGTTTGTAATTCATGTTTTTTTAGGTACATTGAAACTGGGATTGCACATGATGAGTGGCCATTGTGATATTTTTGGCACATTTATATAAACCCTAGTGAGTTGTTTTAAAGCTTTGTGTGAAGGTTCTGAAGGACTGTAACAGCCGCCTGTTGACTCACTAGACCACCAGCAGCTCCTTCCAGGTCTCCGGTGAAACCCCCCTTCAAAGCATCGGCAACCACACTCAAAGTACAACTGACCAAAGTTGTTATCCCACTGACAGAACAACCAAATAAATAAAACCAAAAAAACAATCAGATCCAGACCATTCCTCCACACACGCATTATGACAATACCACATTTGCTGAACAAACCAATAATATTGACAACAGCAGTTCATCTAATGTTGTCACACTACAATAGCCGTCACTAATGAAAATGGACATGAAACATTATGTAGCTCTGAGTTTGGCTGGAACTGATCAGCTTCTCCATCTCAGTACAGATAAATCAGTATTGACTGGAAATGAAATTCAGCTTTAGACACAATTGTGTCACTGTTTTGGAAAAATATGCCTTTTTTTGGGATCCAAGCCTTAGATTTACCATAACAGGACAAACTTGACACTCTGCTGTGTCTGTTCTCGGGCCAGTTCCTCCTCTGCCTGGTGAAAATCAATATTTCAACATAGCAGTATTTCCAGTGTCTGTCAGTGACAGCTATTTTCATCTGATAAATACTACACTGAGACAGCTCTGCGTCTTTGAAAAGCACTGAAATGCACTCTTGAGATGTGAACTTGTAATATCAAGTGTTTTTTTTTGTTTTTTTGCAGTGCAGGCAAATTCTGAGGCTGCAGGTTGTGTAAAATTAGTGAATCATTCACAAAGGGTCCCAAACACTTCATCATGTGTTTCACCTGCTGACATTGACATGCACTGCACAAAAAGAAAAATGCAAGCGCATTAGGGAAACATGCAACATAACAGGACAGCCCTGCCCCGCAGACTGTGAACTGCTGATTAACTACAGAAGAATCCACTCTCACCATAATATTTGAAATGCCAGCTGTAACTGCCTGTGCTGAGTGAGATCGGACAATGCTTATTCAGTTCAGTCAAACCTTGGCATTTTAACCTGATTTGCCATTGTGTCTGTTTCCTGTGGAGACACATCACCCTCATTTATTGTTTTTTTTTTTTTTTTTTTTCCCCAATGAAGCCCCTGATATTTTTTTTTTCTCCAACACGATGAAAGAAAATAATGTCAAACACAATTACACACCTTCTCATTCAAATGAATAGGAAAGTGTGTCCAAACCTTTGGCCTGTACTGTATGTGAGTCATTACAGTTATTTCCTGTGTTGTTAAAGCAGTGACTGTTTTTCATACATTTCTCACACTGAGCTTTGAATGGAGACCTGCAGACAGTTTCTCTGGGCTCAAATGGAAAATATCAAATTATCCGTTAGGGTATGTCACATCAATCAACTAAAGCGTATTTTATTACATAATCATCTTTGTGGGCAGCATGACAGGGACTGGGAGTGGTTAGCACTATTGCCATAATAAGAAGGTTGCAGGTTCCTTTCTGTGTGGAATCTGTATGTTCTCTTGGTGCCTGTGTGGGTTTCCTCCCACAGTCCAAAGACATCATGTTTGGGTTAACTGGTGACTCTAAAGTGTCCGTAGATCTGAATGTGAGTGTGAGTGGTTGTTGGTCTCTGTGTGTCTCTGTGTGTTGGCCCTGTGATGGACTGGTGACCTGTCCAGGGTGTGCCCTGCCCCTCACCCAGTGTGAGCTGGGATTGGCTCCAGCACCTTCACGGCCAAGATGAATGAATGCATGAATTAAAGGTTCCTGCTAACCAGGTGTAGTGAATTGAGACTGTATCAGGGTCACCTTTACACTTAAAGCATTCCAACAGACATAATGTGAAATGTCAACTGTAAACCAGTCAATTTAAAGTCATCTTCCCCATTTAATGTAATACTTCTGCACTCCTGCCCATAATGCCGTGGCTCATGTTCTTTTGCCTTCTTCTTATCCATGTCTGTGTTTCACTGCTCTGACAGTGGGAAACGGACACACTGTCCTGCACAATGCTAACTCTGTATTCTCATTTTCACTGTTGTGGAGAACAACCAGTGTCGATAAAAAGCAGACCGTTGTCAAGGTTGAGGAGTATTAAATCATGTGCTACATGATGTTTCTTTCATAATATCACCAGGGGAAAAATATCAGGGCCAGACAATGTGCAGCAATGCCTCTCTGTGTGATTATCTGGTCAAATTGTTAAATATATCAGAATCCTGGAGGCAAATAATCCAACTGTGGCTGGAATTGATACTTTGGTCTTCATTGTTAAAAGTGAACTGTGAACACCTGCTGTTAAGAACTGAGTGTCTCTCTTCTGTTTTCACAAGTTCATGTCTCACACTTGAATCTGAAGACAAACGATCCCTTCATTGCTTCAACAGATACGTTTAATATGTGTGAGTTACTATTATAAATTACATCATATACCAATCCAGTGTATAAAAGAGTGAATCAGTTACATACAAACAAATCAGTGGTAATAAACTATGTTGTAAAATCAGCCCAGGGACCCAAGGGAGTAAGAAATGTTGGTTCCTGGCTGGCATCATTAAATAACCTTATTTAAAATTCCAGAATTTCAGGATTTTGAAACACTAGTTCAAACTACGACATTAATGAAGAAGGCCAAAACAGCAACTCCACTTCCGTATTGTGCTTCTGAGGAACAGTCTGGAGGAGAAGCCGCTGGCACCCTTCGAGCATGCCACCACTGAAAACATGCCATGCTGTTGCATCTTTGTGTCTCAGCCGCAGATAAGAAAGCACTGCAGACAGCAGTAAAAACAGCAGAGAGGATCATCAGCTGATCACTGCCCCTCTCGAGAAGACATCTCCAGCTCCGAATGGCCTCAAAAGTTCTCAGAAAATAACCATGAGCTACTCTCACGCCATTTCTGCTAGGAAATACGGGAGCTTGAAAACACATACTAATGTTTCGAAAACATTTTCTATCTGGTTTGGGCCAACAGGCTGACGAATCACTGCAATATTAGTCCTCAGATATATGCCTGCTTTTGTCCTATTTATCACTATCTGTGTATTCAACGTTTGTATGTCTGTTATTGTTTTTCTTTACCATGCAGAGTTTCACCCCATGATTTTGTTGTACATCCTTGTGCAATAACAATAATGGCTATTCTGTTCTGTTGGAAAACAGATCGAACTGGCGCCAAAACAGCTCCTGTTACAGGGTTGTCTTTACTGATGTGATGTTTCAGGTACAAAATAAATTATTCGTCCTCTTAAATAGCCACAATCCATCGTGACTCACACACACGATGCATGTACAGTACATGCCAAGTTTGGACACTTTCCTATTCATTTGAATGAGAAGGTGTGTCCAAACTTTTGGCCTGTACTGTACATTACATACATCTATATTAAATATGTACAAGGTGTATTATAATAATTATCTCAAAAGTAAACTTATACAAAAGTTTAAATCGCTTCCATTCCTCAAAAAGATTTCCGATCTTTTTAGAAGGCTGCTAAGGAATATAGTGATGTCCATGAATGGTCCTGGTGCACATGCTCCTGTCAGAGTATACTGCAGCCAAATGGTTCAACCTAATGATTAATCAGTGTGTTTATTCACTGGTTGGTGTGGTTGACAGTCTTTCAAAGAGCTGCAACTTGTTTGTGCAGAAGATGGATATCTTCTACTTCACATGACTACATGTATGTTACATAATGAGGCAGATGATCAGCCTTTTGTGACTGAAGTTTTGCAGCAGGTTGAACTTGGGGCAGATCACTGGTGGTGCAGAGTTACTAGAGTTCAAGCCAACAAAAGCTACACACCTACCCGCACAGGATTGCTGCTTAAGCTCCTGACATGTCAACGTGTGACTGGCAGCATGAAGTAGTGAACACTGAAATGTATAGAATCTGACTTAGCTTTGAGAAGACGAAAGTTTGGGCATGGCTGCTGATTGAAATCTGTTCATTCCTCTGCAACTCACCCGTAGTAAAAGGTTAAAGGTACCCGGGTATTGGATGATCTGCAGCTGTTGCCAAATATTGCATAACATGATTTCCTGGCCATGAGAACCAAGAAGAACCAAGCTTTTCATTGTGCCCTGATGACAATACCTCTTGGCTAGATTATAAATGTGACATTTGTGATGAATACTGATGGCACTGCCGCTCAGGACAGACATGGCCACGGTGGATAAAGGGCTAAAGAGTCTACCACTGCTCCCACGCCCTGATTCCAACGAATGAGCTGAGAGAGATAACAAATGAGGAAGGAGGGGGGGCAAACACCAAAATGAGCAAAAATGGTTGCATGTGTAGATATAGAGCACGCAGACAAGATGTGAGAACCAGAGAGAGTGAAAGGTAATTAACTGAGCAGGGTGTTGCGAAATGGAAATCTCTAGCATCAGCCTGTTGGTGTCTGAGGTTACGAGCTGGCTCTGATGGCCTACTGAATGATGTGTGTCTCTTTGCTGCTGCTCAGTCCTCTTCTGTTTTTATTTGTTCTCTAAAACCTTGGCTTTCTTTGTGTCTTTAACCTGCCCCCCCCCGCCCCACACACACACACACACACACACACGCTTCCTATTTGATATAAGGATGTTGTCATACAGTGACTTTCCCAGGTAGGTGAACAGAACTCTCCCCCGTATGGGCAGTGTTGATTCACCAAGCCCTGCGCTCAGTGCTGACGTCAGGGTCGGAGAATGTAAACAAAGCCTGTGACTCCGGGCTGCGCCTCTCCCACGTTCCCCTCATCAATGGCCAGTGTTTATAGTAGGCTTCCCAGCTCACAAGTGGCCACTGTGGCGTGTGAAGTGCATGAAAGGAAAGTTACACATCCGTGTGTGCTATTACGACTGTGGCGGTCCCGGAGAGGGCCGTGCCATGGTTTATTGGTTTTGTGTAGCTTTTGTTTGACCTGTCCACACTCTGAAGGACTGTGAGTTTAGCAGGAAGGAAAGTAGCAGGGCAAACAGCTGGTCTGACATGAGACAAAGGAACGTCTTCCTCAAAGAATTAAGAGGATTTCACATAGCAATGCATTGTTTATGTGACTGCACACACACACACACACTTGGTTTGCTGTATAAGTAAGTGAAATTTTTAACATTACATATCTCATGAATCAGAAAGTCTGGAGAGTAGCAATGAAAAGAAGAAGCACAGTGGATATATTTTAATGGGCCTGTTTTACAGCCCAAACTCAGTGCTATCAGCTGTTTGTACAGTGAGCTGCTAATTTCGCTCTTCTAGCTGGCAGGTGTTGGCATGAAGTGGATTGTTTGCTTTATTATACATTTTCATCCAAGTGTTTGGAGGAGGACACATCAATGGTTACACATCATCCAACTCATTTTTCTAATGACACAAAAGGTTGAAAGTGTGGCTAATGGCTAATGTGCAGTGAAGAATTCACTTTCCTGTTTCTGCTTGGACACAACAAGGAATTGTGGGCTTGAAAAATGTGTCCGGTAATATCATAAAAAAGAAGTCACGTTGGAAATTGCATAAAAGTAAACATAGTGTTTAGCTGTAGACACAGGTGCTGCTGTAATGTGGTTCCCTGATTTCATGCTGGTCAAGCGTGTACTATTAATGAGTGTTGTAAATTTGCCAACCCAATATCACTACCAGCCATCACTGAATAAAACATACAGCAATACAGTTTCATACCTTTACCTTGGGTAGGGTATGAATGTTGAATGATTATAATGGAGGATTTTGTCCTTAGCGTGGGGGTTAGGGTAATGGATTTGGGGGCAATGTGTTCGATTGCTGTAATTAAAATGACATGATAAGATTTGGTTTGCCAGTCATCTACAATGCTTAAATGAATTATCATTTTTGGAAGTCAGTATTCCTGGCATTTTCTTCATTTAATCTGATGATTAATTTAGCGCCAATTATTATAAGTTATTACAGTGAACACATTGTTGTCAGCTTCCTCAACTCATACAGGTTTAGGTAAAGTTTTATGTGACAGCCTCGGCCATCACTCATCCAGTCTGCCAGCTGCAGTGAAGTCATTGGACTGCAGCAGCAATTTGTGTGTCACCATGTGCTTCCTCTACGATTTACTTCCACAGTGACCCTGTAGGTCACGGGAGCCATAAAGTGGTTGGTCAGTGTCTAAGAGCTGAATTCAGAGTTGAAGGCCATGGCCAACTGAGAAAGGAAGAACCTCACATGCAGCTAAAAGCATTTTATTTGTGCTTTTCCAGTTTGGGGTCATTCATATAGCCTAAAAGAGAAAAAGAAAAGCTTTCATTTTGAAAGCTCTGGGAGCAAAATCTTCATTTCCCCAACAGTTTGTACACAGAACAGAGGATGTTGTGATGTTTGAATGTTTTTACCAGAGAAATATGAAGAGAAGAGAAGAGAAGAGAAGGAGCCACCCTTCCCTCCAGTGACAGGATGGTGAGAGTGCTCCACATGCTTCTTCCTCAACAGACACGCGCACAAACACACACAAACACACGCTGAGCCCCTCATACTTGGCTGCACATGTGCACTGGGAGCAGCGCTTGGAGGCCAAGTACACAGTGGGTGAGGCCAGCAGAAACATGTTGTGTCTGAGACCATTCAAAGGTTAATGGACTCATCAGGGAACTGGAGACATACACAAACGTCACCTCTTCAATGTAAATGGGACATGATACAATGGAGTCAGAATTTACATTTTAAACAACACTTTAGTTCACAAGGCAGGGTCACAGCTGAAGTGCATCGCAGCTCTGAATATTCATGAATAATGATGAGAATCTCTGGTAGGACAAATATTCCGGGGTCAGAGGCTTTGTGTGTCTTTGCTTCTCTTCACTGTGCAGTGGCAGGTGACACACTTTATTCAAAAAATGTTGGATTCACATTAATCCCAACTCATGGTCCCCTCACTAGGTTCAGATGTTTAATGAGTAATAAAGTCTTCGCGAGTAGACATTTTCGTTGAGCTGAAATTGATACATAACAGGCAAAATGTTTGCATCGTAGTAAGGCTCTGGTTTTGAACCGATGGCCTTATTGTGTGGTATGCGCTCCTTTTCTCCAGGACCTCCATTGTCCTCCCGCTGTGAAAGACAGCGGGTTTAAGGTTAATGGATGACTCCAAAGTGCCTGGAATTGTTAATGTGACTGGTTGTTTGTCTCTATATGACTCTGAGATAGAGCGGAAAGCTGTGCGGGGTGAGCCTGCTCTGCTCTGAGCCAGTGTCAGCTGAGGTTGACCACAGCCACCTATGTCCCAATGAGGACAAGCAGATCAGATAATGATTGAGGGAATGGCATTAAAATGCATATGTTCTTTAAATCCATCTTTTTTTTTTCTTTTCTTTAAGCTTGAGAAAACGTTTTGCCTACAGCTTTGTTTGTTTTTTTGCTGCAGTGTTTTCCAGGTGTGTGAACATTCTGCTCCATCTGCCAGTGCTTTAACTTGAATGCACCAAAAGCCACATTTTACTGCTTATAAATGCAACTATTCAATTCATTATTTCTTCTTAGACTTAGAAAGCAGTTTTGTTTTGTTTTTGTTTTTTGTTTCACTGAAAATTAATTCATTTCCTGTGAGTTTTTTTTTTTTTTTAATATCAAACAGTAATGTGTTTTCTCGATGAGAATAACATAAAACTGTTTAACTGTGAGCTGTGATTCTACGTTTCATGATTTAACCACAAAAACATGTTAATCAGAGGAGTTATGAGCAGATTTTCTCTGCTCTATCTACATTTCTTGTCTATATGCAAAGCTAAAATAGCTGTCAGCTGGCAGTATCTTCATGCATACCATACACTCAGGAGAGTGTCATCAATTTTCTCATCATGTTTCCCCAAATTTTTGCATAAATATATGATTGTTCCCCCCACATGTTGAATAAGTAAAGGGAAAGATGTCATCACTGTCACAAGACTGCATAAGACTGTGGGTTTGTAAAAAAAAAATAAATAAATAAAAGGGCAAATGAATACATTTTTGTGTTGACATCAGAGGTGATATAAGCTGTGACTCATCTTAGCAGTCGACAATGATACCGCCAGCTGACAGTCAACTTCTGCTGTGGGGGAAGCACCCGCCCAGAGGTGGCTTCACAAATATGTCACAAGTCAGTAATATGACATACCCTGTTGCATTATTATTATGGGAAAATCCCTAAAAAATTGTCACGCTGTTACACACAGTGCTTTCTGACTAATTCATAGCAGCTGACTTGGACCTGCAGTAATTAGGTTTTTGGTTCAGCTCTTTGTCAAAGTCTTCCTGTTATGTTACAAACAGTATACAGCAAAACAACAGTGAATTTGGAACGGGGACAGTTTGATGGGATTGTTCAGCAAAAACCATGATTAAAAGAATAATAAAGGATCAAGAAATAATAATAGAAGGCAGCGTGCCTGAGCAGCCGATTCGCTGTTTGGGTTCAGCAGGTTCATCAGGTTCGCACCAGCCAATGCAACCGCCAGTGAATGGAAACCTAATTAGAAACCTCTCAGTCTCGTCCAAGCTGCTCTGCTATAACAATCAAGAAGAGGAAAAAATCCTCTGACTTCCTGATACGGGGTTTCCCAAGGAAGCAGCTTTGAGCAGTTTCTGGCCATGACATCACCGACCAAGATGTTTTGATTCCGTTGGAGGAGAAAAGGGTGGTGGGAAAACCCCTCTGCCATCATGACAACAACAATAACTGCCTACCCCACTCTCTGAGCCACAATGCAAATCAACTGTATCAACAGTTCACACTGGTTGGGGAGGGGATGAGAACTAGAGGGTGAAAGTTGGGTGGGGGCTGAAACAAGAGACAGAAGGAAAAGAGAGCAGTGAAAAAGGTGGAAAGGAAAGAAGACTGTGACCATGACATGAGTTGTGGGGATTTTTTAAATGTTCTGAGGAGGAAGCTTATTTATTTGGGACAGGACTATTTATAGGTGATGCCAGGGTAACCTTTTGTTAATGTTGTTTTTCACATGAAAGGGAAACAGAGCAGTCGATTGCCAAATGTAAAGACAAGAGCAAAGGCGAAACCCCCCTGTTCGATCCCTGTGGGAAATTTTAAATAATCCCATGGCCAACATTCCCCAGCAGCGACTGGCAACAGTATCACTGGGCTGTTTGTGTGACGCCATGTTTAAAATGTCACTACTGTCTGTTTCCCACGTGGATAAATGTGTGCAGCACCCACCAAACAACAGTCCCCAACCCCAAGACTGTCTCCTCTTAAACTCCGTGGGAAGGTGACAACATCAGCCTTCTCCCTGGTTCAGCACCTATCTCACCATCTCTCTTTCTGCATTCCAAAGGCACAAGGCATCACACACCCCCACCCGTTGCACTGCCCCTTCTTCCAGTCGCCCTTTTCTCTCCCACTGCCACACCACTGAGAGGGCAGAGCTGAGAGTCTTGTTTTGGTGCAAGGTCAAGGTGCTGCTGGAAGTCAGACGTCACAGAGCTACGTTTGTTCAGCATAATTGACAGATGAACAGCTGATGCCTGCCTAAGCCTGCATCCACACTGACTCCTTTTACTTTTAAATCATATCTCTTCTACAATGCCTACACCTCCTGTCCAGGGACTTTTGAAAGCGAGACCTTTGGAGACGATGACGCAGACGGCTACCCCGCATTCTGATGGGGTCATTTCAGTCACAACTATCAGTGATTAATGCAATGTGGATGACAAACTGCATGCAGTGCTGACCTTGTCTTCTTTTCTATCAGCAACTGCAGGACAGCTAATCTGCCTCCTATTTACACCAGAATGTGCATTATTTATATGAATGGTCTGGATGCAGATTATTTACGATGCAGACCTATAAAAATGTTGATAAAAAATAGCTCATCTGGAAAGAGATATTTTTTCTTTAAAACCTGTCACGCTGCTTTAGCTATGACAAATTTACATGCTAAATTTATTTCCAGTTTTTAAAACTGTGGCTTGTTGAGAAGTCATTAAAAAGTTCTAATTTAAATTTAAAGGCTGACTAATTGGACAACATCACAGATGTCGCTGGCAGATTTTTCTGGGTGTAATTTGTAACCTAATAATGTAGTTTAGTAATAAAGTAATGCCAAGCTGGTATCTAAAGATGCCTACCCAAGCCTGGTTGTAATAGACCTAACCAATCCATGCCTGCCTTCCTTTAAGATGTGTTTTGATTGGCCAGTTGGTGTCTTTAAGGTTGAGAGCCAACAGAAACAGCAAATTCATCCACCATGCTGAAAAACAATAACAAGCATGATAAACTCGCTCTGGGTCACAGGATTCAACTAACCATTTAAGGAATAGAAGAATTTTTGAACTTTTTTATTTATGGGATATCATATAATCCCTTCTGTCAACAGTGTCATTATGGGGGGGGGGGCTCAGAGGGATAAATCAGGAAGTGTTATTTCCTACTGATCTGTACCCCCATATGGACAAGTTCAAGGCAGACAGCAACCCTCTTACTGGATTGGCAACTTAAAAACATCCTCCTCCTCCTTTCACCCACTTTTGCTGAACAATGGCAACAATGGCCACAAACAAACCATCAATAGTCAAATTCCTAATTGAGACAAGTGGGAATAATTTCCTGGAAGAACAGTCTGAGTGGCGCTGGACAGGTATGCCAATAACCTCTGACCTCAAGCCAGGCCTGTGCTGACATGAAAGTTGACCTGTTGTGACCTTTAGGGCGCGCTGTGGTGCTTTCCCATATAGACATGTCTTTGATGTCCATTGGAGCCTTTTCCCATGGTCGTGCTTTTTGAGACCCCTCAGGACCTGAGGAGAGGAGAGGGTGGGGGGCTACCTCAGGAGAGGTCAGACCCCACTGGAGGTTACCCACCGCACAGCTATTCCTTCTTCCTTGAAGACACCTCTAAAAATAATTCCTCCTGCCTCAACCCAAAGCATGCACACACACACACACAAACTTTCACTCATGCTGATACCTTCCTTATTTGGGGAGAGTTAAAAAGCCTTTGCATCTAATTTGGAAGCATGACAGATAATGTTTCAGTGTTTGTGTTTATTTGTGTATGTGTGTGTTGAAGTGTACGTCAGCGTGGGGTGGTCAAGTTAGGTACTTAAGGAGCCTGTGTTTGCAGAGTGGCCAGCTGCCAACCATAACTTTCTCCAGAGACATTTTTATGTGGTGAGATCAGTGCTGAGTGAGGGGGCCGATGAGGTGACAAGCAGCGATAGCTCAAAAGTAGTACTGGTGCAACCACTGAAAATCCAATGCTGAATTCAGTGCCGACGTTTCTGCATCATTCATCTCTGACTTCCTGGGTTTCACATCTGAAGAAGTATGGTATGACACAAGCCTGCAGGCATCATGTCTGTCAGCCAAATCAACACTGCTGACATAGCCAGGCTTTGTTTGTCTGGGAGGAGTCAAGCTGCTACTCCTACTGAGCTGCAGGGCGTTATTACAACCTCATCTAATAATGGGGTAATCTTTGTTGTTGTTGTCAAAGCACACACACACACACACAACACCACCAGGCACCTGGCTTCATTCCACTCCTGGAGACCACACTGCCCATCACATATCCTGCATGATGGGCTGTCAGTGAAGAGAACACAAATGACTTTTCAGGTGCATTGAGCAATGTGACATTAGCACTTCAGAAGATGATGGTTGAATGGTTCCATTTGTTAGTCCTATGTGAAATAGCCTTTTCACAGATATAAAAGCTTCATTATGATGGATGCTGTCCATTTTCTATGAGGAATCACATGACTTTATTGTTCCGTATCGTGCATTATCCTAATGCTCAGACAAAATGTAATTACTGTTTTGAAATGGTGCAAAATATGTTAATGTGTCATTCAAACCTATCTATTGAAAACTATTACAGGGAAAATTACAGAGAATGTCATTACCATGTGCATCTCTAAAGAAAGGTCTGTGTTGTTAAACACACAAACTAACCCTACTTACAATAATTACAAGCTAAAGCATTAAGCTAAAGCATTAAGTACAAATTAAATAGCATATTTCATAATTGTAAGTGATTGCATAAGAGTTTGCCATGAGAATATCTCTGATACATGCATATGTCCATTGAAGTGACCACACAGGGTGTGTTAAAACACACCACCATCACCTATCACTGAAATTAATTTGCAGCACTGAGAGCCCTTGTACACCCCATGCAAGCCTCTGCTTGTGTCTTCCACTTCCATAATTATTTTTCCTGCTACATACAGAATGACAGCAGGTGGGACCTGAAGACAGCTGGAGAAGTGATTGATCGGCCATCATGACTGATGGCTGAACAAGTGTTTTAAGAGCAGACAAGTGGCTGAGCATTTTACGGCATCCAGGATGGCAGAACTGAGCTGAGGAGGGAGGCCAAGAAACAGAGAGAGCTGTTGCAGGGGCTCTTCGGGGCCCCACATGGGGAAAGGGAGTCATTTCCTGAGAGGAAAATGTGTGGCTGTTTAATGTGTTATCTCCAGAATGTGATCACTTTCTGATTTCATAAGTTCATGGGAAGCTTTCATTCGAAACATCATTCAAAATACAAAGTTGTGCAAAAAGGACACTAAATTATAGCATCAAGGTTAAATTGAATGTGTGCTGCTTACGGAGGATAGCATGTGGAAGTCACAGGTTGTTCCTCAAATGCTCACAAAGAGATATATGGTTTTAGAACAACAGCTGTTCAGTCAACAGAGTATCAACTTGACATAGAAACACAAATGATACCTGTAGTTCAGAAACTGTATTCCAGTGTTTTGGGTACACAGTGGTTACAGTCAGACACTCTGCGTGGAGAAATAGAATATGGTGTTTTGAAACTTTCCTGTGGGCAGGGTTTCTATTTATCTGGAAAGAGGAAGTAATTCATAAAGGTATTATGTAAGTCAAATCCTTTGCTATGGTTCTCTTTTCCCTTGTGGCTCCTCGTGTTTCAGTGTTTAGCTCAGGGCTGATATGTAAATGACTGAATTTGAGACCAAGGCTGGTCAGGATTGCAGGGGTCAGAGTAGACTTGCAATATTTGATGCGCTCTGACATTAAGGAGACTGGGATTGTCCTGCTTTTTACCGTAAGAAGCTGCTGCCCTCTCCTCGGGGAGAAGAAACTGAGACTTCCCAGAGATTGGGCAGCTGGCCCCACAGCGACTGGTGCAACTAATAATCTGTCCTTCTGACAGATGGGGTTAGATGGCTGTCATTCGAGCCCTGCTGATCATGCAGCGAGATGCGCTCACTGGTGGCATTTTGTGGGCCTGCTGTCACTGGAACACTCGTGGCTTTGGACCTCTCCATTTTCACACACCTCTCCAGAGGCCCTGACTGAGTACTATTACTACAGTGTTAATGCTGCAGCTCAACATCAACAATAAATATAAGCGAAAAGCCAAAATGTAAGCTGCATAACGGGACAATGCAAACAGTCATACGGGTTGGCCTAAACATTTATGAAATAGTTTTATCAACTTTTACAAATTAAGAAACTGGAAAATCAAGGTGTGCTTTTACTCGGTACAAAATTGCAGGTCGATGCTGCAGAGCTGAAGTAGATCAAGCCCTGATTTGCCTCTTCTCTTCAGAGGTGCCAGAGGTAAAGAAGGAATGAGCCCCAGGCTGAACACTCCTGTGCTCTCATTTTCATTCCAGCCAGCCAGGGTCAGGTCAGGTTAAGAAAGAGTCCTCTGACTCTTTATTTCCAAGTGTTTTGGAGGATGGTCATGGCTTGTGCTCTTGTGTGCTTATGTTGTCCCATGAGGCTGGTTTGTTATGGCTTCATGCAAAAGAGAAGTCAATAATAAAAACTAAAAAAATATGTGTGTGTGTATATATATATATATATATATATATATATATATATATATATATTTCTACTTAAGCCCCTCATCCCCACCCCTCTCCCCTTTTCCTGTTTGTCGGAAAGATGTCCTCACATTAAATACCCGTGAAGTTCAACAATATGTCCGTGTTATGATCGCTTACAACTTCCAAAGAAAAGAAAGCACTCCGGCGGGAGAGGGCGAGAAACCCAAAGAGGGAGAGGCAGAGATGCCTCTTAGACAATACCTTGCGCGGGAAGAGGAGGGCTTGGTTGGAGAGGAGGAGCAGAGAGGGAGGGTTGCTGGAGGGGGGGGGGGGGGGGGGGGCATGGAAGTCTTTTTATCTCTAGTTTCCCACATCCTGTGAACGGCTGCAAACGCGGCCACCCAATTTGAAAGAATGAGAGGAATGCGCCCATTCTGCCCGGCGCGCTTTGATGCGCAGCCAGTGGAGGGCCATTGTCAGGAGAGCCAGTCCTGGACCTCACTGCAGACACTGAAGCCCTGTGTTTAATGTGGAAATAATTAGGTGAATGGCAGGGGGTTAGAAAAGCTGCGACGCGACTGATGAACTGCTCCCAGGTTCTGCGTGTTTGTGTCCCTCAGTGCTAAATGTCTTTATTAGGTTTGCGTTGAGAAAAAAAAAACAAACGAGAATGCAGAGTCAAAACAAAAACAAACAAGCAGCGGGTGTCAGACTTTAACATTAGTTTCTGTAACCTGAAGCTGCTTCTGTTTATTGTGCCTATTAATAATGGGTTGTTCATATTTTCGGCTCCCCGCTTTTGGAGTAGACCCAGTGGGGGCTACACTTGGCTTTGAATTAGCATTTCCCTCCTACATGAATTCGTGATTACCCCCCCACCACCACCCTCCCCTTTTTTGGCGCGTTTTGCTTCCCGCCACGTCTGTGCCTGGCCCGGGCGGTTTGAGCCTGGCTTTATTTTCATCTTGTGATCGACGTGCGTTTTTCAACGCCGTCTCGCGTTTCTATTGGCGCAGAGGCAGAAGGAGGCGGTGCCGTGGCTGGCACCACGCCCCGTTTACTACCGCCTTATAAGCGTCCTCCCCCCCGCCTGTGTTTCCCAGAGCCGGTGTCTGACTGAGGCATTGGTCCGTGTCCCCCTTTATCGCTTTTACTCAACTGTTTACAAAACACTGCGTGGAGCAGCAACTCGTTTTGAGGTGAACTCGGTCATCCAGTGAAGTGGGACCAGGTTTTTCCTTCGGCCTCCTATGCGGACGAGAGGATCCCTACCGGATTTCTGTGCCTGCAACGTGGACTTTAAGCCGAACACCGTCGACCGGAGAGCTGCTCTGTCGGAATAAAAGTGCTCCTTACGAACCGCATCTGAACACCTGGTCTGTGCTGGATCTGCTTTAAGGAATGCTGCTGTCCAAGCTCAACTCTTTGGCTCACATCTCCGCCGTAGACATGCCGGCGAAGATCCAGCTCCAAGTTCATCAAGGTTAGACGCCCTTTTCCCCCCTCGGTGCTGTCGTCATGGAGGACGGAGCTGCAGCAGCGCTGCTGTTAGCTAATCCTCAAGGACGGCGCTTCGCCCCTTTCGTGTATTAGCGCCGTTCTCGGCCTGTTATTCGTTTTAACATTGCCTGTCAGCGTTTCCCAAGCTGTAGCAGCCGGTGTGATGTATTTACCGGCTGTGTTTGTGTTATCCCGCAGTCAAAGAACGGGAGCCCTTCGAGAAGCTCTACCAGGTCGGCTCCGTGCTCGGCAGCGGCGGCTTCGGCACTGTCTACTCCGGGACGAGGGTGGCCGACGGAACCCCGGTGAGTGTTCACCAGACGCCATACTGATTTTGTTGTTGTTATTATTATTATTATTATTATTATTATTATTATTATTATTATTATTATTATTATTGTTGTTATTGTTATTGTTATTATTATTATTATTTATTTTTCTTTTAGCCGGAATTATTTGGGGTTGTGCTGTTGGGTGTGTGTGTCTGTGCTGACTCGCTCTTTGCTTTGTCAGGTTGCTGTCAAACATGTAGCCAAGGACCGCGTCTCCGAGTGGGGAGAGCTGGTAAGAGGCGGCCCGCTCCGTTCATGTTGTATGATTGGAGACATTTTGATGTGACACACACGCGTTAATATCACCACTTCTGTCTGCAGCCGAACGGGTCCCGGGTCCCCATGGAGATCGTGCTGCTGAAGAAAGTAGGCACCGGTTTCCGCGGAGTCATCAAGATGCTGGACTGGTTCGAGCGGCCGGACAGCTTCATCATCGTGATGGAAAGGCCCGAAAACGTCAAGGACCTGTTCGATTTTATCACGGAGAGAGGTGCTTTACCGGAGGAGCTGGCCCGGAGTTTCTTCCGTCAGGTGCTGGACGCCGTGCGGCACTGCCACAGCTGCGGGGTGGTGCATCGGGACATCAAGGACGAGAACATCCTCATCGACCTCCGCACCGGAGAGATGAAGCTCATCGACTTTGGGTCCGGGGCCCTGCTCAAGGACACCATCTACACGGACTTTGACGGTGAGTCAAGTCATAACCGCCATCGTCAAAAATTGTTTGTCCCCAGATCGTAGCGGATTTTCCCGTTTCGTCTAACCCCTGTTACCACACACACACACACACACACACACAGCCCACAGCAGTATTGGCTTCCCTTTGTCGCCTCCCATCGGAGGGAAGCTGTATTTTTACAACTCAAAGTTTGTAAACAAAGTCACGTGTCCACTCCACCTCCCACATACACCCATTCTCTCTTCCTGTCTCTCACGCTAACATGCCTGTCGCTCCCTGGCACAGATAATAAGCCTCACAAGCAGGCTCAACTGATAGATCCACATTGTTTGGTTGATCATTCATTCCTCCTGCCATTCTTTACTTTTTCATTTTGACTATTTAATACAATTATTAGACAAGATTGTCGATTCATTAGTGAATGCTTGTAAGTTATTAAGAGGGTTCAGATTTTAATGATTTCTTCCCCTTTTTCACAGGCACGAGAGTGTACAGCCCGCCTGAGTGGATCAAATACCATCGCTATCATGGGCGCTCCGCCACCGTGTGGTCCCTGGGTGTCCTACTGTATGACATGGTGTGTGGGGACATCCCATTTGAACATGATGAGGAGATTACAAGAGGACAGGTCCTCTTCCGGAGGAGGGTCTCCACAGGTAAGTTTGCTTTGCAGCGACTGCTCTAGCTTTTTCGATCGGTTGTGTTGAATTTTGCATACTCAGCTCATTGCTGTGGACTTACCAGTTGTCCTCCTCTTGCTCTTCTAGAGTGCCAGCAGCTGATCAAATGGTGCCTCTCTCTGCGGCCAGCAGACCGTCCGTCCTTTGAGGACATCATCAACCACTCTTGGATGCAGAGCACAACCTCCTCTGTTGTCCCTCCTACGGTGCAAACAGAGAAGACCCCCACAGAGATAAGGCTCCACAGCATCGGCCACGAGCCCACAACCTTCACACCCACACCTGTGGCGGTGGCTCGGTGATGGAGCCGAGTGTCAGGCCCGAATGGACTGCACTATCACAGGACTTGTGTAACAGGCTTGAAACTGTGAGAGAGAGGGAGCTGAATGGTACACAGGCCAACTATCCCAGCACCGGCTAAAACCAAGGTGTCAGCGACGGTGCACCGAGGGGACCGAGGTCATGGCAAACCCATTCAGCCAACGTTGGTTCGAACCCAACAAGCCAGACCTGCTCCGCCCTCACCGCCCCTTACTGTGCGGTGTTCCCAGCCTTTATCCGGGGTCAGTGTCTGAACGTCATCCTCACCAGATGCTGATTGATTGGTGTTCATCAGTCTGTAGGAGGGCATGCTCTGTATGCACAGCCACATGCCCTGAGCAAATACAGGACATTTGTTCACCCTTCCACAGAATGGCAAGTGGACAGTCTGAGTGATGTAACTTCTCGCCACACTGCTCTCTGCTCCATCTCTCTTTATTTCTTGCTGTCATAGCAAAGTGGGAGGGACAGAGGTTCTGGCGAAAATGAACGTGGTTTCACAAACAAAGTGCCTTCTGTGACATTGTTGGGGAGGATCCTGAAAATACTTGAAATTGTGTAAGCAAAATGGCTCTTCTTCTCAGCAGCCTTTTTGCTCCTTACTCTGTACAAGGCTTTATATTATCTCTTGCTGTTTTCTTTTTCCTCTCATGGGCCTAGATCAGTAAAGCCTATGCCATTTACAACCACTACTATCACTACTTCTAATTACTCCAATGTCATTAGCAACCAGACAACCTCATAGCTCCAGAAGCAACCTGTGCAAACAAGTCATGAGAAAAAAAAAAACAAAACACTGGACTTACCTCACTCTCTTTACTACAGCACCCACCTCTATTCTATGACCTCCACTTCCTCCTTTTCTCGTGTAGTACTATATACTAACACAAGGCTAAGTCAACCACTCATTCGCATCCACCTGAACGCACACCACAATGCAAACTTAAACCATACCGAAATACAACATCCTCTGCTCTTCAATTTCTTTTTTTTTTCTTTTTTTTCATAATTTTTACAAAGTGCCCCACACAGGTCTTAAAGGGCAAGAATTGTATATAAGATCAATATTTATTATTGCTGTGACTTTTTTCTATCACATGCAGTGAACTTTTTGTCACAGAATTTATTTATTTATTTATGAGAGAATTTCGGCTGTATAAGTATATATTTCATTCCACAGTCTCTGAAGGGCCCACAGATTATTTAAGACAAACAAAGATGACCTTTTTTTTGTTTTTGACCATATTTATGGCTTGAAATTTTAAGAGCAGATGTGTGTATGTTTGTGTATGTATTGTAAATAATGTGTAATTAGTCCCTAATGCACTTCCATCTTAATGTATGTCATTCAATGAACGTCTACTGATGGTAACTGGTTTGTTGCGCTGTTGTGTGTGTGTGTGTGTGTGTGTGTGTGTGTGTGTGTGTGTGTGTGTGTGTGTGTGTGTAATCCCTACCAGTTCAATTCAAATTAGAATTGTAAATTATGTTAGAAACTATTTTTATACCATTTCAATAAATATTTTTTTAAATATGACATTTGTCGTGATGGTTTAAAGAAAAGTGGCACGTAAATGGGATTTACTAGGTCAAATGGTTAAAGCAGTTTTCAGCAGGTTTCCTGTTTGGCAGTGAAGTAGAAAGGCGGCAGATGAAGAGATAAGGAGAGACGGGATGGTAGAAGTGTGTGAGCACAAAAAGGGGAAGTTTGTATGTGTGCTGTTCGAGGTGACTAAAGCTTAAAATAGTAGACTTGGCTTGTTTACAACATGCTAAAATAAGGTAGAGACGACCCGGAATTTGCTATCAGTAGCAAATTTTTAATCCATGACAAACCAATTTTCTTTCATTTTTAGAGGGTCTTTCATGTAGCGGAATCATTTTTATTCAACATGGCTGAAGGGAAACTGAGCTAGCTCAGTCTGTCAGTAAACGCACGCACATTAGGACCTCAGCTTTGTTTAAACTCTAAGGGTTTAATTGGCAAATTCTTAATTATTTCCATATAGCCATGTTGTGCATGTGCTGTGTTTTATGGTCCAGGTCACTGATGCAAAGTGCATTTACTCAGATACTGAACTCCAGGAGCTACTAATAAGTCAGTTTGATGCAATTTTCTCCTTTTGACTCCTGTACATTTTAGAGGGAAATGTTACTCTGCAAAATACCACTTCATGCTTTATTTCAGGTAAAGTATTTGGATTAATAAATACAGTTAACATTTGACACATGCAAACAGTATATGATGCAGGATCCATTGTAGAGGATATTGTACTCTAGAGGTGTAACAATGTTAGTACATTGAATTACATGAGAAAGGAGCCTGGAGCTGCTGTAGAGTCTCAGCTTTAACTGTGCTGCATTAAATAATGGAGTTAGAATTAACTAACTCCTGAGAATCCTGCTTACATGGAGTGCTTCCACACGGGCGGGAGGTTAGCACTTCACACCGCTGCTCCTCAGCGCATCTGTTGTTGTATAAAGTCCCTTCTGCCGGTTCACAGCTGTGTTGTCAGCCACCACTTGCCTCCATCTCACTAACAAGATGCAGATGCTGCTCTGACACTTGAGCAGAGATAGCGGGCCATGGGCAGCAGCCTATCATGGATCTGCTCTCCTGCATAGATAAGAGTTGTAGGTTTAATCAGTTGTGATGCTCCTGTGGGACCCTGGGGCCTCGCTGCTAATCTTCCTCCAGATTTTGCTGCTGGGACTCCATGCACAGCCAAAGCTGGATCTACACAACCGCAAAATACACAGAGGGTGGAAAAGCTGCTGCAGCTCATCAGCCCCAGTCAGTGCCTGTCAGGAGGAAACTGAGTGTTTGCCAGCTGTAATCTGAATGGATGGAGACCAAAAGGCTTTCACTTTATCATCTCCTTAAAACATCTGCCATTTTAGCTCAGCTTTTAGCACCTTTAGCTGATTGTTTTGGTTGGCTGGCTCTAACTCTACTGTTTTCCAGTGATTTACTGCTACCTGAGACTAACAGGTGAGAAAAGCACAGAATATAACACCTAAAGAAAATAATTTCT
Source organism: Echeneis naucrates (assembly GCF_900963305.1). Classification (NCBI taxonomy): domain Eukaryota; kingdom Metazoa; phylum Chordata; class Actinopteri; order Carangiformes; family Echeneidae; genus Echeneis; species Echeneis naucrates. Next base: position 24,790,534 of record NC_042517.1, read on the forward strand.
CCAGAAATTATGAATAATTGGAATTTTATTCTCAATTTGTAGTATCCTTCCTTGTTGTGTTTACAGTTAGTTTCAGCTTAACCTCAGGCCAAAATTTAAACAGCATCTTGGTTTATGGTCCAAATTAACATGCTACTGTTAGGTGGTCAGGGGTAAAGTGTTTCATTTCAAATGTCACTATGTTAGTATTTATATTTTGAGGATCAGCCTCAAATGGCTATAGCTAGTCAGACCTGTGAGCATGACTGTGGACTTTGTGTTCCTCGTAACTCTGTTTACATGAATTACAATCTTTTCTTCACATTGACTTGATGTAATAATGCGCAAAAACATTCAACCTCCTTGTAGTTTTTTCCCTCTTATTTTGCAGAATCACTGGTAAATGTCACGTACTTTTTTTTTTTTTTTTGCTTTAATGTCAGTTCAGGGAAATAGGACTGACACAGTGACATGTACATCAATGATGCGAATACACATACCTCATTTGTGATTAAGATTTCAGGGCAAGAGCACCCTAAGGGTTTCTATAAATGTCTCTGCTGGTGCACCTGGTGAGCACTTGAACACCATTTATTTCTTGGCCTGGCCCTCATATTTCTTCTCCAATTAGCTTGTGCAAATGAAAGATGTGCAGTATTGGATCTGCTCTAACCCTAACCCTGTATATATTTCAGTATCACATAAACATGAACTCAAAGGTAACCAATCCCAAAAAATAATAATAATAATAATAATAATAAAAAATTCTTGTAGGAATTCAAAATCTTCAGTAATCCTTTGATCGGTTTTGGGTGTTCCTCTGAAGTTTATCAGACAAGAAGGCCATTTCCCTGTATTAGAGGCCAGAGGCAGTTTCTGCGAATGAAACTGTCGTTCATTTCCCCCGTTTTTCTGAGAACTGCACGCCACATCCAACTTTGCAAGTACTGTCGCTCTAAAGGGGCCATGCTTTAAAATGAAAACCAGTTAGGATGGAGCTTTTTTTTCTATTGGAGATGAAAGAATTGAGCTTTATGTTCACTAAACAAAAAGTGTAGTGATTGAAGTCACTCCTCAGAGTTCAAAGAAATCTCAATTTGAATACTCTCACTGCAACCTCCTCTAGGTTGTTTTACACCAAACAGGAGACAAGTCAGCAGCACCACCTTGCTTTTCTTGATGTGCCCAGCTTCTTACATTTGCACGAATAGTGTTTAGAAACACCCTCGTTATCATTTTCTTTTGTAGTTTTGGTGGAAATTCTGATAAAAGTTTTGACATATTCAGATGGAAGCATTCCTCTGCAAAATCCACTGGGTCTTAGTCGTACAAGTTCTTGATGGGGTTGCACCTGGAGCCTCCACACGATACCAATCAATCTAGTCAGGCCATAGCTAAAGTGAGCCAACAGCTTTTGGTTTCAGCTTTATACTCAACAGACCCGAGAGCAGCTTCCCATCTCTATCTAACTAAGAAAGTGGAGAGTCCTGTTTCACAACAGGTCAAGCTACCCCTCTATAATACCAATGTTCATTGGAGCCTGCTGTATCTATGATCAGTTTTGTTCTATTGTTCACTTGATCATTGTCTGCTGACCACACTTTTCCCTGCACACATGGAAAGACTCACCATGCAAATTGTCTTCGCAGTCAAATTTGACTGTTGGGTATATGCATGGACTGTCTGTGACTCACTCTTTCCCCCCTGCACGGTACACTTGACTGCTTTAGTTCAACAGTGAGTCATCACAAAAATAGGACACAGAGTGAAACAAGTTCCGCAGACATTTTACAACATTGTCTTAGCATTAAGCTTTCAGAATAAAAGACACACAGAAAGCTCATTTGTGTGTGTCAATTGTCATTTCTTTAATCAGTGTGCAGAGGGTGGTGGTACCTACATCTTTATCCTCAGCATGCCCTATTGGGCTGAGACTTCCTGTTGTCTTGGTGCAAGCAGATTGGCTCATCTTGTCTTGTTCCCATAACTTGGGCGCGACACATTCTTCTGAGAAAGAAAGAGAAAGCCCATCTGTTGCGTAAAAAGCCTACCCACTCTAACTGTTAGATGCAGAGCTGGAGCTGTTGGGTAATGCTGTCAGGAACTTCCTTCAGCCCCCTCCAGCTCCCACCCTTATCTTTCCCTCTGTCACTGTCTGTCTCCATCTGCATGTGTTGGCCCTCTGCCTATCTGCCTTTGTGATAAACACACCATAACGCACACATTCACATTATTACACAAACATTATCACGCAGGTTGCTAATAGATGACAGATGGATTCTAAATCCTGTGCAAATTATAATTACGAGAAACAGGCTAACAACACATACAGTAAAGTTTGCAGAAGTGAAATGAGTGTTTATTTGTGCAGTGAATAATGTGTAATAGGTGAGGCTGCAAATAATGGAAAACTTCATTACACAATCACATGAAAACAAACGATGATAAACGATTGACCTTACACTTCTACATGAACTGATGGCGTAGGTTATATGACACAGGGATGTGGAAGGTGGTAGTCAGGAGCATCAGCACAGAAGCTGAGTGATTCCCTACTACATAAATATTTTTCGTTTTCATATTTTACATTTTCACATATACTTCAATGCAACCTCAAGTTACAGCCCTGGTGTGTATGTCCAGCTTTACAGAAAATCTATGCTTTATATTCATGTTTTCTCTTCATTTAAATTACAAGTCAGACCTTCCACTCTGCTTCCAGCCCTTACACGAAGCTAAGCTAAAGAAACAAAAAAAAAAAAAAAAAAACAGAACATGTTGGCTGCTGAACAAAGAGTGGAAACAATCTCAATCATTTAATCCTAACATTTTATTTATTTATTTATTTATTTTTACTTTGTTAGTCATTTGCAATAAACCAATTAGAAAAATATTGCATTTGAAGAAACAAATAGAGGCATGTCTTTCGTCAAAATCCCCAAAAAACTCTGCATCATACACTTGTCATTGAATACTGCAACAGTCCTCCATTAGGTCGTAAATCCCCACATTTTGAAACACCACTTTATAGTACAGTTTTTATAGACTGAACTCTCTAATGGAAGACAGGCCTCTTAACTTCAACCATTAATTTGAACTCAGAATAATCACAATAAAGCAAGGAAGGAAAAAGTCCTGATATTGGAAACTTTCCTTCATCTTCATGAGGTTGCATTAACCTCGTAAGGGAACACACAAGTTTACACAGAGGATAATTGTGCAGTGGTTGCCAGCGCCTGTCTAACACCTGAGGGTATGTTGCTCCAGTACAGGTTGAGATGAACTGATCTGCCTCCAGATGGAGAAACACAATGTCCTCAGGAGAGTTCAGGCCATAAGTAGCATTTGTCTTCTTGCTGGATTGAAAAATATTTTTCCATCTATCCAGAGCAAAAGGAGTCAACCACATTGATGTGGGGATGAAGACATGTACACCAACAGCCACCAGCCGCTCTTTGTTCTGAATTAGACAGCTAGATAGATAACACATTCATTATTCTCACAATTACCTTTGGGTTAATATTTATGTGACAGTAGCGACGCAGTATAAATATGTCTTGAGGCATGATGATGTTGGGGCATCAAAAAATCACTCCCATGTTTTGGGCCAGGTACATTTCCCAAAGTGTAACCTTTAAATTGTTAATCATTTCATTCAGAATAGATTGAAACTATGGACGTGTTATGGGATGAAGAGTCCATAAGCTTTGTTTTTCAGTATCTGTTATGTTCAATGCGTTACTTCAGTTGCTCATTGGCCTCTTTTGGTCTGCAACATCCTAGCAGGTGACCAGTTACGGCACAAGAAATCATTTATTCATTCAATCATCTTCAACCACTTATCCAATTCCAGATCACAGGGGTGCTGGAGCCAATCCCATCTCAATCTGGGTGAGGGGCAGGGCACACCCTGTACAGGTCACCAGTCCATCACAGGGCCAATACACAGAGACAGACAGAGACCAACAACCAACAACACACACTCTACAGACCTACAGACAATTTAGAGTCACCAGTTAACCCAAACGTGATGTCGTTGGATGGTGGGAGGAAACCCACACAGGCACGGGGAGAACATGCAAACTCTGCTCGTAAGGCCTGGGAATCAAACCTGCGATATTCTTGTTGTGGGGCAACAGCGCTAACCACTATGCCTCCATGATGCCCAGGCACAAGAAATCATATTTGAAAAACAAAATGTAACATCCGTAAAATGCATCTAAAATCCAAGTGCATGTTAAGTTGGGCACTGTGAGTCAAAGTCTGTCTGACTTGACTTAAGTCATGTGACTCCATTCCTGTGATCTAAGTTTTCCACCTCCAGTTTAGCCTTTGTGAAGTCTTGACATTCTGCAGAAAAACCTTCTCCACAAAGCTTGTAAATTAAAGCAGATTAATTGAATTTTACACCCCCCTTTTTTATCGGAAGAAACAACCCCCCATTTATCACAAACGAAAAAGAAATTAATTTCATGAGTGGATACCACAAATGTTTATACAACATCACTTTTCGACCCTAAGGACAACAAAAGGGTAGAACAGGTTCATTTTAAACTCAGATACCAACACAAGTTGAATTGACCATTAAAGGGACTGTTGTTGGTGGTTATTGCTGTAAACAGATGCTGATGATTGGTAGTTATCTTCAGAACAGATTGAGTCCCTTTCAGAAATAACAACACAAGCAAAGTGGCTAGATGCTTATTCAAGTGGAGACAAGTGTGGATATTTGTGTTGCTTCCAGCTCTCGGTGAGTAGAGGTATCAACTTTGATACTGAATTCACTGTTGAGTAAATAGCTGTTAATGCTAATAGTTCCTTTAAAGATCAATTGCTCTTGTAAGCTCAAAGTTGAAGTGTATTTTCTCTGCAGTTTTAGTCTTTTTTGTTGTTTGTATGTCTTACTCATATTTTGGCAGCTGAATGACCCAAAGGGGAAGCTTCTCCTCTAATAGAAGTACTTAACATAAACTTATAAATGTGGACCTGGATTGATTGGGGGCAGGGCTACTATGTGATTCACAGAGGACTGTACCATCCAATCAGGATAGATTCGCCCCTACTCCTCCTCATTTCATTTCTTCCAACAATGAAGATGGCCAAGAGGTGAAAGAAAGCTGAAGGCTTCAAAACTGCAACTCACTAATTGGAGGAAGACAATGATGGTTAACACGTGTTGATCAGGATCTCTGCAGTCTGGCTCTCAGTTGATTAAAAAAGCAGTGCAGCGCAGTTTGCAACAATGGTAGCAGTAGTGTGTTTGTTGTCCAGAGTACTCATTGTTTAAAGGTCGGGCTGAAGGCAGCTCACAGGGGTAATGGTTGTCATTACAAGGTAGCCAATGTGCTCCACATTTTCCTCCACATATGACTTCTTCTGGTTTCCAAAAACCAAGATGGCCACAGGAATTTGCACCCCTCAGGCAAAAGTGAAGATGCTTGCAAACAGATGAGTGATGTCACGGTGGGTTGGTCAGTTCCACCCAAATCCTTCTTCAAATAGGATTAAACAAATCCACAAAGTATGTGCAGTCAGTAAAAACTTTATTATAAACTTTATAACGCGATTTTGTAAATAATGAACATTTCAGGTCTTCTTTTATTAGCATTAACTCAATCTATCCAGATTAGCGCAGCCAAATCATGAAGCAATAAAGTAATTTTAGAGCACCAGTGATTATAATTGTATTTTCTTTGAGGATCACATCTGTAGATTCTTTGCGAATAAAAAACAGCCAAGTGTGAAATTAATTAAAGCAAACACAGCAGCTCAGTGTTTGCTCATCAGCTGAGCAAAACGCTGAGCTGCTGAATAACGTCACCCTTTTTTGTGGTGTTATTCAGCAGCTTATTAAAGGAGCATGTTTTTCTCCGTCTCCCGTGTTGACTCATCCTGTTAAACGTAATTTGCATGAGAGCACACCTGGCAGTCATTCTTTCCCAACTTGTGGTGCATGAATGCATTCATATTTACTTTGTTTTCACATTTTTGTGAATGATTCAGGCGTCATAATGAGAGAGGGTGTAGAGCTCTGCGCCCCACCTCAGCAGCTCTCTTCCAGCTTCCCTGGATATTAGTGGTGATCTGATCCGTGTTGAACCTTCATGACTAACAAGCCCAGACAGGGAAACAGCAAGGAGGCCCATTCTGAAGGTAGAAGCAGGTGTGGTCTGAGTTGCTAACATAAACAGACAGGTACCACCACATTGTGAAATGCTTCTTTTGCAAGCTTTTGTCCCACGCAGTTTGTCCGTTGAATTTCCTGAAAAAATTGCTGGGTACAAGAAAACAACCAAATCCAGAGAACATACACGGAGAACATAATGTGGAAAATCAAACTGACAGGTACTTTGAGCATTCAATTATCATGTTTTTAAATATTCATGCAAATTAGTCAGTGGATTCCAATCATTTTGATGCCACCATGCTCACTAAACTAATTGTTCATGCTTGAAAACGTGTTGACACCGATAAAATTGCACGTGGCAGAGCGAAATTCTCAAGTTTATTACAAACTGAACAGAAACCACTTAAGTGAGTTTGATTGACATGCTGGTTGAAACGAGTCATCACAGAGAATGCAGATACTGCGACGGTTGAAAAAAGTCAAAGAAGAACCATGAATCAAACGCAATTTTCATAATAGGTGATGATAGTGCTGTCACTCACCTTTCTTTTCTTTTTAAAGTTAGTCTGGCTAAAGTGGAATTTGGCTAAGACCAGTTGACATCTTGTGACACTCATGTCTCAACAAAGTAAACTGGTCGTTATTACTGAAAGCAAAGCCGACAACCTGTATGACCGGACCTGGCTTACTCACACATTCGTGGATACAGAGCAACATTAGCATCTAGTTGACTGTGTATAAGGGCAACTTTCCCTCCTTATAGCCCAGGGCCTGCTTCCATACTTCTACATTTTAGTTGTAATTTGTGTTTTCACGGCTCTAAAATGGACTGTTGCATTGTAACCTGGATGGAGCCTTCGCCTCTTGGTTTTACCAGCATCAACTCCCAACATGAATAGCTTACCTTGTTGACTTTGCTCATCACAGCTGTCATGCAGTTTCATTCTGTATTTGAACTGGTTTTAAGGAGAAGTGTCTTTACTGTTTCCTTTCCTCTCCTATTTTCTGCAAGTGAGCAACCAGAATGGATCAGCTTCTCGTTTACATGCACACACCCATGCTCTGTATTTGTGAAAGGTCAAGTGATACGCATTTGCAAGTGGGATAGAATGATTTTCGATTATTTCTGAAACTGAGCATGCCTGAACGAAGATTGTTTTTATACTAAAACATTCAGGTTTGAATGTAACTGCAGACAATTTTTCCTCACAGTCTTTAGGTGCTTCAGCAACAAGTGAATCAAAATCCCCGCTGAAACTGGTGTGAGTGAATCCACAAGCACTCCTCCGTTGCATTAAGTGTAAAGTTAAAGGTGCTCATAGTGACCCATCAGAATGATTACCTTACTCATCACATGGAAACACCATTTCACCATTTGGGCCAAGAAAAGCTTCATACATATACATTTTTATTGGGCAAATGATAATTATGCAACCAGATACATATTAAAGGTAGCTCCTCCGTCCACCAGAAGGAAACAGCAGGTAAGGCTTTCAGACGAAGGAAGAAATCAGCAGTTCTGAGTAGACACAGGCAAGTTAGAGGTCCTCTCTGAATGCACTTGAACAGCCTTTTCTCTCTTTGTTTGCCTTAGTTAAAACATTTCCAGTGAGTATTTTTCCCAGGCCTTGCTGGGAACTGTGGGAGTCCGGGAACTCACTATGGCATTGCTCAGTGGCTCTCTGTTTGTCTCCAGGATGCCTGTTGGGTTTCCAGGGTAGTGGGAGTAGCATGTCTGAGCCAGGGGTGACCCTGACTTTCTCTCTGGTTAATTCCCCCAGCAGCTGATAGGCTGTGGGAGGGGGAGGCAGCAGATCCTTGAATCTGGAAGGTTATGGGAAGGGGAGGTTTAGGAAATTAACTAGGGCAAAATCACCAAAAAAGGATTCTGCTCTGTATTCAGGACAGTGTGTGTGTTCAAACGGATTTCATGACCTGTGCTATGTCCTTATCTCTCTTGTCTTTATTAATGTCCAATTACCGAACTGACCCATCTTAAGGGGACAGTCTAGTTAAACATTTTTTGGAAATCCAATTGTTTGCTTTGTTCCTACTTCCAGAAAAGTACTGTTGCATTAAGCATGGACATTGAAGTTGAGATGTATTAAGGTTTGCTTAGCTTAGCCAAAAAAAAAAAGAGAAAAACAGCTAGCCTCATCCAGAATCCATATATATGCCAAACAGCAACTCTTATTTTACTCTTTTCCATTACTTTATTGAAAAGGCTCATAGTCAGAGGAAGATATTTTTGGTTTTGAACAACAACAACACAATCTGAATGCAATTTCCCTCTTTCTTCTGTCAGTCAGAAGAACACCGAGCATGTGATGCAAAGAAAATACAGCAGATTTCAGGTAAAAGATCAAGGTTGGATGGTGTGGGCTGGTGGGAGGGAATTGGGGTGGGACATCACAAAGTCCTGACAACTGGCTTTAAGGAGAAGCCATTTGATACTTTAATCAATGCAGAACCCAGAAATTATTTAGACTCAACCAAGACATGAAGGTCTACCTTCAAATGATATAGGACATTCAGAGGAATCAATAAATCACAGTGACTTCAATGCACTGGCTTCACCTACACCAATGCCTAACCTATGACTCCCCCAAGCTTTATCAGGGCTGCTTCATTCCTGACTGGTTAGACCTGAGGTCGAGGCAGTGGCAGGCAGCTGAAGAGCTGTTGGGCACATGGCCAGGTTGACCAGCTTACTCCAGATCTGGCTAATGACATGGGTTTCACTCCAACTAGTGATTACGTAAATGGCACAAAACATGCAGTGCACGATACAGGGCACTGGTGTAGATGCCTTTGTGTGGGACAATGAGACGTCATCTGAGCATTAAGAAGAGGAGCATTTGTGAGCATTGTAGTTGGTCAACCCTCCATCATCTAAACTCCCATCCCGGTGTGAGAACCTCCTCAGGGTTTCCAGCAGATGCCAGGGAAGTGCCACATTCCAAGTCACTGACTGACTCACCAAGTTACACAATGCACCGGCTGCTGCAATGTCCATTATGGGAAAAGGTCAGCTTGCTCTTCCTCCCTGGCAGCAACTGAAAAAATAAAAACAGCACAGCAACACCACATGCACAACAAAAGATGACAATGATAAATACATAGAGTTTGTGGGTAACTGCATTGTGTAATGTTCTTCAACTAGAACATGTTCTCCTAACACATCCTGACATTGACAAAGAGGGCATACTGTCTTTGCCCTTGAGGTAGAATAATTCCCTTTTTGAATCATCTTTCTATTTGCCTAACAAGACACTTGTATGAAATTTCCTTTCACAATAACTGTAAGGTTTGCCAAAAGGCTCCAAGCAGTAACTCAAGAACAGAGACACTCAGAATGCTGGGTGGGAACACAGAACTCGACCACAGTGTGAGTAAGATGAGAAATGTGATTATCCGGCCTCAAACATAATTAAAGTTTTCACCTTTGCACTTTGCTTTTCTTCTCATCCAGCGCTTCCTCTCTGTCTTAACAAATATTTGTCACCACCTCCCCACCCATGTGCATTCCCACTAGCCCCTCCCACCCACTCTCACTGCCTTCCCGTAAAAGATGCTGCCTCACACACTTCCTCATTCCTGAAAAGCCAATAAAGAACAGTGATGTGGTAACACTCATGCTTCTGCTTGTCAGTGCAGAGCTGCTGGAGCTTTGAATGGCACTTAGTGTTAAAAATTAGATATTTGGACACCATGTTAGTGCAAAGAATTTCTTAGCTTTGTTGTGGTGGATTAGGGGTGAACGGTGATTAATGGCAGTGTTGCGTAAAGGTGCTTAGTTTACATATAAACAGTCATAATTAGGTGAAGACACAAGAAGGCAGGAACATAATCTAGTGCTTTGGTGTGAGTGTATAATACTATACAGAGAATGGGTCAACAGGGAATCATGAAATCATTAAAGAATAAGACCTAGTTTAATATAATACTTGATATAAGTGAACGGAGTCATGTGTGTAAAGTAAAATAAAAATCACATATAGAGTGATTTAGTGAGCAAAACCTTTGGTGCAAAATCGATTCAGTGAAACTACATTATGCAACTACTTTATTGGGTTACAACAAAAAAAACAAAACAAAATAAATATTTCGAAGGAAAGAGACACTTCAAGTACAAATATGATCCTGGTTTTAGCTGTTTCATATTTTCCACAGAGTCACACATACATACATGCTGACTGTGTCATGAACTTTTACGGCGATAAAGCTGATTGAGCCTTTCAGTAGAATTTTTGTCTCATTTTTGTAAGTGGCTCATTATCCATGAGTAAATGAAATAGTGTCATGACTTTCCCGCTCACACACGGTCCAGAGAGCGCAGGTTTTCCGGCACCAGCCAGGCCATTGGCAGCCGCTGAGTAAGGCGAGCCAGTCTGTAGATGCTGACTGTCCAGTACATAAAGCTCCCCTGACTGTACTCATCGAATTTCCCGTCTGACTGTTAATCAGTCATTAATAGTAGAGGAAACATGGGGTTAAGAGCTTTGCTTTTTGTATTAAGTAAAAAAAGTACAAAAACAGGAACTGACCTTTAGTCTTCCTGCTCGCGGTGTGTGTGTGTGTGTGTGTGAAGTTGTACAATTTTGCTTCCTCTGAGCCAATTCAGGTGGAAAAGTTTTGTGTGTGTTAATTGTAGCTGGAATGTACATGGACATTTCTTTGTGTTGAAACTATCTGTCACAGTACAGACTGTTACTGGCTCCATTCACAGTCCACAGGATATTATCATCACACAGTGGTGACAGAGCTGAAGGTGGTGATTAACTACAAATCATGTAAACATACCTAGGCATTCTGTAAATATGGATATATACATGGAAACACATTGTCAGACACTGTTAACGCTGACTGCACTGCTGCGACAGATATGAAAGTCAAATACACAAATACAAATACTGCTCACAGCCAGACCACTTCACACATTAGGAAAGCTGAATAATCTGTCTCCGCACATGCAGAACATAAATTTAGATTACGCAGAAAACCCACCAGCTTTCAGGTGAACAAACACTCGGGTTACTCATCTGGGTCACTTATTCATGTCAGAAGTAGAAAGAATAAATTGAATAGACAACTAGGAGGTGGAACTTCCCGACAGGTCTTTATATATTTTACAAGAGACTGAATGAACCCTAATTAAACAATCTAATGCTGTTACAGATGTGCAGATGGATGCAGTGTTTCATGTGCTAGCAATGCATTTGTGGTCATCAATCATTAACTTCAAAATTAAACTTAATCAAAGAAAAGATTTTGCTGCCTTGTTTTCTGCTGTGTGTGGGGCTGCACTTATGCACAAAGGTACGGTGAGCTAAATGCTAAAATGAGCTACGTGTTGACAGTGAAATAAGATTGGCTTCATAGACTGTTAATGAAAATGGGTGTCAACTCTGGGTCTGTAAACTGAACACATTGCTCGTCATTTCTGGTCACTTATTTGAGGAAACACCATAGAAAGCTATTATATAGTTGTGCTTTGGATGATAATTCATTGTTTCTGGACACAAGTCATTAAATATTCATGGATTAAAAGAAACCTCCTGAAAGAGTTCCAAATTCAACAGGACTTTAGTTCCTGTGATTTATGTTACAGAAACTGTGTGAAACAGCTTAATGGAGCTTCTGGGGTGTGAGTGGTCAAGAGATGGAATGTAGTTTGTAACTTGCATTAAAATATGTGAAAACATTTCTGTGTCTTGCAAGTATTTGGTCATGTAACAGCAGCAGAATATATATATTGATAGAAGTTACATAAGGATGAATGTTTGTACTAAATGAAATGACAATCCATCCAACATTAATGTCAATGTTTCACTTAAAATTTCAAATGCAATCCAATTATGAAAGTCGACGGGGGTTCGTCCTTCACAGCCATGAATGTCTGTGCCTTTGTTAAGATCTTTGATATGATCACAACAGCAAACTCGGATCTGATGAATCTGCACCAAATTTCAAAGCAATTCTTCTGATTGTAAAAAACAAAATGCCAATTTCATGGTGCAGGCTGATAAAATGTCATAGAATGACCAAAAACTGTGGAAAATGTTTCCATTTTTTTAAGAGCTGCTGAAACATTGTCGTGTGGATCAAACCGGGAGGACTGACTGATCATCTGGCTGGCCAATGAACCAACAATGCCATTTATATAGTTAGCCCATTTGAGGTCAACATAATTTTTGCAGGACTTCCACAGTCAGGGTTTAACTTTAGCATATAATCACCTGCAGTGTTTGTTCTACTGCAGGGAGCGAGGCCTATTTTTAGCAGAGTGGCGACTGTGATGCTGGTAATCCTGCACTTTCCTGGACAGAGGACAATAAAACGGTAAAGTGACATCCGCTGCTGGATTAATTCATGGATGTGTCTGAGCATTGACAGAGGAAAACCAATACTGATGACACATCAGGAAAACAGGGGTTGTGGTCTTAGCAGAGGATGTAAAAGGCAAGGGTACAATGAGAGCTGGGGGCACTTGTTCCAGCCACTGACCGCAGCGATTCTTCTTCCAGCTATTCTCATTAATAGGACGAATTGGAAGTTGCAGGAATAGAATTCTGTGTGCTCTGAGGTTATAAAACTCTCCAGTGCTGCGTGCCTTCTCTGTAACATGAATACACTGACATACCGTGGTTAGATAAACGAGATGTAGATATGTAACCCCCCCTCACCAAACCTTCCTCATTGTGGAGCAGAGGAGCAGGGTGACTCTGACCCACTTCCATTCTGCCATGACCCACATCCTGATTCACTTCCTCTGTCCGCACACTGTGCGGCACACACTCTAATCCACACACTTCACTCACACTTAAGAGAGGAGGCTTGCCGGTTAACTGGGTCAATGCTTGTGTAAGTGGTTTATTACACTGAACATCGGCCTGGAGCTGGAGAAGGTGAGCAGTCAGAGCTGAGTTGTGGGATCTGTAGATAAATCAGAAAAGGCTTTCCTGGGTTGACCAGATTTCTGCCGAACTTCTCCCCCAGCACTCACCAAACAAAGCTCATGAAAAAAGTGCACAATTCACAGATGGCCCCAGTTTCTTCTTTAACAGTGCAAACTCATGCACTTTGCAGAGATATTGTAAACAATAAAAATGGGACCCACTCATCAGCTGAGTAGAATTCAATGGGAGACAAAAATTGGCTGGTTTTAACTTCTCATGATAATCATGTGCCCCTGAAAACAGAAAAGGGATTGACTGAGGCGATCGAAAGTCTTCAGTGCAAAATAAATTGAATATTTACATTTGTAGCCAGAGATTCATCCTCTCGCCAGGACAGCAGCATCAGGGAAAAAAATACGGAGGAATCCATCCTTAGCTGCTTGATATGCTGCAGTAGCATAGTGGTTAGCGCTGTTTTGTGTTCACTTCCCGGGATGGGGCCTTTCTGTGTGGAGTGCGCATGTTCTCTCCTTTACTGCATGGGTTTCCTCCCACCATCCAAAGACATCATGCTTGGGTTAATCGCTGACTTTAAAGGTAGGTCTGCGTGCGAGTGAGTGGTTGTTGGTCTCTGTTTGTGTGTTGGCCCTGTGATGGACTGGTGACCTGTCCAGTGTGTACCCAGTGTGAGCTGGGATTAGCTCCAGCACCCTCCGCGACCCGGAAACGGAAAAGTGGTAGAAGAGGAATAAACGTGCTGAAGTTTTTCCTGTGGGAGATTCGCCGGTGCTGACGGCCCTCTCTGACAATGACCCTTATCTCTGTTCACTGACCTGGGATGCCAAATGGAATGTGTCGCATTTGCAACTCAGCACCAGAGACTCTGAAACACGAAGGAAAAACAAAAACAGGAGATGGACCAGAAAGTGGTGAGGTTTAAGGCGGGAATGTACTGGACTGGATGTAAGAGATAATAGCCGAGGAGAGTTTGATTTTATGGCTGTAATGGGTGAAGTAAGACATTAACCTTCACTTGAACCAGAGCAGACTGATTGGCTGGAGGCTGTGGAAGGGTGGAGAGTTCAAAATGAAATGATACAGAAGCAGTTAATCATCACATATCTCAGCTCATCGGAGTCCAGAGCTGTTGGGGGTCTTCATGGTGCTCATCATTCTCATTATAAATGTTAGCTACAGGTACAGTTTAATATCCATCCAGACTTCACTAATTTCATTCGTTCACAGGGGGACCTGGAGCCAATCCCAGCTGACACTTGATGAGGTTGTGGTCCACCCTGCAAAGGTTGCCAGACTATCACAGGACAACACATGGAGACAAACAACCATTCACATTCACATTCACACCTACAGGCAATTTAGACTCGAGGGAGGGAACTAACACAGGCACGCAAATGCCACAGGCTTGAACACAGAGCCCAGAGCCCTCTTGCTGGCCTCACTGCGCCACCTGCCACCCTCTTATTAAGCTCTTACATCAAAAGGACTCACAAAGGACCAGGCGTGGTTCAGATTAAAACTGCTGTAACCGCTGACATGAACCCTGTGGCCCTACTTGACATCAAACTTTGCAGCACCCTTAGGATGTTTTCTTGGGTTTTGCTGCCACCTGGTGTTTGGATTGTGAAAAAAGCAAGTTTCCACATTTCTACAGCTTCTTGGATTTCCTGCTGGTGTGGCTCTGAGAGCTCAAACTAGTGTGATTGATGATAAGGGAAAATTATGGAATCATGCCAATCAAAACAAAATATACAGAACACTGAACCATTAGCATAACAAACAACCAGCACAGGTTTCACTGCAGGTGATAAAAGGGTTGTCAAACACAGTCACTCCAGTGATTAACCTGCATCATCGTAGTCAACGCTCTTTGTCCATAAAGTGTGAACAGCAACTTCATTGAGGACCATGTCTCGTCCATGCCTGCAAGAAGACACAAATGTATTGTTTTTCAACACATATATATTCCTGTGGTTCCCTCACAACGTCCCCTCCAAAATAATTGTTCCCCGTAGTTGCAAAGCAAATATCTTGCATGCCTGGAACAAAGAGGACTGAAGTGCGCCACATGGCTGCAGTGGCTCTCTGGACTTGGTACCTCGCACGCTCATCATGAAGGGCACATGATGACCAATTGATGAATCCTGCCTAAAATGGGCTGAGCTGCTCTTTCATCCCATCACTCTTTGACTCCGCTCCTCTTTTGGGACACCTTCACCTACCTGGACTGCAGTCTCTCCAGAGATCTACACAGAAACCCTCTGGACTCTCTTAGTGAAGTAACAGGAAAAGCACAGGATCCTTCACTCCACTAGTTCCTACCACCACCACCTGCTTCCCTTCCCCTGTCCATCCTTCCACACCTTCTCTGTCCTTTACTCTCCCCTGTGTTCACTGAGGTGTAGCACTGCCCTCCCTGCCACACAAAGGTCATTTCACTCAAGACGCAAGACTATAACTGCATCAATCCCATATAATGTTGGCACCGTGTGGTGTTAAACTATGAGGACAAACACACACACAAAGAAACTAAAAAAAAGGGAATTGTTTGATACAGTGACTTGCAATCTGTTGAAGTTTAGGAAAAAGTTTGGGGGTTGTACCTGCTCCCTCTCTCTGAGGCTTCAGGACAAACTTGTCCGTGTACACCAAAGTAATGGCTACAGTCCAGTCCCCTTCTGGACCATAGGATCAAAAACATACTCAGTTCATATTGTTATGGCAGTTTGTTGTCTGGTGGTGGTTTTTGCTTCACAAGAGCTTCTGCCGTCACTGTTTTTACAAGAAAAGGGATTACGAGACGTCCTCTGAGCACCTATGTCCTCAGCTCAAACTAGAAGATACAGTAACTCAGTGACTCAGTGCCAGAAAGTGAAAAGATGGGCTAGCTGGTTAGCATGCTAACTTCAGTAGAAAAGTATGCCTGAGGGTTAGCTGTTCAACACAGCATCAACAGCTGCTGATGCTGTCATAGGCTTTGTAAAAGTGGATTTTGACTCTGGATCTGGAGAAAGTAACCGATGCTGAATTAATTCTATCTACCAAATATGAGGGGTCAGGAGATGTCAGATTGTATTGAAGTTTATGGGAAAATGTCTTTTTTTTCTTCTTTGACTTTTTATGTCAATAAAAATTGTCCTGA